>NW_004955483.1:4069484-4075331 GCF_000276665.1 Chinchilla lanigera | reverse complement strand
TTTTTTTTTTACTTTCTACTTTCATAAAATCAGGGCAGAGGGTTTCTGGTAATTTTTTTCTGTTAATTTTTAAAAATCTTCAGATGTTTTCCATACTTCAGCTACAGAGATGTTTCGCCTAATTCTAAATGGGTGGTTTCAAGGCGCGTAGCTGGATATGCTGGACATATTTTCTCCTCTTTATTGTTTTATTGTACAGGTACAACTAGCTGATTCTATCCATCACTTATCCATCAGCTTGTCATTCGAAATACACACACACACAAACACACACACAACACACACAACACACACAACACACACACAAACACACACGCAACACACACACATATATTTGCCATTTAATTTGCTTATCTGCAATGTGGAGATAAGAGGTCTGAATCATTACAACGATAATATTAGGGAATATTAGTTTGGAAGGAAGTTTGAGTTTTCCTGCCGGAAGATTTTATAATTGATGTTACTTTTGTCTCCATCAACAGACTGCCAAAAGTAGTAAGAAAAGATTTTAAATGTATGAGGTCCAAGCCTTGCACTCAAGTCTATGAATGTAATTCCATTTCCACAAACATGGCTCAAGTTCAGTTCTGTATGTGATTGGACCCACAAAAGGCAGAGCCTCCACAAACTCATTACAATCAAATGGGACTTGAATTCTCTTGTCTAATGTCATAATAAGCAATTATGAACATCTTCTCAGCATTCAAGTCGGGTAATGGCGAAGCCCTAGAGAGACATTATATGCTGGCAGATTCAGGCTTGATGGAATGTGCATACGCTCAATGGATCCCTGAGGGCAAGATGGGCAGCGAGATGCCAGGGCAGATTGCCCTCTGTAGTTAGGGTACACGCTACCTTCAATTATGACTTGTGTTTTATAATCTGGGCAGTTATAATAATATGTGTGTTCATTCTGGAGAGTTCATTGTGGTGGTAACTGAACAGTTGCTTCCAACTATTCCCCATTTTCATAAGAGAATAGCAAATGAAACTCTCAACTTCATATGTCTCTAAAGGTGGAGTCTGGGAAAATACCATTTGCTACTCTATGCTAACATTCTATTTCAGCTAAATCTCCTTTTGTTCACCCTGGAAAAGGGAGCACATTTTGCATTATCAGCTGGACACTTTCAGAGATAATCAGATAAATAAACACTTGCCACCCTAAAGCAAAGTATTGAGTAGTGCCTCTTAATTATTGGAAAATTTCCCTGCAAATGAATTAGTTGCTGGATTGCAGTACTCTTTTAAGCTGAGCCTTTGCAACAAAATGAGATGGCCTTTAGTTAGACTCCATGACTCTTCAGAGATATTCCTGCTAAAAATGCTATGAGTCAATGAATAATGACCAGGTGATATTTATACACATCGTAGAATGCTTTTCAGAAAACCAAAGTGACATAAGTAAAATGGATAGTTGGACCAAATTAAGCATCTCTGAAAAAAATCTCTTTAAAATATGTGTTTAATTGTGAAGAAAAACAGAAAGAGAAGAGAAAGTCTTGCAGGTTTTGATATTATTTTCATATATCTATCATTCATACATTCTCTATTTCATAAGTCTGCTTAATAGTATGGAATACCCATTGAAAATAAAACCGTTATAGCCACCTTTAAATGCATAGACCAAGCCCTCAGACTTCAATACTTGAAGATGTTACATCTATTATGTGGTTCATTTTGCCCCTGGCAAAATCAATGCAGTTATTTCATTTGTCTTAACAAGCACATCACCCTGCTGTATAGTTGATCTGATCGGTGATGGCAGCAGTAGTTACTGGAACAGGCAAATCTTTATGTGCTCTTCCTATGCAGAGATGGTCCGATTACCCTTTGAACTGTACCTCAGTGGTATCTCAGATGTAGTACCTTTTATGTAAATGAATTAGAAAAGCTTTTTGACTCTTTAGAAAATCAAAGTGAGTTATGTTAAGACTGTTCTACCTAGGAATGACTATTTACTCACCTTGCATATTATTTTTTTCAGGTATTATAGTGTCTCTAAGCTATACAAAGATAGTTTCCCTAGCAACCCATTTTAACAAATAGAGCCAAAATTCCCCTACTTTATCTAATCAGATGGATGATTTGATGCAGAAATTATTCAGTTGTAGGAATCACATGTAGGAATATTATAATCAGATGTAGAAATTATTATAATGTTTTCAACAGAAAAGTGACTAAAAATCAATAAGCAGTCCTAAACATATTGAAATCATTTTTTCATTATAAACCATCTTCCTCAAACAAAAAATGCCAAAAGTTAGATTTTCTTCCCAATTGGCACATAATTCACAGTGAAATTTATTTATTCAATTAGACATAGGGATTGGGTGTAAAGATGAAATATAAACTAATCAACAACAACCAACAAGGAGCGATAAGAGTTTCGACCCCAATGAAGAGTGACCTGCAGTTCAAAAGGCCTGTGTCACATGAGCCTCATTCCCTCCGTAATGGCTTTGGTCCTGTCTCTATTTCATATTGAGCACTGGGAATGCTGGAGGAAGCAGCAGAAAACAATGCTCCCAAGTGCTAGAATGAGTGAGTTTTTTCATGCTTTTAGCAATGTGACCTTAGGTATCGATTTATAGGCCACCACGGCACCGCAGAGCAAAAGGGAACATTGGTAATTAAGTCAGTATCTGCACTTTCTAAAATAGTGCTGACTTGCAACAAAGAGGGCTCCTTTATTTTTCCTCTCCGTCCCCCCATGAATGCAGATGCAGGCACTGACCTCTGACTTTTCTCTAAATTCTCTAGCTGCAGCTGTTATTTTTCTTTCTCTCGGCCTTTAGCTGGTGATAGACTGGTAAGGGTCATTAAATTGTGTGTGCAACTTTCTTTTAAGCAAAAATGAAGCAATTTATACTCAAATGCTTACTTATAAGATATGTCTTTATTGAGCTCAGAATGAAAGAAAATGCTTTCATTTGAGCATTAAACATTTCGCAGATGAGCACCTGAGCCAATTGCCCACGTTAAGAAGGGACAGCCATTTGGGGGCAAGAATTTTATATTTTAACATGAGACTTTCCATTATAAAACTCCCAAGATTGTAAAAAGAATTGAGTTAGAAATCCTTTCTTTGTATTCCATTAGAGTCATTACTGAAATAGGGCCACAAAAGGTAATAGCAATAAAACCAAATACCTTGAGGTATGTATGCAAATTATATGCTAATATATGGTAATCTAAGTACTATGTTCAGTGGCCATAAAAATACTAAATACAGCTAATTAAAGGTAGGTATGTTGTGTTTTATACTTCCCAGCAATATGAGAGAGGTAGTATATTATGATCATTATAGCATCACTTGCCTTGGGGAGTACATCCAACATTTTAACAGAATCTCCCATTCTGGCATTATTTGTCCATTTCAGAGAATGTAATCACTTTCTCTTTTCCCCACCCCAGGCCTTAGATCCATGAAGTTAGTGCAAAACTAAATGACAAATTAAGTCCTTTACCTCAGGGAAAACAAACACTTTCCTACCTAGAAACTTTGGAAGTATCATGCCCACTTAGCACTCCTCTTGTGAGAAGTGCCCCCCACTGGGGAAATGGGGTTCAGCAGTCAGCCACATTGAAAAGGAGAGTAATTGGAGGAGCCAAGAATTCCCAGTATATCTTGGAAACGGAAAGAACTATTTTCCCTGAAATGCACTTCCGTATAGAGGATACCTTCCTTGAGTGAAGTTCAAACCATGGAATGCAGACTTTCTGTTATAATCTTACAGAATTTTAAGGAAATAAAGAAAAATGGCAATAAGATGTATTAAAAAAACACAAGTTTGATGTGAAATCTACCTGCCTAAGTATGCTTGATTTTTCCTTATGCAATTTAATAAGTTATATGTGCATATCCAATATGTGAATAGTTTTTTAGCCCTTGAAATTTTCCCTCAACTATACTTTAACAAGCCTGAAAATTAACCGTTAGGCCAAAAAAATCCACATCAAACCAATTTGCCAATTGATTCATGAGGTTTGTGTTGTTGTAGTGTCCTGTGGCTGTTATAACAAAATACAACAACTGTAGTGGCTTCAAATAACAGAAATGGTTTATGTTATACTTCTAGAGGTCAGAAGCCTATCCCAGGTCTCATTGCCAAACCTCAACCTGTCTGTAGGCCAGCCTTCCTTCCTAGAGGTTTTGGAGGAGGATCCGTGTCCTTGACTTTTTAAGCTTCTAGAATCCACTTTCCTGAGCTTCTTGATCTTTCTTCTGTCTTCAAAGTCAGCAATAGCAGACTGAGGTGTTTCCCACACTGCATCACTGTGATCTTCACTTCAGCTTCTCTCTTCCACTTTTAAGACATTTGTAATTATCTTGGTCTAGAGATCATTGAAGACAATCTCTCTTTTCTTAAAATCAGGTGGTTAGCCACCTTAATACCACAAGCAATCCTAATTGCTTTTTGGTCATATATTACAGCACATTTCTGCATTGTAGGATTTAAAGTGTAGGTAACTTTAGGGAGAGGAACATTATTCTGGCTCCTGTACTGGCACAGGTGCATGGGGAGTAGATTAACAAGAGAATAAACCTTGATTCTCCCTCAAAGTGTTTCCTAGCCTATCCCAGAAAATGGACTTACAAACAAATACTTGTCATAGAGTTTAATAAGTAGTAAGTAGAGATATTTTCATGGTCCATCTGTGGCCCAAAGGAACAAGTAACAATTTCATACTGTGGAACAATAAAAACGTTTAAAAGAAAATGGGAATGCCATTTTGAAGAAGAAAAAGAAAATATTTGCATAGATGACACATGGATGGGGATTCAAGACAAAGGTAAAGCACATGGCTCAAAATGAAGGGGGCATAGCATCAGGGTTGGGAATTTGAGAGGAGTAAGGTTGGACAGGCCATAAGAACACATATCATTTCTTACATTCAGTGAGATTGTATATGGATGTGAACAATGGAATCTGTGCAACATATATGTTTGGAAGATTATTCCACTGATGATGTAGAGGAAACTTCATACAGCGAATCATTAAGAATCAGGCATATCAGCAAAGAGATGACTGTAATTCTCAAGGAAAGACAGTGATACATGCTCTAACTAACCCAATGGCAGTGAAAAGGCAGAGGAAGAATGGGATGTGAGAGAAAGCTGAGAGATAACTGGAAGGATCTGTTGAGTGATTGCCTGTGAACCTCAAGGGAGAAATGAGTCAAAGAAGCCTCCTGTTCTCTGCTTTGCAGAACTGGTTAGATTGTAGTGCCATTAACCAGGATCAAATAATGGCTGAAAAATTATATCTAGTGACTTCCATATCAGATCTATTGACTTCTTGTGTTTATAAAAGAATGTTGAAGAACTATCTGTTTAGCAACTAAAGTGAATGGATATAGGTTATTTGGCTTATTTTAAGCTTAAATTATCCTTCTCCAATTATAATTTTAGCTTAGTTAGGTGAAGAGGCTCTTCAGAACTGAGATACTAAGTATGGAAGGATCCGTGGCCAAGGACGGTAAGGAGACATGGCTCAGAGCAACGTGAACAACAGCCAGAATTAGAAAGCCAAGAGATGGGCAGAAAAGTTAAGGATAAGGGAGAGCACTCGGTAATGTGTATCTACAACAAAGAGAAAGTAGTTAGGTTGTGTTATAGAAGATTAACAGATGACTTGGGAAAAATTTGAATGTGCAAGTCTTCTCCTCCTCCTCCTCCTCCTCCTCCTCCTCCTTCTTCTTCTTTCTTCTTCTTCTTCTTCTTCTTCTTCCTCTTCTTCTTCTTCTTCTTCTTCTTCTTCTTCTTCCTCTTCTTCTTCTTCTTCTTCTTCTTCTTCTTCTTCTTCTTCTTCTTCTTCTTCTTCTTCTTCTTCTTCTTCTTCT
>NW_004955483.1:4066557-4068832 GCF_000276665.1 Chinchilla lanigera | reverse complement strand
CTTCTTCTTCTTCTTCTTCTTCTTCTTCTTCTTCTTCTTCTTCTTCTTCTTCTTCTTCTTCTTCTTCTTTCTTCTTCTTTCCCAAGAGAATGGTCTTTAAATTGAAACAGATATAACAACCATGGCTAAGAGGGAATGAGCAGAGAGATAGATGAGAGGAATAATTAAATAATGTCTAATTGCATTAAATATGCTCCTGTCTTCAGGCCTAGTTTATTCTAGGATGCTAAAGCAGTTTCTAGGTGTCATCACAAGGCTGTTATTCATGATCCTGTGGTTATGAATAGCTGGTGGATGCTAGACACTGCAATCTTGGTGCTGAAATTGTGGACAAGGTCATATTCTGTTCCATCCCTAAAAAGTCCTCGAGTGGATTACTCCACTTAGTCTTGTGCATATGAGCATTGACAATATAGTTAATAGGAGCCACTAACAAAAATACATTAATAGAAGTCATTTAATTTCTATTTTTATTTAATGAAAAGTTTAGAGAAAGCTAATAAATTGGAACAACATAAAGTAGAATGACTACTCAGTTTTAAAATATTATACAAAGTAGAATGTAGAGGCACAAATGTGTGAAATGTGAGAAGAATAGTACAGTGAATATTTACATTTAAAAGTATAGTAAAAACAGTATAGTAAAAAAAGTAAAGTAAAAAAAAGTATAGTTAAAAAAAAAAGTATAGTAAAACACAGTGCCACGATCCCCCCCAACATTTCCTTTCACTTAGAACACATTTATGCCTTTGTTCTCGCCACCTTCCCAGGCAACTATAGAAGTCCTGCTCCATGAATGTCTTTGGTTGCACTGTCGTGGCTGCTTCTGTGTCCTGAATAGATAGATTCAAAACATTCACCTTTGGGCCGGGAATATAGCTCAGCGGCACAAGTACCTGCCTGGCAAGCACAAGGTCCTGAATTCAATTCCCAGTACCAAAAAACAAATGTTCACCTTTCATGGCAATTTTGACATTGAGGGAGAGCCAGAAGTTGCATGGCACCAGATCCAGCAAATAAAGTGGATGAAGACACACTATTAATTTTGTGTGCCTTAGTATATTTTATAGTACATTTGATAAAGACTGAAGAGTTGTGGAGAAATATGATTAGACAAAAGGGATATGATCTAATAGAAAAAAAAAACAGAAGGGCTGCAGGGCATGGTGGCTCACGCCTGTAATCCCAGCACTTGGCTGAGGCAGGAGAACTGTTGTGAGTTTGAGACCAGCCTGGGCTTCAAAGTGAGCTCAAGGCCAGCCTGAACTGCATCGAGAGACCCTGTCTCAAATTAAAGAAGACAAAAGACAACAACAACAAAAAATGGGAGGGCAATATAGGAGGGTAAAGGCAATTGTTAATTCTTCTCTTTACTTGTCTATTTTCACAGCTAAAAAAGCTCCTGTCTTGAAGGCTAGGAAGGGCATGTCTCACATGAAGTTTTATAAAGTGCTGTAGAGGAAAGTCAGAAAATTCTGCCTTTTCTGACCCATTCTAGGGAAGATGGGCAGGAGAAACTCAGACAACTTCCTGTTTCAGTCATTTTTCACCATGCCCAGGTGCCACATTTTGGATTATTGTGTCCTAAATCTCATTAAGGAACAGGTAAGCACAACATTGAAACAATATTTGAAAGGTAGATTCCCTGGAAAAAAGAAAAATAAGCTGCCTGGTTAAGAAATAAGGATCTCAGTAGTAATCCTTAAACAAACTAAATGACTGCTTGTCAACTAGCAATGTTTTCAAGGAAATGCTCACAGCAGGTGGGAATTGAAATACATCTGTTTTCTCTAAATTTTATACTGTGTAGATACATTTTAAATTTAAAAATCTATGAGTTTTTGTGTACTACAACTTGAGGAACTATGTAAAATAATGATAAAAATATCTAATTTGGTTTTTAAATTTTATTTCAAAGAGAATGGTAAAAAAATAGAACAATAGCAAATTACAAACAAAACAAAGCAAAGACATTAAATATAATACGGGGTTTCAAACCAAATGATAGGGATTAGCAGTGGTTGTTTTATTACGTATTGTTATCTTTAGTGAAGTTGCTCACATTACCAGAATTAAGAGTGAAAGATTGATCAAGCCCTTAAAGAGAATAAGAAGATAATAATTTAAAAGAAACATTAGAGACAATACATAGTTTCACTAGGTAGGATGGTAGGAATTCACAAATGGTTGTTATATTGCATATTGTCTTCACATAAGCTGCTCAGATTGCCAGATATAAGCATGCAAAATTGGTCAAAATATATATAAAAATTAA
>NW_004955483.1:4038162-4066457 GCF_000276665.1 Chinchilla lanigera | reverse complement strand
GTACTTTTTTTCTTTTTCTTCTTTCCCTCATCCCAGTTGTTCCTTCCTTTGTGCAATTTCTTTCCCTTTCATATTATCTATTGTACATTTTGGGTTTTATCTACTCCTTCATGTTCTTATACTAGGGAGACAATATGATGTTTACACATGTGGGTACTATTTATTTCACTTATGAGGATGGTCTCTAGTTGCATCCATTTACCTATAAAAGCTGAAGACTAAAACTAGACCTATGTCTATCACTGTGCAGTAAACTAAAGTCAGAATGGATCAGAGATCTAAATATCAAAACAGAAACAGTAAATCTTCTGGAAGAGAAAGTAGGTAAAAATGTCAAAGACAGAGGGGCAGTCAGAGAGTTCATGAACAAAAAACAAACTGCACGGGAAATACTTCAAAGAATCAACAATTGGGATCTTATCTTACTGGAAATATCTAATTTGAACTCACAATTATCATCATGTAAGTCTGCAGTGAAATCAAACCTTCGATACTTACAAAAATTGATTTCTCCAAGACATATACACACTATTGAAAATACCTGCTGCTCTTTGAGCTTCACAAATAACTCCCTGTCCTCTCAGGTGTCCAAGGTCCAGACTGAGAACTGCAGAAGACAATGAAACAGATTGGAGAGGCCTGGGTATGACCCAAGAATGTGCATTGCTAACAGCCTCTGCAATGACGCTGTCCATTGAGGATGTAAAAAATCACATTTTTGATAGCCATCAAGTATCTTCCATGTTCAAAATGTATGCATGGTGAATCTTACCTTTTATCCAAACCCAAAGTAAACTGTTTCCTGCTGATAATGTCTTGCACAGTCCCTGGCTTATTCTGAATCCCGGTTTTACTATTGACTCAAACTGAGTAACATTGAGTTGTTTTCAGATTTCTGATTCCTTCATGAGGTTGATATATTAAGAATTAAGGGACATAGTGCATGTAAAGTGCTTAATACAGTACCAGGTAAATAAAATTTTTTCAAAATTTAGGGTAGCTGACTATTTAATGATAAGGTGTGTACAGATGCTGAGAAGAAAGTAAGTGGAATGAGAATCGTAGCACAGTCCCGTGTTTCCTTAAAAATGCACATTAAAAATATTGGAATTTAGGAACACAGCCCATTCCAATGCATCTTTGTAATAAAGCAGTGAGAAAATAATGATGATGGATCATGTGTACCTGGGGAGTTAATTTAGATGGCCCAAGTAGAAAGCTAAGCATCATTGCCAACTGCAGCCGTGGACATTAAAATAAGCAAAAAAGGATGCAGTAGAAATATGAGAACACTTCAGTGAGGGCAGAAGGGTGGGTGTGGAAAAGTCTGCAGTAGCAGGGCTGTCAGGAGGTTGACCAGGGAGGTGGGTGGGGCTGGGCACTTGAGTTGCAGGCCCCAAGCCTTGTCTGATCTCACACACTCCTTCCCAAGGAATTGAGCAGATTCCTGCTGAGAAGAAACCTCTGATGTGAAGTTTTCTCTTTGCCTCTTGAAGATTATAATTCTAGCCCTGTTCTTTTTTTTGCCCTGAGAAGGAAAGAATCACATTGAAACCAAGAAAACTCCTGCATTTCAGGGATATTTTTCCTGTTGCAAAACTACATTACAGAAGTAGCTTCTAATTGTATGCCAAAACCTGTATCGTGACAGAGAAGAGCATATGATTGTTCTAGTTTGCATCTAACCTGGGAGGCATCATCTAAAATGAGGGACCTTGGGGCTGGGGATTTAGCTCAGTGGCAAAAGCGCCGGCCTGGCAAGCGCAAGGTCATGAGTTTGGTTCCCGATACCGGAGAAAAACCAAAAAATAAATAAATAAATAAATAAAAATAAAATGAGGGGCCTCCAGATGGCACCAGGAAGAAGAATTTAGTATTACCTTAAGTGATTCTCTAACATCCAAATGACTAGAGGATTACCTAGGTTACTGGGATGTTGGAAACTTTGCAAGCCTTGACAAATAAAGACAAAGTTCAAATAGTAGCAGAAGCTCTTAGCTAATCATCTCCTTTACATTTATGGAATGTTATGGATGCATTATATGGCACTCCCTCTGCAGGTGAGGTTGAGACTCAGTTGTGAAGCATTTTCTCCTACCTCCATCTCATCTCCACGCCACCATTCTTTCTCCCCCGTGGTCCCCTCATCCAGCTTCTGTGGACACTAGCAACATACACTGGCCAAGCAAGCATCTTCACAGGCAGTTGCTGTAATAGGTGTAACTTTTTGGTTGGTGGCCTCATTCCTTTGGGGAAGGAAAAAATTAAAAAAGAATTCAGTAAGAGGCTACAGTTCTTGGCCCTGTATTTGGGCTAATTCGAAGCTTTACGGTTTTGCCTTAATGTGAATTCTAGCAGCAGCCTGCAGTCTGGCACAAGGAGGATTTTTCTTGCACTTGTTTTATTCTAAATAGTTTTCAAAAGCTCCTATGGCACACAGTCTGTGGCTTTGATCCGCAAACTTATTCAGTACAGACATTTCCATGAAAAACTCTGGCTCTGACCAGCTTGAGCCACTTTAAAATTCTCATTTAAATTCAAATTCCCCATAATCTTAACAGGCAAGAGATAGACGGAGAGTAAGGAAGGGAGATGCCTCTCATGTGTCCACGCAGCCCTTGGATCAAACAGACCCAGCTAGACAGAAGCAGAGCAAAGTGAAAATCCCTGAAGAAAAGAGCAAAATACTTGATGTGCACTGCCTATTGCTCAGACCAGTGCTTCTAACTGGCACTTTGTGCAGACCAACCTACAATGTCTTTCTGAAGGTTCTTACAAAACCTGTGTATTTGGGTAAATAATTGGCACAGATATCTAAATATCAGGTTGTCTTAAAAGATTTCAGATTTCCATTAGTCCATATTTTTGGCTAAGAATAGAAAAAATAGCTCTTGATACAGAGAGGAAATGTTTGTAGGACTAAGCCTCACGTGCTTAGGTTTATTTTATGGGCATGCCTAAAATGCATTGCTAGGTTTTCCTCTCCCACACCCAGCCTCTCCCAAACTTGTACTTAAGCTTCTCCTTGTGCTCAGTAATAGGAGGAATTTTATTGACATCGGAAGCGGGGGAAGATGTTTGGGATTTATACGATTTGACAGAAGATTGACACCTTTTCAAGGACGTTGCTAAGGGAATCTGAAACATGTTTTCTGCTTTTCACCTCTGGCCCCAGAAAAGTGGGTCTGATCCTATTCTTTCTTTTTAACTCGGCGTGGCTCCCTCTGGTTTCACATTGTGCTCACCCTTCCCCCCGCAGTCCACTCCTCTCTGGATTGGTGGCTCCTGGTCATTCTGTGTTTGCAGGAGAAGGCTTCTCAGCTAAGCTCTGGGGCAAAGTGACCTTGACCTACGTTCTGAGCCCCCTGTGGACTCCTGATGGGGACTCTGCCCTTCATCCTGGCTTATTAGTCTCTCCATTGTGATTGGGATGACTTTAACCCCCTTCCACTCACTTTACTCTGAGAGAATGATACAGAATAGACTTTCTTGGCTTAAACTCCGATTTTTCAAGGAGAAAAGTTGACAAAGCACAAAATAACAATGAATAAACTTTATCACTCATCTTTAGGATACATTAGGGACATATTATGGTCTTTAAAGTTTCAACTCATGTCACACAAGATTCATACCTAAATAAATATATATGATGTGGGGATACTGGGTAGAGGTGATTCTAAATCCTATTATTTCCTGAACTTATTATTTCCTTCCTACTTCCATTCCTGTTGACTTAGCTGAAGGCCTTATTCTCTATCACTAACCTCTTAATTAGTTCCCTTGCTGTTGGATTTAGTCTTTCTCACAGTCACCAGAGGACAATGTCAAAACTGTCAAAATACAAGACTGATAAGGTCTGTCTTGCTCCATTACTTAAGACATATCACTACGATTCAATATTTCCATCAGCATTTCCTAAGGGATGGGGAGTGAGAGAGAAATGTTAGCAAATAAACAAATGGTCAAATATGTTTTAGGAAATGTGCAGTGAAATTCCCCCTTAGAGTCCCCACGTGCATTCTTTTGGAGTAGTAATGGCTCTGGGAAATCCTCTAGTGGAGAAACTGGTTCAGTCTAGAATTATTTTAAAGTATTTGATCACAGAGGTTTACCTGTTAAATATCTATAGCACTAGTTTCCACAGAGACACTTTGAGTAATGCTATTTCAGATTAAAAACCAAATTGCTTAACAAGTACACTGGGAAGACCATGACATTCTATTTTCTGTATGTCTGCCCAGCTTTGTTTTCCATTCGTTGATGTCCTGTCCTTTAACATTTTACCCAAGCAAGGTAGGCATCACAGTGTAGCATTCCCCTATGCCTTCCCAGCTACCCATTTTTCTACCTGGAGTAATTTCTTTTGCTTAGTCTTCCTGATAAACTATTTTCTCTAGTCTTTCCAAGCCCCAAAGAGATGCCTCTTCCAAATACAGATTCTTCTTTAACTTTTACACAAAAGATGTAGTTGCTTCCTCCTTCATTCAACACTGTGCCTGTCCCCCTCACCTTGTTCATAGGTGCAATCATCTCAGTAATTTATAATTGCTTTGGGGCCTAATACATTTAGAGAGCTTTGAGTGACTTCCCGGAGGGGTTGACACTGTGCTCAGTTATTTGCAAAAAGCCTAGAACATAGTAGGAGACTGATGCTTGTAGAGTAGGTGACTGGCTATTTCTATATCAGGATAATGTCATTTCAGATTTTGAATGTCCGCTGATCTGGATTTTTTAAGTTAGATAACATATACAAGTATGTGCATCAGGAAAAAAAGCAGAACTATTTCTCATAAAGACTTTCTTTATATCCATGCATATATTCATATATAGTATGTATACATAGAATTTGTCCATATGAGAAGGACACACAAGTACACACAAGTAGCTTAACAATGGGGCTATGTTCTGCTCATTTTCTGAGAAATGCATTGATAAGCAGTTTTGTCATTGTGCAAACATGACGGAGTAGACTTACCTAAACTAGATGTTATAGTCTAGTATGCACCTAGGCTCTATGGTATACTTTATTCACATATCTTTGGTATAACCCTTTATTACTAGGATTATGATAAATAAAACAACATGAGTTTAAATCAAGCACAAGGGAAATGATGCCTTCAAGAGACAGGGTGAACAGGGGGTATACGAGGCTGCTAGTTTCATACAATAGGTGTTTTAAACAATTTTTTAATAACTAGAAGGCATACACTCTGAAACAGTGATATAAGCTCTAATATAGGAAATACACAAACCAGTTACATATTGTTGAACTGTTATTATTAAGGATTAATATTGTACATAATTGTGTATGTTATTGTCTTACACAACTGGTAGTACAGAGGGTCTATTTCCATCAGCATTACCATAAATGCATGAGTTCTGAGGTATAACTACCATATTATAGTGGTTCCAACATAACAAGGTGATAGAAATTTTTTAGTTCTATTGAAGTTTTGTCGGACCACTGCCACAATATGTGCAGTCCCTGGTTGGCTGAAATGGATGGTCATTATGATATATATGGGTGTCTACACACACACACACACAGACACACACACACAACTTTTCAGATCTCATTTTTCTCAGGCTTGAGCAACAGCTATTTAATCAAGTATTTTCAGATAATACAGGAAAAGAAACTTCATAGTAGTGGAGAAATATAAGGATGGTTTTAGAGATAACAAATTTTAAGTGAGGAGTAAAATAAAAGGTAGATATTAGAATGTAGAGGGAAAAGTCTTTCTCAGATGGAAAGAGGATCAACAGAGGGAGGGAAGGAGAAGGTGGGAGGGAAGACGTATCAGAAAAGCAATTAAGATGTGTTATGTACATGTACCAACTGGACACAAAGAATGTAAATGTTATGTGCTGTAAACATGTTCTAATAAAAAAAGAAATAACACCTGGGGAGTTCTAATCTTTACTCGTGACCTCAGCCTCTGAGGTCTCGTCCAAATGACATCCCCGCACCATCCTAAGCTGACTTCCATTTATCTGCTTGGGCTGAGCTGACCCCACCGGAAATCGAACATTGTTGTAGATATTGATCTGGGCACAGGGACACTGGCGAGGCTGTCTCTGTGTGAAATTTACAGAAGCGCCTGCTGGAGGGAGTTCAGAAGCGTCCATGAGACTAAGACTGTTGTCTCCCTTGGCAGCTGGCAGAAAGAAAGAACTCTAGGGCCACTTGTGTTTGAGCAAGGAAACAGCAGGGCTGCAGTTCCTCCCCAGCCATTGTGTGAGGCCGGGCTCTGCTCTCCCGCTCTCTCTCCTCTCTGCTCTGACCCTCAGTGTAACGTGACGGGTTTAGTCATGACTTTCACATGCTGCACTGGTGCTCTCTTCTGCCTCTGCCCTGCCTCTCTGGCGTTAAGCTGTCGTGAACTCACAAAGCACGAGACTCCCCT
Source organism: Chinchilla lanigera (assembly GCF_000276665.1). Taxonomy (NCBI): domain Eukaryota; kingdom Metazoa; phylum Chordata; class Mammalia; order Rodentia; family Chinchillidae; genus Chinchilla; species Chinchilla lanigera. The sequence continues at coordinate 4,060,050 of NW_004955483.1, read as the reverse complement.
TTTAAAAAACCCAAACTGAAAGGAGTGTTGTTTGCTTTCTGGCCCTCAAACACCAAGGCACTGTTGTGCTCCTTAAAATTGTAAATTATGTCTGTTTAAGAAAATGTCAGTGTTTTATAAAACAGAATAACAGTGCTGGAAAAGACTTGGCTGTGCTATTTGTTACCAAAGTTCCATGCAAGAAAAATGATACATTCATCATTATGAGCACAGTCAAGGGTTCTAATGACTTGGGCACAATGCCGCCTCAGTTCTTTTAAGTAACATGATGGATTTTTTTCTTTCTCCTCAGCAAGTTATCTGAGTAATGTAAAAGCCCATAAAATGAGAGCCAGGGGGACTCTGTCAATACTGCACTATACTTAACAACAATTAAAAAGAAAGACACATTTTGTATAATTAAATTGATTTTTTTTTTTTGCCAGAAACAAGATTTTTTCGGCTAATGATTGCTTTGGTGGTCTGAAATTGTATTTATTGGGGTAAGGGAGGGGGGAGATGTGTTGTTACATTCACACACCACTTCTTGTATCTTCAAAATCCAATTCTTAAATAGGCCGATAGGGTGATTTTTGAGTAGAGAAGGGCAAATAGCTGTGGATGATCTATGCAGTCAATAGAGAATCCCTGCACTGGTTAACGTGCTATTTAGCTACAGAGAATTTCAATTCCTCAAGGGATTCTCAGGGGTAAGAGTCTAGGGTACTGGTGTTAGCAAGGGGGCCAGACCTCTGTGTTTGATGGCTTCACTGGCTGGTCGGGACCCCGAGCAAGACTTAATTTAGCCCTGCATTCCCTGGCAAAACACAATCATAAAATTGTCACTATTTTGTGCCTAAAATATGCTAAGGTCTGTAGAACAAGAGGCTCTACTTTGTATATTAAAAATTGCCTTTTAAGGATAAATGTAACAACATCCCCCCCTCAAAAAGCACACAGTGTCTTTTCAACCCCCAGATAAATGAAATAAATTGGAATATGTACCAGACCTTTCCTCGCCTGGTCTCCATTCACAGCAAATAGCAGTTGGAATGAATACAAAAGGACCTGCCTGACTTTCTAGTAATAACCTCCCTTCGCCCTCCTTCCCACAGCTATAGCCCCTGGCTTGAAAGCACTACTTAGCAAACTGAGTTTTACCATCTCCAGCAATGGGAATGGCTGTTTTTCTACTAAATACTACTGGCTTTAATGGAGCTAGAGATATTAAGAGAAATCCCAGCCATGAAAATTTTGAAAGGAGGAAAGTTGTTATTTGCATTAACTTTTATTTAATGTTTAAAAGGTAGCAAACAAACCTGGAGATTCTACATCAGTGGGTGGAATGTATTTACTGAAAAATATGACAGAATGACAGCTTTTCCCATGGAGAATGAAGCATGAGGGTGTGTTCTTGCTCTCCTAGGCAGCTTTCAGAGCAGTGGCCTTTTGAAAGCGTTGTCTTCAGGTGTAGTAGGCAGATCTGTGTGTTGCTCACTTTATAAGAAATAGCTCTAGACTATACCTACAATGCCATTGGGCAAATGTCCTGGCAAATATATTGTTTCCAAGTGTGCGAGAGCCGAGTTTCGTCTTATCCCACTATTTACTGGAGTGATGTCTTCAATGAGCAGGAGAGAAAACTGACTCTAACAGAGTGTCATCTTGCTGTCAGGACTGACGTGGGCATCATTCTTAACCTTGCGCCTGTATCTTGCCATTGCTTGGCCCCAGTGGATGATGGAGGGTGCTGTGCTTGGTAGTAACTGGGCCATGAAGGATCAGGACAGTGAGATTTTAAGTCAATCTGTTCTGTTCTTCTGGATTTTGTGTAACAGTCTTTACATACATGAATACACACATGCACACACTAGTGACAACAACTATCAAAGATTTCTGAACAGTTTTTCATGATAAGCAATGCAGTGTTTGGTTTTATGCTCCCTAGAAATCAGTATCCCTTTATAAAAATAAAATTATATATATATGGTCTATTGTACTCCTTCATGGATTATTTTGAAATTCAAATGAAATAATTGAGCGAAAGTGTTTAAATAGTCTATTTTATAGGGGGTAGTTGGTACTTTGGAAATCAAATTTTTTCTGAATAATGAAGATAAATATCAGAGACCCTTTATTCCAACAGTCATGACCTTTACACCTTCATAGTGATCCTCTTGTTAATTAACACAGCTCCAGGATGCAAGGAGAAAACTAAGAGTTAGAAAGCTCCATAATAGGTACAGAAATACACCATGTGGAGCTGAGATCTAAATGAAACTCTCCAAATTGCTACCAGCTTAACTATTATAATACTATATGAAGAATATCATTTATCATGTATATTAGCATGGTAAATTTAATATATATATATTCAGACCATATATTTCAGACAGGTTGAAAGTTCAGTTTATTTTACTACACTTTTAGGTTTCAAATACCTATTAGCATTACTATATTACAGTAACATCTATTGTTTTTGAAGCCAAGACTATCCTTTTACTGCTTATAATAACCAAGGTCAGTGACAAATTATGTGCAGTAATGATCTAAAGTAATGGTATGCTTAGACCTTTGAGCTAATCCAATTCATGATACTTTGATGTTTCCCAACAATTTCAATAATTTGAACTTTTTATTTTGAGCCTCAAATTTGAGTTCATTCAGGTGAGAGAATGTTAATTCAAACTTTGTTTTGGAGATCCAGCAAACGCTTTCACCAGCTCTCTCCTCTGTTTTCTCTCTTTAAACATCACTAGCTATCTCAGGCCTTATACGTATCTTTCATTTTAGTGGATTCACCATCAGAAAACCACCAACTTCTAGGGGCTTTTAGTTAATTATGAAAACATAACTGTGTCATTATTGACTTCAATCTTATAAAACAATGAAATCAAATATAGAACATTTTAAGTAAATTGCTTTTATAGGATTTTTTTTTCTTCAAAATTGACTGCAATTCCATTCTTTATTGTGATCAATCAAACTACATTCCCTTGGATTTTTTATCAAATTAACTAAGCTTGTTTATTCTACATCAGATCAAAAAATTTTTAGTAATAATATAAAGTAGACTTTAGGGACATTAAATAAGACCTATGAAAGCATTAAGTGAAGAAATGTTAGAAATGGGAAATATCTAAATAATCCAAAAGCAAACAAGTAAACAAAAAAGATAAAGAAAGAGAGCTGTGTCTAAAGGTACATAAACATAATATAATGTGCCAGACAGAGTTTTGGGTCACAGTTAGAGGGTATAAGAGCCTATCCCAGTTTTGGAAACAACCACGTGGACTTAGGTAAATAATCTCAAGGCTTGGTGCCCTTTATTTATAATTGGAATTCATCAAATCAAAATAATGGGTTATTTTCTGTAAGTTCTATGGAAAGCATGGTCCCTCGTCCATACCATCAGGAAATAAGTTCCAGGACTCCTCAGATAACACCATTCCTAGGTGCTCAAGTTCTTTGTATGGGATGGCATGGAATTGTATGTAACCTGCACACATCCTCCCATTCATTTTAAGTAGCTTCTAGATTACATATAACCTAGCATAATGGAAATGTAAGTTGTTGCTTTACTGCATCGTTTAAGCAATAACCAGAAATGTGTGTACATGCTCAGTACTGACACAATTTCCCCTCAAATATTTGCAATCCATGACCAGGTGATGCCACAGATGAGGAACCCAAGGATACGGAAGGCCAACTGTGTTAAGAGAGTGGAGCACATTTTTGTTTTAATTTTAAAGTTCTGTTTTTGTACTTTTTATATATTCCTTTCCATGTATAGTTGAATTTAGAGTAGGGGGAAAATGTTTCTGTTTAAAAATCCAAATGTAAGTATACATCCTTTTCTCTCTAAGCAATCACGGAGACAGGGTGCTCTGCTCTATGAGAGGATGACTTCAAATATATTTCAATGAAAAAACATTCACATAGCTGGGGAGAGGTGCAGAATCAGAGCGGTGATAGTGAAAATACTGTTAATGTCTACAATCTTAAGAATCAAGATTGAGAGAAAGTTCTGAATTGGAGGGTGAATATCTACAATCCAGTTGGGTGTAACCACACGAGCTATGTCATCTAGGCAAGTCCAATTTTAAAGTTAGTTTATAATTTGAATTTCTATATACACATCTTTTCAAATGTGCTTAGGCTTCTTGTCTGTTGTTTGGCTGCAGGTGATTTAGCTTAGGGCCTCATTCATGCTGTGTGTAAAGTCTACCACTGAGCTGGATGCCTTTCCCCTATCCAGTCTCCTCACTGCCCACCTAGCACGTATTACCCTTACAGCCCCTTCAACATGGTCAAAGTACTCCCAGTAACTTAATTCTCATGGTCTCAGTAGCCTAATTTAAATTTAATTGCTTATTTCAGCTTTTAGTTTATTGAGAGCTCTTTCCAGCATTTTTTTTCCTCACTGTGTATGTTGTGTATCGTTAAAGTGTTAATTCATAATTTTCAGCATGAGAAGCCTGCAGCTCTTTTAAAACACAACTCCAGGGGGGAAATGCTTGCATCTGCTGGCACCCAATGTTTCATGAGTTGCTCAGACATGTGTTTGTCCATGGCAGGAGAGATAAGGCACGATGGTGTGGAGGAAGAACTAAGGAAAATGAGATTCAGACTAGTGCTGGCCCCAGAAAGGGCCAATGGGAGGTTGTCAAATATATCTGCAACACGGGTTTCCTGACCTTTGTAGAAGAAGGTAAGTTTCTGTTAATAAGCAGTTATTGAAATACAGAAAAGCATTGATAAAAGAAAAGCACTGAATGACTAATTTTAAGTTCACCTTATGGATTATTGAGTACTATGGGCATTCAAAGCTTTGCCATCATTTTTCTTAGATGATATGTCTGTTGATGGGCACCCGAATGTATAAGGCAAAAAGAATAAACTCAGCCAATACCTTCTCATATCTTGTATTTATGAAAACTAGTGATAGAATTTCAAAATCTCTAAATATTTCTATTTTAATCTAACAGTGAAATAAATTATGCCGGAAAGATAGCCATGTCAGTAGGTGGGAATATGTTACTTTTTGGCATCTGTGACAATAAGAAAGAAGTTATATTAACTAAGCTAAAAACAGCAACAGAATTTGACCTGACTTGTAGCCTTAAATTTAATCATTTCCCATTTCTACAGTTTTTTCTTTATTGCTAAATAAAAATAATCAGATCTTACACATTTATATTCAAATAAGGATTTAGAAATAAATGTTTCAATAAATAAATCAATTTTGTCAGTGTGCACACATGTATTTGTGAGTTGTTAAAATATATATGTATTCTTTTTGTAAATATATATACTGGAACTGTAAGGGCAGAAAATTGTAGACAATTCCAGAATAAAGGTGATTTTAACTGTAACACTTTGGCAAATGTTTTGTGGAATCTTTTTTTAACGATATTTCCTTAGCTCCCAGAAATAGAAATGGAATACTGTGTTTAAATATCTCTCTCCCAGACTCTCAGAACAGGAATATCATTCTGCTTTCTATGTCTTATCTTGGTGATGTGTTTATTCTAAAACACATCTTAGAAAACAGCAAGGAAATATGCTGCTTATGACCTTCCAAATACATTCCACTGCCCTGCATGCATTATATTTTCTCTCTGTGTTTCAGTTTTCACAGTTAATAAGACAGGCATTTTCATGGCTGACTTGCTATTTTCATGGGTAGCAAATATTCTGATTAGTATTCCAGATAGCAAGTTTACCAAATTTTATCCAGAGTACAAAGTGCTGTAGACCTTGAAGGTTTTTCTTCTTCCTGTCTATACTTAAAATCTCCAAATAATATTAACCAAGAGTTAACTGTGTTATGATTGTTCTGATAGCTGGCATTGCTAAAGAAGAAATTTCCTTCAAATGAATGTCTCTTAAAATGTTCATGCCATGGAAAAGCAGATGAGTCAGAAAATATCTCTTAGCGCTAATACCATATTTAAAACTGTAAAATAAAAATTTATTTTGGACCAGAGAAATGACAAGCAAGAAATTCATGACAACTCTCCTGTTATTTCAGTCCATATGAGCTGAATATCTTTGCTGTTCTATCATATGCCACCCAACCATTTATGACTTTCTAAAAATGGGAAATATTTAAGGTACTATTCTTATTAAATATAATAGTTTAACTTAATGTAAGTTGTTAGTAAGTGTTTCCAGTTATCCCTATGGATATGAATGGAGTCAGATGAGTTTTAGTACAAAATCTATTGTAACTTCCAACCTTCGAACATCTCTTTTCAGGGAAAATTGACCTGGTGTTTCAAAACAAACAAACATGGAGAAGAAGGAGAAGGGGAAGAAGAAGACAAGGAAGAGGAAAAACAGGAAAAAGAACAAGAAGAAGAGGAAGAAGAAAAGGAGGAATTGTAAAACTGACCATTGCTAATCTAGAGTGACTCCAGGATTGCCTACCGCCCTCCCACACACTTGAAGAACTATCATATGTTAAAGCCCAAACACAGATAAGAAGTAATTGAACCCTTTAAATCAAGTTTCAAGCCAGTCCTGTCACTTCCATGTTTTTCTCACCAGTAACATATTAGTGATATTATTATAGAACTTTGTCAAAGTTAAATTATATTTTAAAATCCTGTATATCTTCATGGATTATCCTTTTTAGCTAGATATTCAAGATGAACCATCATCTATTAGAAGAGGAAAATTAGTATAGCCATTTCTCCATCTTTTCCTCATTTTGATTCAACCTAAGCTGTACAGCAACATAACAAATAAGATAAATAAATTAGGAAAGTGATTGAAAAGGAAATGGAAAAAATGAACAAGACATGTGAAGAGGTGATGGAAATACATAATTTCAGGTGGAATCAACATACAGCATACAGATCACAGAGATTTGGGCCACAATTTCTAAAGACCAGTCCGAAACAATGAAATTAGTTTAAATATTATGTTCTACATACAAAAATATGAGATAATTGCAGGAAGACAGGGGCTTACAACTTTATTTGTAAACCTTGCATTATAAATGTCTTTTTATGTAGTTCACAGTGATGTTTTGAGTTGGATACATGATTCCCTCCCCTGAGTGTTAAGAACTGGCAAAATAACCTGTAGCTTCATGGATGTCATGTGTGTGAATTGAGGTATTTTTCAGATCTGATGCATTTTTCTTTTACCACTGAGAATTTTCCAGAAAGGAATGCATTTAATTCTGGCACGCAACAACAAACACTGCTTTCTTTTCTGATACTTAAGCTCAGTGATCAGTGAAATGCATAGCTGATTAGCCCGCTGTGACACCACCCAGTACCTGTTTACCAGCTGTCTTTAGCTGGTTGTAGGGATTGTTTGTTCTAACTTCTTATCTCAAGGCCTTTGGTATTGGAAGACTTTAAAACGTCCTGCAGGTTTCTCTTAAAGTTTATGGTGGCTGTAATTTTGGTTTAGATCTAGAGCACAGAATTAATGTGATGTTATTATGTTTTCCCAGAAATTCAATAAATTGAAGAGGAAAAAGTCACTATTAGGAGGAACATCTATATTTTTAAAAAGTACGAGTCTGTCTGGATACCACTGCCTAACATGTCTTTAAAAAATAAATACTCTATTTCATAGATGGAATTAAGTCTCTTTCCTAAGAAGTTGGCTTGTTATAATACATGAAAAGGGAAAGAAAGAGAAAGAAAGAATAGAGTACTTAAGAATAAGTGTCCAATTGAAGTTATCCTAGTAATTAATTATAATAGCAAAATGAAATTCCAGAGAGATCTAGTCACATTTACATAAATTAGCATTCAGTTCCTTATCAATTTCTTTGGTATTTCTGCCATTCATTCATTTCACCAGGCATGAGCTAAGAGGTGAAGAATGACAAAGAAGACCTCTGCCATACAAGGCACTGGTTTGAAACCACAAGAGAGGCCCTACCCTTGACCACAATGTACCAAGTGATTTTGATTATCCATATGGCTATCTTGATGCTTGCAGGAACTGCTACATCATGCATCTGAATTTAATATTTATAAGTTGGTTCAATGTCCCAGGCTTTTGTCTAAGTCACAGAACACAGGACAAAGTATGAAAGAGGGTAGTTAGATTCAGAGAGAAAGCAGAGACAGAGAGTCTCAACAGAGCCGCAGTTATTTTCCGTCGCCAACTGGCCCTCAGAAACAACTGATGTCCTCGGTCAGATGCTGAGCATGTGACACTGGGTGGCCAAGCTGTCGGCCTTTGCGGAGCATTGTGTGTCTGCACATGCAGGTGTCCTGCTGCAGAGGCCTGCCAACCAGCAATCCGATGCTCTGAAGGGATTACACACAGTTGCCTGTTAGTTAAAATGCGACACTTATGCAAACACAGGATGCACTGTTGTTAAATTTAGTTGCTCTTGTTACCTCCCATCTTCGGGTTTGCAAATGAGAGAGGCAGATGCAAGCAAGGCAAACTTTAAGATTCTTGTTTTTCTACTTGTTTAAATTGGCATCCACAGTTCTACAGAGTGACTACACAGCTCTGAAATGATGTATAAAATGGGAAAAAATGTAAACAATTTTTGCCCTAAATGCCCAGGTCACAGAAATTACAGATTTATACAACAAGTGGTGTTAAGCCTCCTCTTAGCTCCAATGAAGTGTTAAGCAGTCTATGCTCTCTTGTACCAAATAAACAGAGCACTTGAGTCAAAATAGCGCAGGGACTTAGATCTGACCCTTTCTTTGTCATGGTGTAGTATGAATCTTCTCAAGACTTGCCCTTTTTCCAAACCCACCCACTATTTTTCCTTATCTATCACTCAAATCTTGCACCTCTTTCTGCTCTATGCGCTCTCCAGTACTCAAGCTTTCATTTGTGTGCACTCCTCTTTCCTACCTTTCTATGTTTTTCCTGTGAGTTTCCTTACACTTAGTAGCTTCTCTGAAAGTTAATTGGAGGAGGGAATGGAATGGAGTCAGAGTACTTAGGGATTTTTTAGAAACTGAGACATAGTTAGGAGGCTAACTTACCAAATGCCACCTATATTTAAGGGCTGGTCTACATATTGCATTTAGGTTTTTAAAATTTTTTTGGTGGTACCGGGAATCAATATCATGATGTCACGCTTTCAAGGCAGTTGCTGTGACACTGAGCTATATCCCAGGCCCTTACATACTGCAAAAAAAACCAAAAACTATGTCATGTCCCCATAGTTATACCTATCAACCAATTGTCTGCTGGAGTATATTTGGGAAAGAACATATTCTTAAGAATTGCATGTTTGCCTGCAAATACCCATAACCAGGTCATTTCCCAGATCTCTTGCTCTAAATGTACTGCTATCTTTTCCATTAAAAAAAGAGGTCAAAATGCAAGAATAGGAGGTACACTAGGAGAAGAGCTTTGAAATTTATTTCTCATAAAGTCTAAATTCACACTATACTTTATGGGTTATATTTGTCAGGAATTTTGCAGTTCAGATGTATAAATGAGGCCAAGGAAACAGTTTAAAACCCCCATCACTTCTCTTTTTTGTGACTTACTACTTGATCTTTGACAATTTGGGAGGCTTCAGAAATACATAGGACTTGACATTCAATTCTAGCATTACAGTTCTGGAGGAGACATCTATTTTTTCTGTGAAATAAGTTCCTTAGCCTTTCTAGGTCTCAGAGTTCTTTGTTTTGTTTTTCAGAAGTGGTAAAATTGAAACAAATCCATTTTGATAATCTTGTGAATCAAATGAGATATAATGTGTCTAAGACCTTTAACAATTAAGCAATTGTGTGTAGAGATTACTTTCTACTTTATGATGAAAGCCATTACTTCACTTTCAGATTGCTAAATTTTGAACATATTGCCTTGACTTTTTTAGAATTCGTCATAATCAGCATAGTTAAATTTTCAAAGGAAGAATCTAAAATCAAGATAAAGGATCAATTTCACCTTGTGGGTAAGAGAAGGAACTCTGCCTACAGCAGGTTCAAATCTGAGTTCAAATCTCGTTGGGTTTTTGACTTTCTTTCACCACTTGCAAAACACGGAGGAGAATACTGTTTACAGCACCAGATTGATAAGGGGACTCTGTGTTGTAGAATTGTGCCTGACATTTATGGTTAAGAAAATAAAGACGTAATAGATAAAATGTAATCTGCTGAATGCTTTTACTTGCGAAACTGCTCTCATTCGTATTCTAAGGAAGTATCTAATGCCACAAATATCATTTGATCTTAGATCTTTTGCACAGAAATTGACAATGCAAGATTTTTATGCTTCCTATGAGATTCAAATCTGTTCTATTTTTACCTTCTGATTCCTAACAAGCTACTTCCCATGATTCATTTTTATTGGCAATCAAACAAGTGCTGCTCTAATGGGGTGTAGAATTTAATCAATTAATGGAGTTCAATAGGACATTTCCACTTGCAGTATTTTGAGAGGTTAATTTTGCAAACACCTGAATACTTTTGGAAAATTATAGAGCAGCCTAGAATTACAGCACATGCTTAACCTCAGTGGGCTGAGCAGAGAATGATCAACACAGAAGTGAAATCATTTCTCTAGCAAAGGTCTTTGGACATCTTGCTAGCTCCCTAGTGACTCAGTATGTTTTTCTTAAATTTATAATTCTAGGTTGCATCAAAAATAATTTTCCTCAAAAATTACTTCTGCCTGGGCAATATTTATTATGTATATTAGCTTCCTTCTTCACCATGCCTGCCTCCTCACTATATCTATGAGTATAAACAACTGTTTATGTCAAAAGTTTGTAGTGTTCAAACTGGGATGAGGGAATGAGGAAAAAGAAAGTACTAAAGTGTTTTATATATATATATATATACACACACACACACACACATCTGTGATAACTGTACTGTGGATATCTGGTGTTTTATTGAAAGGAACAGTAAATGTTTAATTTTTTAATATATTTTGACCAATTTTGCATGCTTATATCTGGTAATCTGAGCAACTGATTGGAAGGTAACAATATGCAATGGAACTACCATGGTGAATTCCTACCATCCTGTCTAGTGAAACTATGTATTATCTCTAATGTTCTTTTCAATTATTATTTTCTTATTCTCTTTAATAGTTTGATCAATCTTCCATCCTTACATCTGGTAATCTGAGCAACTTCATTGAAAATAACAATCTGTAATATACCAACCACTGCTAATCCTTATCATTTGGTTTGAAACTCGGTATCATTTTTAATGTCTTAGCTTTTCTGTTTTTGTTTGTATTTTTTTTTTTTTTTTTTACTATTTGCTTTAAAATAAGAAAAGAGGGGCTGGGGATTTAGCTCAGCTGCACAGTGCCTGCTTTGCAAGAGCAAGGTCATGAGTTTGGTTCCCGGTACCAGAAAAAAAAAAAAACAAAAAATAAATAAATAAAATAAAATAAGAAAAGAATCAAAAGTTTGTAGTGTTCAAGTATAAAACATGAAAGTGACTCTAAATCAAGAGCAAAAAAAGAGCAAGAAAAAGATGTTCATGTATGTAAAGAGATGAGAAGGATAATATTATTTCTTCCAAATTTTCATTTAGGATTTTGTTTTGCTGATTAATAAACGTATTTGCTACTTCTATTACAGAGGACAGTTTATACTAACAGTCATAGGAACATTGCTAGCAAAACTAACTTTTTTATAACTAATATCATATTAACATAATTAACCTAATTCATACCGTTACTCTTTGGCTGTGCACTAACATTTCTTATGTATGGCACAAATTCAATTCAATTCTTTTTTTTTTTTTGCCATTGAATTCTCAAACTTTTTGTCTGCATCAGAAACACCTGGAAGGTTTGATAATGTGGATTCATGGGCTTGTCTCCAAAGGTTCTTATTCAGTAGGAGAGACTCAGACCAAAAATTTGTGAAAAGTTTTATGCCAGTGCTGATTCTGCTGCTCTGGGGACTACACTTTTGGAGCCTCAGTATGACAGCCTCCTTGTCACAATAGAAATATGATTTTGTTATGCTAGTCTGTTCACTTATTTGGTCTTCTGAGAATCTTACCCTGTTCATGACTGCAGACTGCATCTGTGACCTGCTTTAACCTGGCAAAATGATGCTGGGCTTGTTCTGGACCACTGCTGTAAGATGGTCTTGGAGCTCTTACTTTTGCGCTTTTATAAAACATCCACCATATGAAAATTTTAATTGCCTTGATGTCCTTGAGTTCATGATGATTCCTTGCAGAGGCAACATGAAGATCACTGAGGAACTCAGCCAGGAAGGAGAACAGAGGCCCATAGCACATAGCTCCAGCTGCCCATCACCACGGACCCGTCTGCAATGAGACCTCTTCACCTGCAAGGCGTAGGCTAACACTAGGCAAAGCAGAAAAGCCAAGTCATCCATTCAAGACTGTCAGACATGATCAACTGTTCTTGTTTCACCCACTATGTTTGAGGGTGCTTTTCTAAGGCAACAAATGGAAGTACAAACAAAAATTGGGACTGCAGTCCAAGTGTGACTGTAATAAAAATTAAATCATTTAAAATGGATCAGTTTTTGGATAAGGGGGCAGAAAGAATGCCTCAAAGGCATTCAAAGAAACTTTACACGTAGGTAAAGAACTGTGGAGGAAATCAGTGCTGGTGCTGGATAAAATGGAGTTGCCAGAAAAGTGAGTGAGACATTCACATGCAGCAAGACAGAGGGGGAAAAGGTGCTTAACCCCATGTGAGCCTCAAGCAAATTAAGAATCAGTGTAAAGAAGCCATCCAAATATAAGTCTGTTTCTCCTTCCCAGCTTGTCCAGCCGCAAATATTTTTCAAAGTAAGAAATGGTCTGAAAGCAGAGATTAAATCAGGTTGCTGACTATAAAATTTGGCATCTCAGTTAATGTCAGATTTCAAAACCCTCATAGAGTTCCTCACCTAGAAGCGAAACACTTCTGAGAAGCTTAGAATAGCAGTCTACGAGCGAGATGATAAAGAGGTCTTTAGGAAGATATTTGTTGTGACTTTGGTCTAGGCTATTTTAATAAAATAAACTATGAAAAGTTTCGCTGGAACACTATAAAGTTTTTAAGGTAATTGTATTAGCAGAAATGTTGCCAAATTGAATTAAAATGGATAGTGTCTGCTCATGGTTTACAGAGTCTGATAGACCCTCAAATTTCCATAGACAAGAAGTAAGTTGAGAAAAATTATCTACAAGTATAGGTTGACTGTTGTGGAAAAGAAATGTCATTTCAGATGGTGAAAGCAATGCCATTTGTATAAAACTTCCAGGTAGCAGATATGAGGCCTAATCCAGAAATCACAAGGAGTGATCAAAATATTGAATGAATGTTTAAATGAAAACATTTACTATTACAGCAAAAGAAACACTGTCATTAATCTCCCTCAAAACACTCCTCACTTCAAATATCCTTATACTATTGTTCTTGCCCCTTCTGTTTTTGTGTGAGTGGGAAGGTACCAGAAGTTAAACTCACAACCTTGCACTTGCCGGGCAGACACTTGTGCCACTGAGCTGTATCTCCCACTTGTCCTCTTTTATGAGTGTCCTTGCAAATGTAAGAAAATTTAGCGAATTCTTTTTCACAGTGTCGTCTGATGGAATGACAGGCTTGTAAATCACTACTGTGCCTTTTCATTCACCTTATTTGCCATATTTGGTGTCCTATGACTTCTGACTCTTCCACAAAATCAACATGACCCTGAAAGGTAAATAATTTGAATCAGTCTAGGACAGATAGCTACAGTAGTACAATTAAAAGACATTCATGAAAGGGAACTCTCAGAACTACTTCAAGAAAGTGTCAAGAATGGTGGAATGATGTTTGACAAAAGGGTATATTTTAGAGGTAGATTAATGATAATGTGTCTTTTAGTGTATTACATTTTAAAATGTTAACATTTACTCTATTTTTTAATCTCACTTTGTATTTCTGTGTGTACTCTAAAAGACTTAAGAATTTCTTTGGAGTAGTGATTACTATGTGCCTCACATTTTGCCTGTTTTTAAATGAGTATCTGTTGTGATTACCCTGTCCCCGAGTACACTTGTGAGTTGAGGATATGAAGGACAGATAACTTGTCTGTCCTTGCTCACAGATATTTAGATCAAGAGGAATCACAGCTGCTGGAACTCTTTTGCATCTGAGCTTGGGTAAGAGAGGAGAACTTGGACTTCAAGACTATAGTTGTGAAAAAAAAAAAAAAAAAAAAAAAAAAGACTATAGTTGTGTTCTGATATGAGTTTTGTGGGTCTTGAGAGCAATCAAACAGGTTTGCATGAGGAAAAGACTCAGAATCACTGCAGACCAGAAGATGCGTCAACCTCACCACATGAAGAGGCCCATGAGGAAGAACCCAGGCTCTTGTGGCATCCCTGATCTGGCTGACCATCGGTATCAACTTGTGGGCCAAGTGAATGAGCCATTACATGAATAGCCCAGCTGTGCCATCCCTACTGACCTTGAGTCAATGACAAGTTCATCTCAGGAAGCATCACTAGAAGACAACAATTTAATGTTCTTTAGACCCACTTAGTTTTGGAGTAGTCTGTTGTGTAGCAAGAGATATTTGCAGTGTTTATCCTTAGCACAAAGCTAGTTAGGATCTATTCTAGTAACTACTGCTGCATTCTTGTTTTACTTCCTTGGCAGAGAGTCTTGCTTCCTAGCACTCTTGTCATCTTCTATTCATGTGTGAGGTTTTCTTCTAGACAACAAAGCTCATAATTTCTTTGTTCATTCATCTTTCTCACCTTCTGCTATGTATTCATAACTTGATAACAATTACTGGATACACCTATGATCATAGTTAACTTTTCTTTACGCTTTTACACCACATCTAGCATTTGATCTGAAATCCTATCCTTGTGAAAGCCATTCAGGGAGACCTCCTAAGAAGTGTAAAAGCTGCCTGGTAGTGTTGGGTTTGGGCAAGGGTCTCCACCTCCATTTTTACTCTGTTCAATTTCTGATACTCAGAGAACACATGAATCACTCCGAAGGGTTCCTGTAGGACCTTCAGGGAGAAGTTCTGGCATCTGTATAACTCCAGCTCCAACATTTGGCAAGTTGTTTGTTCTCTTCATTTTATTTTAAAGCCTGCTAAACCTCCAGTTCTGTTTTAAGATCAAGTGGTTGAGTCATTATTTTACTTTGGGAAACTAAATTCAACACTTCGGCAGCTATACTTTGCCTGATGAAATAAGAGAAACTCTTCACCTTTGGGAAATTCTAAACCAAGTTATTATTATTCCTATCTTCCAAATATAGGTCTATTTTATTTTGTAATGATAAATCTGAATCAGTACTCAATATGAGGTGTATTGTCACTTAGAAACTTTCTATATACTACTTAATTCTGCACTATTCATTCCTACATTTACTTATATACATTGTGATCAAATATATGGTATATATGTTAGTTAGAAAACTATTACAATAAAAGATGCACTGGCATTAATTCCCTCCAATATATTCCCCTTTGTTTTGAACACACATCTTTTTTGCCAGTTTCTGAAGCAGTTCTGGAAGCCCTTTTGTAAGTGTCCTTAGTTATGCTGTCCTACCTGTCTGAATACTTTAAATAAATTCAAAACATTTACCTTTTGTGATCCTTTTGATTTTGGCAAAGAGGCTAAAATTGCAGGATACCAGATCCATGGAATAAGGTGGATGAGGAGCTTCTGTAATATTTTTACTAACCTGCATTTTCATTGGATGGCACTCAGCAGCAGCATTCCTGTATTTTTTATCACATTTACCAAAGACACTCATTAAAAAGGACTTCCAGTACTGCTTCAGAACGAACTAAGAGCTATGGGATAACTGTACTTCAAGTGATGGAGAGTATTCTGAGGGAAACTAATGGTAGTGTCTTTCACTCAAATACATTTGTTATTTCTCATATATTAGGGAGTCATCTGGTCGGGTCATACTATTTCTATTTCAATGACTTTTTCACTCACATGTCTCAGACATGTGCTTCAGAGTGACCTGGTTGGAGTCCCAGGTCTAGGATTTCCATGGTTTCTCCCACCCTGGATTCTGGGCAGTCATTCAGGGCTCAGTTATGGAGTTTCTGCTTCTCTACTTTCCCACATGCAGTCTCTGTAACGGGAAAACCATATGCAGTGGGGGCTCCCAAGCTTTCAAAAGCAGAAGCTTCTTAGGGTCTAGGTCTGGAGCAAATATGGTAATGCTTCCTTCATAATCCATTATTAAACAATGTTCAGGCCTGAATCACATTCATAGATGAGACAATATATGCAGGTATGAATACCAGAAAGCAGGGGGCTGGGGCAGCCAGTACAACAACATGGACACACAATATTCAGGATTGCTACCTAGGGTCCCAAATTCAAAAGTAAAATTGCAAAACTTTCATTCCCCCTGCTGTTTGTCCTGCAGCATAAGAAAAGACCACTGTGTAATGATTGATGCTAAGTCTCCCAAGGATGGACTAAGTAGGAAAAAAAGGCCCTAGAGGAGTAAAGGCTATTTCAGTTGTCATCCTGAGCCTTAATTGTTTTGATTAAAATCATCCTTTTCAATATCAGAGAACAAAATGAGTTTTGCCATACTGGCTGCAAATTATGCTCTAGAAATATTAGACTCTGCATGTGGAAATAATCTCTATTTAAAGAATGTGTGTTCTTTTAAAATTTTTATTCTTAGTACTGATTTCTCATTTTAAAAAACTACAAAATAAAAGGAAATAGTGTACCTCCCTCCCTAAATCTTATGTATTTCAGCATAAATCTACAGCCTTACAGGGGCAAACAATTATCCAGAGCAATCTTGTACATCAGAACACTACCATTCAAAGATTTTATTCTCCTGTTTTCTTATGTATTGTTCAAAGTCCTACCTAAAAATCAACTAAAGGGCAACTGTCAAGATGACATCTTAAAAATAATCTTTTCTCCACCACTTCTGGGATGTGCAGTTATATAGCTTTTCTAGAAAAAGATATGTTTAATTGTGTCCTTATCTGATTAATTTACATTATCTCTTTTTATGATATTAAAAGAATGACAGAACAATTCATACTTTTTTGTATATTTTACTGTCTGTTGATTTAGGATGAATTCAGTTTTTTCTTTTCAAATTAAAATTGGCTGGGGCCAGGGATATAGCTCAGTGGTGCAGCACATGCCTGGCAACCATAAGGTCCTGAGTTTGATTCCTGGTGCCTCACTCAAAAAAAATTAAATGTGGAGGTATATTGCAGGGAAAAAGAAAGCACAAAACAAATCTTCATATTTTAACTTGAAACTCTGTTGTCTATCTTATATATTTCTTTAGCTTTTTAAATCTGTATTTAATCTCTCATATAGTAATTTTTTAAATTCACTCTAACTATAATCCCAAATTCCATTTTCTTATCACACTAAACTGTATATACTTATATGTTTTATGCAGCTTTGCAGTCTTACATGAGCTGAAATATTTGAATTACAACCAATGCTGCGTGTACTTTTCATCCCAGGAGATTCTTTTCAAGAAAACTGGTGGCCAGGATGTGTACAGACTATCAGTATTCACATAGATTTTTTTTTTATTTTAAAAAGCAAAAAAATAACAAAATAATAACAATGAAGACAAAAACAATTACATAGCTTTTATCTGTGGCTTCATTTTAATACTTGGATATAAAAATTAGAGGCCTAAGCATGTACTCTGTTTACATTATACCAAATGGTCAAGGAAAAGCAAAAACAAAAACAGATGTAGATAAAAAATTTATAAGTGTGATTGCTCCCCAATGTAAAGAAATTAGACGAGAAGCCATAGCCAGAATTACCATGGATGTGTATGTGTGTATCTCTGTGTAGCAACCTCTTTGTTGAATCATAATCACTACCATTCTCAGAAAATCTTGAGAGGAAGAACATCTTTTCTACTTTTATAATTTACCTAGGCTAATTCTTTTGAATTTGAAGCCTTGGTATATATGACTCTATGTCTACATGATCACATATTATTTTTTTAAACAAAAAGCAAGAAATAACAATAAAACAGGGTTTCAAAGCAGGCTAGTAGGAGAGTAACAATAACCAACACATTGCATATTGTTACATTCACAGTAGTTGTTCAGAGTACAAGATATAGTCATGAAACATTGTCCAGAAACCTACTAGCACAGAACTTTCCCCTCAGTGAACCAAGAGAAACCAGCTGTATAACTATTGTAGCAGTCTTGTGTATTCCCCTTTCATCCATCACAGTTTTTTTCTTTTCTATTCACAATATCAGTTTCTTCTCAGTTTCTTCTGCTGTACCTTTTGGATCTTATTTACTCTTTCAGAGTTTCACACTAGTGAGACAATACAGTGTTTACACGTGCAGGTCTGATTTATTTCACTTATGAGTATGTCTCAAGTTGCATCCATTTACCTATAAAAGTCTCAAGTTTATCTTTCTTTATGGCTGACTAGTATTCATCTATCTATCTATCTATCTATCTATCTATCTATCTATCTATCTATCCATATTTTTTATCCATTTCTCAGTTGATGGGCATTTGGGTGGTTTCCAAGATTTAGCTATTGTAAATTATGCTGCTAAAAGCATAGGTACACATATATTGCAGTGGTATGATGTTTTTAATCCTTCTGAGAAGATACTTAGAAGGTGAATAGCTGGATCAAATTGGACTTCTAATCCTAGTTTTTAAAGAAATCTCCACACTGATTTTCACAGTGCTTGTACCAGTCTACACTCCCACTATCAGTGGAGAATTCATTTTCCCCCACAGGTCCTCTAGCACTTGTCATTGTCTGTCTTCTTAATGATAGGCATTCTTTCTTGGGTAAGATATTATCTTAATGTTGTTTTAATTTGCAACTCTTGAATGACCAATGATGCTGAAAACTTCTTCATGTTTATTTGCTATGCCTATTTCTTTATCTGAGAAGTATGTATTCAACTCAAATGCCCATTTTTTGATTAGGTCTTTGAATTTTGGGGGGATCTGATTTTTTTCCAATTCTTTATATGTTCTAGATATAAATCTTTTGAGGGACGACAGGCTATAATTTTTTCTCACTCTGTAGGTTGTCTTTTCACTTTGTTGGTGATTTCCTTTCTTGTGCAAAGTCACAATAACAAAGTAAGATCCCGTTTGTTAATTCTTTGTGTATTTCCTGTGCAGTCTAGGTTTTGTTCATGAATTCTCTGCCTACACTTATGTCTGTGATGGACATGGGTCTAATTTTAGTCTTCAGCATATGGAAAAACAGTTTTTCTGGCACTATTGATTAAATAGGCTATTTTTCTTCCAGTGTACATGTTTGACTCCCTTGTCAAAGATAAGGTATTTTAGTTTGTCTGTAGTTGTGCCTGCATCTTCTATTCTGTTCCATTTTCCTATTCTGATCCTCAAGTTGTTTTCTTGCCAGTATCATGCTGAGTTTATCACAGTAGCTTTGTAGTGTAATCTCAGGTCAGAGATTTTAATGGCCCCTGACTTGCTTTTGTGGCCCAGAATTGCTTTTGCTATTCTAGGTCTCTTCTGGTTCAAAATTAATTTTAGGACTCTTTTTTCTAGTTCTGTAAGGTATGTTAGTTATATTTTGTGTTGTGATTGCATTATATCTGTGTAACAGTTTTGGGAGTAGGGGCATTTTCATTATGTTTGTTCTTCCTAGCCATGAATAGGAGATATCTTTCCATTTTCTGATACTGTCTTTGATCTATTTTTAATTTTAAAAATTAAGAAACTAACAAAAAAACAGTGAAGACAAAATCAAAACGACAAGAATGATACATGACCTCAAAACAAAATGATGGGAATTAACAATGATTGCTACCTTACATACTATTATCTTCAACGAAGTTGCTCAGTCCACCAGATGTAAGAATGTTAGATTGATCAAACAAAGACAGTGAGAATTAAAAAAAAAAAAGTTGGAAATGATGCAGAGATTCACCTTACAAGATGGTAGGAGTTCAACAATGGTTCTTACTTACAGTTACTTACTGTTCTTACTGTATACCAACAGTTCTTACTTACAGTTCTTACTTGTAGTAGTACTACAGTTCTTACTTACAGTTCTTACTGTATACTGCTGTTTTCAGATCAGTCATTCTGATTACCAGATTCAAGTGTGCAAAATTGGTCAAGAAAAAAGAAAATTTTAGGCATTGACCATTGCTTTCAATAAACCACAGACATCAGCAATACACCTATCCAAGCTATCTCTGTATATACATATAAATTTTGTTTTTCATTTTAAAGAGAAAAGAAAAAAATAACAAAAACAAATACATAAACAAAATAGCATAGAAAATAATAAAAATGATGCAGAATTTGAAAACATGATCTCTTTTTTTTTAGTATACTGTAATTTCCATTGTACAGATCTTTTACATCTCCTGTTAGATTGATTCCTAAATATTTCATTTTTAATGCTAATGTGAAGGGTATGCTTTCCCTAATTTTTCTCTCTGTGAGTTTGTTTCCTGTGTACAGGAATGCTACTGATTTTTGAGTGTTGACTTTTTATCCAGCAACACTACTGAATTTGGTTATTGAATATAGAAGTCCTTTGGTGGAGTTTTTGGGATCTTCTCTGTAGAGTATCTTGTCATCTTCAAATAATGATAATTTAATTTCTTCCTTTCTTACCCTTATTTCTTCTATTTCTTTCTCTTGTCTAATTGCTCTGGCTGATGTTTCCAGAACTACAGTGAATAGAAGTGATAGTGAAAATCCTTGTCTTTTTCCTGATTTTAGAGTGAAAGCTTTCCATTTTTGACCATTTAATATGATGTTAGCTGTTGACTTTTCATAGATGGCTTTTACAAGATTAAGATAAAGACCATCTATTCCAATTTTTTGTAGGGCTTTTTTCATGAATGGGTGTTGGGTTTTGTCCAACGCTTTTTCTGCATCTATTGAGATGATCGTGTGGGTTTTGTCTTTGGTTCTGTTAATATGGTGTGTTACATTTGTTGATTTGCCTATGTTAAAACGTCCTAGCATCCCTGGGATGAACCCTATGTAGTCATGGTATATAATCTTCTTGATAATTTGCTGTATTCTGTTTGCCAGTATCTTATTGAGAATTTTTGCATCTATGCTCATGAGGGAGATTGGCCTGTAGTTTTCTTTTTGGTTGGTTTTCTTCTCTCATTTTGGAATTAAGGTAATACTTGCCTCCAGAAATGATTTTGGAAATACTGCTGCTCTTTTAAGGAAAATACTGTTTCCTTAAAGAGTTTCAGCATTAGTGGCATTATTTCTTCCTTAAATTTCTTGTAGAATTCAACTATGAATTCATCAGAACTTGGCATTTTCTTTGTTGGTAAATTTTTAATTATATTTTCAATTTCATTTGCTTATATTGGGTTATTTAGAATTTTTAAATTTTCTCTTTTCTTTACTTTGTTACTTTAAAGAAGATAGTACAAAATACAGAAAACACAAAGCAAGGACATTAAAAAAATGATACAGGGTTTCAAACCAAATGGTAGAGATTAAAAGTGGTTGTTATATTACATATTGTTATCTTCAATGAAGTTGCCCAGATTACCAGATGTAAGAACAGAAGATTGATCAAATCATTAAAGGGAATAAGAAAATAATAATTTAAAAGAACATTAGAGGCAATACATAGTGTCACTAGGCAGGATTGTAGGAATTCACCAATTGATATTACTCTGCAAATTGCTGTGGTCACATAAATTGCTCAGATTACCAGATACAAACATGCAAATTTGGTCAAAATATTAAAAAAAGACTTTTAAGCATTAATTGTTCCCCTCAACAAACCATCAGACACCAACAGTACAATTATGCCACCGATCCATAGTATATAAAACTCCTTAGTACTTTCTTTTTCTTTTTCCCTCATCCCCATTGTTTCTTCCTTTGAGCAATTTCTTTCCCTGTCTTATTATCTATTGTACATTTTGGGTTTTATTTACTCTTTCATGTTCTTACACCAGGGAGACAATATGATGTTTACACAT
>NW_004955483.1:4033596-4037437 GCF_000276665.1 Chinchilla lanigera | reverse complement strand
TTTTCCTATTGTGAGAGTTTATTGCTATAAATTTCCCTCTTAGGACTGCTTTCATTTCATCTCAAAAGTTTCAGTATGTTTTACTGGCATCATCATTTAATTGTATATACTGTGTAATTCACATTTAATTTCCTCTGTGACCTATTGGTTGTTTAATTTCCATGTGTTTGTGTAATTTTTTTGATTCCTTTTCTCATTGACTTCCAATTCCCCTGTGCTATCATTAGATAGTTTACAAGGAATGATTTCAATTTCTGTGTATTTATTTAAACGTGTTTTGTGGGATAGTATGTGACCCATTTTGGAGAATATCCCGTGTGAGGCTGAGAAGAATGTATATTCAGATGTTTTGGTGTGGAACACGGTTGACATCTACCTAAACCATTTGTTCACATGCTTGGTTTCATTCTGGTATTTCTTTATTGATTTTTTGTCTAGCTGACCTAACTATTTGTGAGACTAGGGTATTAATGTCCCCCACTAAAACTGTGTTAGTGCTTATTTGGTTATTCATGTGTGTTAATGTTTGTTTTATGTAGTTGAGTATGTCATTGTTTGCTGCATTTATATTTATGATTGCTATCTGTCTCTTCTTCTTGCAGTTTTCCTTTAACAAGTATGTATTGATTTTCTTTGTCTCTTTCAAGATTTAAAGTTTACATTGTCTGCAAATAGAATAGTTACCCCTGCTTTTTTCTGGGTTCCTATGGCATGGAGAATTGTTTCATCTTTTAACTTTTAGTGTATGAATTTCTTTTTAGGTTAAATGTGTTTCTTGAGTACAGCATATTGATGGATCTTCTTTCTTAATCCATTTTACCAATCATTTTCTTTTGATTGGTAAGTTGAGACCATTTATACAGATGGTTATAACTGATGTGTACTGGCTTATCTTTTTCATCTTATTTTCCTGTTGATGGTTCTCTGTTTTCCTCCTCTTATTTTCTTGCCCTGCTTGGTGATTTGTTCCTATAGGTATTCATGTGTTTGTGGTCTTTATTATCTCTTTCTAATATATCCTTCACAGCATTCTGCAGAGCTGGTTCAGTGGTCATGAATTTCTTCAGTTGTTCTTTATCATAGAAGTATCTTATTTCTCTGTTGAATTTGAAAGATAGTTTTGCAGGGGACATCAGTCTTTGTTGAAGATTGTTTGCTTTTAGGGCTTAAAATTCATCAGTCCAGGCTCTCCTTAATTTGAGGATTTGTGTTGAGACATCTGCTGTGATTCTGATGGGTTTTTTTATACGTCAATTTCTAGAATCTTGATTATTATATGCCTTGTTGTAGATTTATTTTGGTTACAGCTATTTGGAGTTCTATATGCTTCATTCATTTATATGTCAACTTTTTTTCTTTTTTTTAGTACTGGGATTTGAACTTGGGTCCTTGTGCTTACCAGGCAGGTGCTGTGCCACTGAGCTATATCCTCAACCCATGTGTGCCAAATTTTATCCATGCTTGGTAAGATTTTTGCCACTATTTCTGTGAAGAGGTTTTTAATGGCATTTGTGCTCTCTGCAGCTTTCTCACTGACTCCAGTGAATCTTACGCTGTTCTGTTTTGCTTCACCTTATAACTGCTGGATTGATTTTTGTGATCCCTTGTTATTATTAGGATATCTTTATTTTCCTGGTTGCTAGTCACATTCCTGTCTTCTAGATATGATTTCTATCCTTACCTTCATTCAATCTGCTGTGTATACCTTCAGTGGAGTTTTTAGTCTCCTGGGTTTCTGTTTGGATCTGTTTCATTGATTCCATTTCTTGTTTATGTTGGGCGTTCATTGTTTCCAACATTTCCTAACCTGCTCTAATCTTTTCATCTGTGTTTGCTTTAATTTCTCTCATTTTGATTGCCATTTCTTTTTGTAACTTAAATATTTTTTCTATGGCCTCTTTCATTTGCTTTTTCACTTTTGTTGCTATCATTTCAATGAGTTTCAGTGGTTGGCTTCTGATTTCCTTTCTTTGTGCTCTTGATTTGTCCTCAGTAGGCTGGAAATTTTGGATTGCATTTTGTTTCTTCCTCTTGTCATTTTTTATTTTTTATTTTGTTCTGTTTCCTGTCTTTTTTTTTTTTTTTTTTTTTTGTACCATGAATCAAACTCAGGACCTTGCATTTGCCAAGTAAGGAGATGTGCCACTGAGCTATATCCCCAACTCTTGTTTTCTTTCTTGATGCTTGCAGATTTCTTGTGTTAGAGAGCATTATTGCTGGTGCTGAGGATTTCCTCAGTGATGTCTGTTCCTCAAGGATGTAATCTAAATAGGGGTGGTTCTTGGTCTTTCTATCTATCCCAAGAACTTACCTTAACATATTAAGAATTTGGAGTTGTTATCTTTTTGACTCAACATCCATTTCTTTGGTTCTGCACTATGATGATGATTATGACCATTTGCAATCTCATTTTTGTCATATAAGGGAGAAAAACCTGATTATAACAGATATGGCAACGTGGTTAAAGTAATACAACTGTCAATAACAATAGACAGAAACACAGTCTGGCTGCTGACAGCTGTGGTTACTAATAGCCTGATATCTTTAACCATAGAAGGAAGTTCTACAGTTGTAAAATATAAACCAATTCATACCCCGAACTTGTATACACCATTTCCCACTTAGTAGAGTGATTTTACCTTGTTGTAGGGAAGTTTAAGAGAGGTAGGAGGTAGGATTGAGAGGTGGATGGAGTTAAATAGAGTAGGATCAAATTTGGTGTCCATAGGATAATCATCTAAGTTTTGGGTAATTGTGGGGTACAGGAGGTAGGGATTGGAAGAGGAAGCCTAGTAGTGTTGACATGAACCAGAACGGGAAAGAGACAATGTTTACTCACATGAGAGTCTCATAAAATCAAGGGAGATAGTTGATGAGAGAAAGGAAGAGGATGAGAGGTATAATACAAATGGAAATTTTAACAATTTAATTTTGAAAGAGAGGGAAATGAAGGTCAAAAAGAGAAGAAAAAGAAAAAAGAGGAGAAAAAGAAAAGAAAAACAGGAAATAAAAATAATCACACACATGGAAAAAATAACAAATATACAGAAAGAAAAACAAAACAGGGTACAGGCGAACAGAGAGAAAAAGAGAAAAGAAAAGGAAAAAACACAAACAACAATAACAACAACAAAATAGAATAAAAATAAACAGCAAAACAAAACATACTAACCTAGCAGACTACTGAGGGGAAATCCCATCAGACAGAGAAAAACAAAAGCAGTGAGATTTCTCCAGTGTCTACAGTTCTATGGTAGGTGGAAGTCTGTTTTTAGAATGTGTGTGGTAAGCAAGATTGCAGGTGGATTTATGCTGGGTTTGCATCTGATGTTTTTCTCTGGATTTGGGGGATAGGATTAGCTTTCTGTGGCTGGAGTTCTCTCCAGCCATTTAAAAAAGAAAAATGAGAAGAAGAAGAAAAGAAAAGAAGGTGGCATTACCCACCCACTTCTACTCTCTGTGTTTAGTCCCAAGCACAAAGCTATTTCAAGGAAGTTGCCACCTGCTGGTTCCTATTGGTACTGTTGCTTTGGACTTTTCTGGGCCACTAGTCCCACCTGTCCATCATGTGCATCTATCTGGGCTCCTACTGTGTCTCTGGCTTTCCTGCTGGTCTTTGGTCCCTGAGTCCTGTCAACTGAGAGAATAAGAGCCTGTCTCAGACCCCCTTCCTGCCAGTTGCCGTAGCTCTAAGTTTGATCACTTATTATTAAAGAGAATATATTTGAGTATGTTTCTTTATTAATATATCGACTTCATTGCTTTCTGGAAAACCACAAGATAAGTACAGACCACCTCCCTCTCCTTTCTTTTTTTTTTTTTTTTTTTTTTTTCCGGTACC
>NW_004955483.1:3964186-4033496 GCF_000276665.1 Chinchilla lanigera | reverse complement strand
TTTTTGGTTTTTCTCCGGTACCAGGAACCGAACTCACGACCTTGCGCTTGCCAGGCAGGCGCTTTGCCGCTGAGCTAAATCCCCAGCCCCTCCCTCTCCTTTCTTACTACCATTTTTTTTAACTCCTTGAAATAATCTAACGCTCCATTCAGCTTGCAGCCAGATGTGAATACTCAGTGCTTGACAAATAACACCTACCCCAGGCATTACTCTCAAATTGGACCTCTGTCCTTCGTGGTAGCTGGAGAACTGCTCTAGCCTATTTAGCTTGCTCATGAGCAGGAGGAGGCATAGAGGAAGGACCAGCCAGAGGATCTGCACTGTGAGCTCCAGGAAGGTCTGGATTTCTCCCAAATGAGAGTGGTGTGTTTTCAAGTGGAGTGAGGTTGCAGGTCACATTTCACCCTGCAAGACTAAGTAGACTAATGTGTTTAGGAGACTAGTTACACAAAATGAAACAAGAGAAGACCAAACATAAAGTGAGGAAGTGTAGGAGCCAACTTTGAAAACTAAATGCCCATTGGTTTTCATTCTTCTAAATCTTCTGGCATCTTCCAGGCATCTTCCACTAAAAGTGTTAGAGAAAGTAGATTGTGGACATCTAACCTTGAATTGACCTGGGACACAGAATAGAATGGAAGAGTTTGGTTAGGAAAATTGCTATTCCCTTAGCAAGCTGTTGTATTCGTTGGTTGTGATTAGAAGTAACTAAAATCCTGAGATTATGCTTCAAATGTAAAACCAGTCATTCTTTTCAATTCCAAGTACTATTGATTGGCTTTGTTTCTGCTGTAGGAGTTTTTTTAAAAACCTTTTGAAAAAGTAGGTTACAAATATTCCTGCATTTTGGATATTTTGTTCCTGTTGTGAAAAATGAAAGCATGTTCCATCTGCAGAGAAGATTATTTGTGAGGTAATACTCAAGTCCAAGAATCTAAGCTATATAACAAAAAAAAAAAAACAAAAAAACAAAAAAACAGGAAAACATGTAGTCTTCTGTGATGCCTTATATCTTTATTATTTGTTTTATTTAGTTTTGCTCTCTTTGAACGTTGTCTTTGGCAAAAATGAGGTTCTTCTCTTTATAATCTTAATAGTACATGGATTCTTTCCTGAAAGAATGTGAAATGTTTGCACCTAACAGGTTAAAAATAGACATGATGCACAAATCATGGTCAATACTAGAGAAGTTCATACTGCAATGATCAGAAAAGGAAAACAGGGGCCAGGGATATAGCTCAGCAGCATAAGCACTTGCCTGGGAAGCCTGAGGTCACAAGTTCAATTCCCAGTACCAAAAAAAAAAAAAAAAGAAAGAAAACAGGGAGGAGCACAATATAGTCTTTAAAGAAGGATAAGTCTATTTCAAAGATATAAAATACGGAGAAATTTCCAGCCATCAACAATCATTTAGAAGTAAAACGTGAGAACTGGGGAAGGGGAAGAAACATTGTCATAGTTCTTAAGTGAAAAGAAAATACTCTCAATGTCAATTCTGAGTCCATGGAGTGCTTGTTGCTGTGAAGCTGCCACACTCTTCATGGTGGCCCATGTGAACCCTTGGTAGACACAACTCAGGGGGTTGTGTTAACTACCTTGTTAGTTAAATCAAATTTGGTCACCCTTGATGTTACAGCTATGAATAGACCCATCTCCATTTATTTTGCTTTTGGGAAAATCACCTGGATAAGTGTCCCCTGTGACACGAGCGTGGGTTGAGGAGCCCTTATCTTAAGTACTTGGAAAAAGAGTTTCAGATTTGGGATTTTTTTTTTTTTCAGATTTCAGAATATTTGCATGGACTTTAACGGTTGAACATACCAAACCTAAATTTTGAAGTCTGAAATGCTCCAACATCTGAAACCATTTCAGTGCTACACCAGTGCTCAGAAAGGCTTGACTTCTGCATTTTCTGTTTTCAGATTGGAGTGATCACTATGTAATGAATTTTTTTAATGAAAACAATCATGCACTAAACATGATCAGAACATAAATTTGATGATCATGAAGCAAAAGATTCAAGAAATAGCCAAGTATAACATAATTATCAAGAATGCTGATCCAAATAAATGGGTGTAATGGTTGAAAAACTGGAAAAGTAACCATTTTTAAATGGAGTTACCTCTGATATGTTTGAAGGTGCATACTTCTTAAATGAAGATGTTAGTGAACTCTTCATATTTATAAACCACATTACCAGCACACAGATCAAGATGTAGAAACTTTGTAACACCTTAGGGGACTCCTAGCCTATCGTACACTCAGTATGCATCCAATGGAAACCACTAGTTTGTTTTATCTGTTTTTGAACTTCGTATAAATAAGATAGATGGAATCTACATTGTTGTATCTTATTTTTTGCATTCATCATTATGTTCATGAAATTCTTACATGTGATTATGTGTCAGTAGTTTGGTATTTTCATTGTTGTATTGTTTATATTGTGTTCTATGCTACAATTTGTTTACTCCTTATTTTTGTTCCTCTTTCCCTGTTGGAATGCCATTGTAAATACAGCTGCAAAAAAACACATTGTATATATTCTTTGGAGGACAAGAGCTCTATTTTGATGGAGTAGGATCGCAGGTTATAGAGTATATGCATTTATTAAGTGATGTCAAATGTTTTTCTAAAGCCGTTGTACCAGTTATCACTGTCACTAGCAATTCAAGAGACACTTTGTTGCTCCCATTTGTTGCCCAAACTTTGTGTTCTGAATTGTATCCATTTTACATTTTAGTGTCACTCCTCTTAATTTTAGTGTCATTCCTCTTAAATTCTTAATTCTCCTGCAGAGTAATTATTCTGAGCATATTTCATATTTTGTTTTATTTTTTAAAATGGAAGACTTGAGATCTTAGTTTAAAAACTTAGAGTTTGTTTTTTTCAGTCCCTCTCATCTTTCTAACACTCCTACACTTTGATTACCTTTTAGACTCACATATGATGGAAATTAATGTGTGTTATTGTTCCTAGAGTATATTTATTACAAAACTTCCTTATAATATTTTAACTATTAGCCATTTAACATCACTGGCTATATGTATGCCTTCTGTATGCCTTTTTGTTTGTGAATTTTTTTCAGTGAAGTTTCAATATTTTTTATATATCTATATATTTAGCTTTTTAATTGAATAATCTGAAGTTAGTTTCATTTTGAAGAGGGGAAACAGTATCCATCCTCTCGGGTAAGTGAAAAACCAAATCTTTCCCTCTCAAATTGCATTGTGAGAGTGTAATCAATGAGTTGTTGGCTTCATTACTTATTTTCAAAGAGCTCCTCTCAGCTTCTAGCTTTAAATTAATAAATAGTCTTGTTCTAACTCAAAAGGAATCAAATATTTACACTCCTGCTTTGGGCTTCAGCAATTCTTTCCTTATCTAGAATTTTCCTCTTCCAAAAATGCTCTCGTATTTATAGTTAGTCTCATTGACATGGTTAGCTTGGTGAAGACCAAAGACATGGTTGTGAAATAACTTGAGAGAAAAAGCAGTCATTTTCTTAATCTCAGAGACAAGTTTACAAGGTGCCTATGAGAGAACATCTCAGTTAATTGATGGTCTCACTGACTTTATTATGGGGAAAGGATTCTTTTACACTTCCATTCTGGCTTCTTTTCCTACTCTTGCAGCCCAAAACAAAACAAAACAAAACCCCAACAAAAAGAAAATAAACAATACAGGAAAAATAAGTATTTATCTATTGAAAAATAAAATATACCCTGAACATTAACCACAGATTTTCCAGTGCAGTTCTGAAAATGAAGGTGAGGGAAACCAACAAACTAAATTCAAAATATGGAATTCATCCTTGCAGCTTTTCACACCAGGTGAGGTACATAGACTCTCAAAAATTTTTTGATTTACCTTTTTTTTCCTACTCTAAGAAATTTTAAGTATCGGTACTGTCAGTATACTTGTTTATGTTGTGTAAACAAAACTTGTTCATTTTTAGTATTAATTGCCTTTACTATAAGACTAAAAATATTTTCCTTGCACTATTGTAAAACACCATGAAGATTCTGAAATGTACCATGTCCACATCATTTTTTATGTCTTCATTAAGGATGAATACATTACCCATAAGTGTCACCAGGAGCAAATGCATTAGCTTCCAAGCCCTCTTGGGTACGGTCTAACGATATGGCAGAACTCCAGCCTGCACATACTAAAAATTTCAATTTTTGCATTTGCCTTTGTCTATGTTTTCTCACGTGATATAACATTCAGTGGTTGAAGGTGTTCACACAATTTAAAATATAATTATTGTCACATGTATGAGTAGATTAACACAATTGAGTCAGTTGTGAGAACTCCTACAGATTTGATATAAATGTGCTGTTTGGTGTATGGCAATAGCACTTGTATATTTGCATAGACAAGGGGGCTGAGTGCCAGATTTCCTGGGAGGTAACAATTTCTGACACTTTTCAACAAGTCTGTTTATTTTGACTCTAAAGTAACTTTGTTAAGTTAAAGAGTCACCAACAAATTTCTTTTGTAGGATTCAAAAGTTTCAGGTCTGTCTTTGTAGTAACAATTTTAGGAAAAAATACAGCTTACTTGTCCTCAATTTTATTTGACAAACTAGAATCAGATTTTCATGAAGGCAGTATATAGAGCTAGAAAGAAAGGATGAACAAAAGCTAATAAAAGCTACAGGTCAGAAAGAGTGTGGGTGAGATAGTGACCAGGTGTTAGGGTTAGAGTTGCTGCTTGGTTTGTGTGGGATGATATTTAGGTCTGTTACTTTAGGTACACATGAGCAGCTATTCTGAGATTTATGTGTGAGTTGGACAGGATATGCGTGGGTGTGATGAAGGTGTGGCTTCCCATGAAAGGCAACAAATCAAAAGAGGACATGACAAAAAACCATCACCTTCACTTGAAGAAGATTCCTGGTTCCTTATGGATTTGAAGTCTTAGTCTGTGAAGATGTAAGTACAACGCCAAGGGATAAAAAGTGTGATTGGAGCCAGTATCTCTGGTTTAACTTTGAGGTTCATTCCATAAAATGTGAAATAACGTGTTCTCCTAAAGAACAGTCTCTCCTGAGAGCAGCTCACAGGTGTGACTGTAGGGTGCAGAAAGCCGAAGGTGAAAACAGAAGACAAGAAACCAACCCAAAAGAGATGCAGCTGGAAGGGTACTCATCATGCCCTACCTCTCTCTGGTTCTACCATGCCTTCATGTTTAGAACCAAGTGGCTGTGTTTCTTGAATATTTGAGAATCAGCCTTTGAAAATGAAACCAAATCACCTGGTAAATGATAAATTCTTAATATATCTCCTTCTCCTAACACCCACAAAGTAGTTCCCATTTGATCTGTGGTCCACATGAGAATGGTTCTAGAGTCCCATCTGGAAAAATTGTCTCATCTTTGTTAATTCATTTATTCAACAGACATTGTTTGTGCTTTTGCTATGGACCAGTTACTTTGCTCAGTACCAAATTTCAGATTTGAATAGCTACAGTAGTCCACTTTGGGTTTCTGCAGGGGATTCATTCAAGACTATGGATACCAGAATGTACAGACAGAATTTTTTTAAAAATAAAAGTTCACAGATACTTAGTCTATAAGTAAAAAAATAGCAGAACATTATCTTATACTTTAGATTACTTACCATACATAATTCAGTGTAAATTCTATATAAACAGTTGTTATACTGTGTCAGGAATAATGAAAAAAAAAAAAAAAAGAGCCTGCACATGTCCAGCATTGATGCGCTGTTTTAGAATATATGTGATTTGTCGTTGCTTAAACTTCCTGGGATGCAGACAAAGAGGGCCAACTGCATATTGCTCTCATTCTGGAGGGAGAAAGCAAGCGACACATGCAGTGACAGAGCTGCTCACCGAATGTTATGGGAAGATGAGAAAAATTCACTTGTGTGGCACTGCGCCCAAGGTAGAACAGTGTGAGAATTTTATGTCTAATTAGGAGTCATAGCAAAGGCAGGTCAAAGGAATGAGGAAAAACATTCCATGCAATAGGGACTCATTGAAAGAAGGTAAAGAGGTTTATTCATTTTTTTTATTTTAAAAGGCAGAGCACAAGATTTTAAATTTATGCATTGTAAAAAGACTCCCTTTCTCCAAATTTATAAACTTTATATGAGAAAAGACAGAAACTAAACTGAAAGGACAGGCTGTGGTCAGATAGTAGAAGACCTGCATTCCCTGCTGATGACTTGGGGCTTGTTCTGTGAGAGTTATGGGGCAGTGTCAGGAAAGAAAAATCATTGAAGAGCTCTAAGAAGGAAACTTTGCACATTTTATTTCTATTTTTCTCCTGCCCTCATTTTATTTCTATTTTAAGATTTGATTTTAAGGAAATGGTTCTCAGACTTATCTGAACATTAGAAGCACCCAGGAACCTTCTGAACATCCTCAAACTCAGACCACATCCCAAACCAATGAAAATATCAGCATGTATGTTGAGACCTATTGTTTCAAGTCATGGGTGTGCAGCAACATTTTGTCTCGCTTGGGACTCACCAAGTAAAGAAGAATTATCTTGAGTCACATGGAGAACAAATAGCCAGTATATGTAAGCAATAAAATT
Organism: Chinchilla lanigera; assembly: GCF_000276665.1. NCBI lineage: Eukaryota > Metazoa > Chordata > Mammalia > Rodentia > Chinchillidae > Chinchilla > Chinchilla lanigera. The sequence continues at coordinate 4,026,931 of NW_004955483.1, read as the reverse complement.
CCTTTCTTAGTACTTTACCATATTTAATTATTTTATAGACTAATACAAAAGTCTAAGTTTAATGATTAAGAAAACCTATTGACTCAATTGGTGTTTGGGGTTCTTTTCATTGGTTAACTTTTTTTCATACCCTTAAATCCAGTTTTCAAACATTCCTCTCTTCTTTCCTTCTTTTCTCCCTGCTTCCATCCCTCCTTCCTTTTCCTGCTCCTTTTTCTCCTTCTCACTGCCTTCTTCTTCTCTTCCTCCTCCTCTTCCTCCCTTTCTTCCTCCCCTGTCCCCTTTCCTCATTTGCTTTCCTGCTAATCAGCTATGGGGCATTATATCTGGCCAGCTCAGCGATGCAGTCACTAGGACCAGGTGATCTTCATTCCCTGAAATGTTGCTACTCAGAGGTGAGGTGCACAGGAGTGGGTGCCGGAGGAAGCACTCTGTGATCCAGGCTGCTATTTAGCTTCAGGGCACTATTGGTTGAATTCCCTTCCTAAATTAGTTCCTCTTCAGAGAATTGGAAAACTCCTCTGCCTATTTCACAAAGTTAATGGGCAAATAAGTGAAACTTGTGTAAAATAATTTGAGAAGTTCAAAAACCTCAAAAATGTCTAAGGCAAAGGTTCTCAAAGCTTAGCTTGTGTCAGACTCACCTAGAGGACTTGCTGGAACTGAGCAGAAGAATTTCTTCTTTGGTAGGCCTGATAGTTTGCATTTCTAGGAAGGTTTCAGGATGGTAATGTTGCTTTGAGAAGCCTGGTTATCTGCCATACAATGATTTAACGTCTCAGGTTACATACGCTCTCCATGATATTTTCCGGATCAAAAACTGAGATACCTTCTGGGTCCAAAATTCAGAGAGAGTCAGAGCATACTAACAGTAGTTTAAAATTTATACAGGAGCGTAGGTCTTTGTAAAATGAATACCAAATGGGAAGTAGAAGGCCTAAAACAGATCTCACATGAGGGAACTCCACAAATCTTTAAGAAATTTTATTTTAAACACTACGTTATTTTCAGATGATGAATTCACTTATTTTTCTTGGCCTTGAAAGTAGTGAATGTAATCTTTGATTTGCAGCCTGAGAAATGGCAGCTCGAAGGCTGTCCCGCAGGGCTCCATCCCCTGCATGTTTAATGGTGCAGCATCGGTTCAGGGTGATGAAGAAGAGCAGGACACTTTAAGCTTCAAGGCACATTTGCTGTGCTATAAATGGTAATGCTGAGAGCACACTAGTCAATTTTAGCTTGAAAATTAAAATTTGCTTCCAAGCCAGTATCATTTTGGCTTCTATCAGACGTCACAAAAGGAGGTGAATTAATGAAGCAAGCCTGCAGGAAATCTGATGAGTTGGGCCAAACTTTGAGGTGTCAGATATCAAATGAGACTATACTATCTACAAAGTGAAGGATCTCTGGATGGCAAGCAAATTGAGAATGCCTGCAGGATTGTGTAGGAATCTGGCTTCTACAGTTTATCTAAGGGTAATTTGTGTGAGGCGAACATGATAACCACTACACTACGGAAACTAAAGGTAGTTTGTGTATTTGACCAAACGTCAGGACAATCAAACATAGGAAGGAACTATGAGTTAGCCTAATTGGTCTTTCTCAAGAGGTAGCACATACTGTTAAATTAAAAGGAAAAGATAGGTCTGCTTAATGCCATTCATATGACTTGGATTAGCTGTCAAGGTCCCACAAAGACCAAAGCCAGAAAATCCTCCCTCCCTGTTTCTTCAGGGTACAATCTTGGATCTGGAAGGCTACATGGCTCTTGATTGCCCTCTGCAGGGACAAACATCAGAAAACTTGCCTGGGGAAAAGGCTCATAATGGTGGGCCTTGCAAAGATGCATCAGCTTGCTGTAGTAAATTTGGAAGCATGCCTGGCTCTTTAGGGCCCCATCCAGTGTGGGTGATTTAACAGGTAGTATTTCCAGGAACCGAAGGGAGGGCTTCAGATGGACAAGGGAGAAGCTGACTTGAGCAAATAGAGTAATTCAGGCCTGAGACCCAGAAGAGAATGATGAGGATTATTTTCCTCTTCCCCCTTTCATGGGAAAGCTACAGTTCTTTGGGGATGATCTTATGCTAAATCAAAACAGCACATACATACTCACAAACAACTCTTGTTTTTATATATTTAGTTCTGATGTCAGTGGAACTAATGAAAAGCAGATTGGTCACAGCAACAGAGAAAATCAATTCTCGAGCTCTTTTTCATTTGGGTTTTCGATAGCACATTGTTCTCATCTGTTACATGAGGGTCTTAAAGTGATTTTCAAATGAGTTGTTCCTTAAAGAGTCAATGAAGACATTAAAGATGCTGCTTGGGTCACAAAATAATATAAAAAAAACCTCTTGGATGAATCCTATGGGCTTCAATTTCAAGGCTAATGTGAAAAACTTTTGAAAATCTCTTACATGAGGCTTTTGCTAGTAATAGAAATCATGAGGTGAAAAAAATATATGTCCCTTAAAAGTGCATTCATAAATTGATATTGATTAACTTTGGGTATTTTATGATTTCATGGTGACTTCGTACTTTGTCCTTTCTCTGCTTATTAGTAGGGCTAGAAGATACCAAACTTTCTTGTATAAATCCACGTTCAGAGATAGGTCAACATCTCTAGTTTACAGCTGAAGAATGCACATTTTTTCTTGACACATTGGTATGAATAGGTCCTTGAAAGTACATGGATTGGAGACATTTAAGGAATAGGTGCAAATAATTTCTACACAGCAAACTGCGCTTTAATTATTTGTCTTTGTTGAACAGAGATGAAGGCATGCTCAATCATTTTAGTTGTAAATGCAATAAGAAATATCTGTGGGATAAATGTGGCATAAATGTCATATATCAAGTTATTATTGTTTCCTCCCTCAGGCATGAGGATGAATGTGAAAAGTAAAAAAAAGTAAACAGAGTAAAAACAAAGAGGCTGAGAAGAAAGGAAGTAACTGCTTTGGTATTCAATATTTCTGCCTAAGTGTCTAGTAATAAAGTCTGAGTGATATTAACATTTTCAAAGCATGATCCACAGAAGCCCAAATTCTGTGGATGTAGGTACAGACTCCCCCCCCCCCCAGGAAAGTTCCATCATAACACAGCTCTGAGAACTACCTGTTCAGGGGAGTTGAACAGTTTTATTTACTGCTGGACCTTTTAGGCTTTCATACACCAGTGAACAGTGGGAGTTTCTAAGACCACACAACCTCTTAATCTACATCACTATGAAAACACTGATTTTGATGACTGCTAGTGTCTTTTCCAGCTCTAAAATTCTATGAGCACATGTGGAAAAGATAGGCTATAAAAAGAGACAGAGTGGAATGGAAAATAGATATAATTAGCTATGTAATTTGAGCCACAATAGCTTTATTTTGCATTACCATGGCATAAAGCAAATTATTACTTTATTCCTTGATTTTCTACACATTGCCTTACTAGGATAAAGAAACTCCAGGAGGAAAAAAAATAGCCAATAGTAAAAAAAGAAATGACTAGATATTTATATAGCACTGAATGGGATCTCAGTGTCAAATCAGCAATATTTAAAAGCTGCCTCAGCAACGAAGTGCTGTGCTTTGAAGGTAGTATAGTCTGGCTATAAAACTGAAACTCTTCCCTGTCTTCAATTTTCCACCCTGGTAATTCTCAGGATATGCTAGTGCCAGGCAGGCAGGCCAGTGTGTGGTTTCCATTTTAGGCTTTCACAATTAAGCCTGAGAATGTGGAGTGTTCAAAGGTGATATTATTAAGTAGAAAAACAAGGCCAATGTGCCAAGGCTAAGTGAAATACGTACGTTTGTGTGTGTGTTTCCTTTTTTCAAAGCCTTGGAAGAGTAAGTGGAGAAGCCAGTTAACAGTGATTTCTCTTATTAGAAGTGTTATTAACCAATGAAGGTGATAAGCCACATTGCATTGTCAGTGAGAATGAAACAAGAGAAAATGTCATCATTTCACAAACTGAAGGGATTATTTCAGATACAGGGAAATATTTTCTTATTCTACTGGTTTTGCATCATATTTGCAGTTATTTCCCATTTGATAAAGTAAAAAATGGTGGTTTCCTGAAATACATTTTTACCAATGAACAACTAATATTGTTGATCTTTTTAATTATGGGTCAGATACCATGCTGGACACTGTACTGCATTGTGTCATTTAGTTTTCAAATGAACTGTATGAGAAATGTACTTTGATTTTCATTTTTATGGACAGGAGAATAGAGTATGTAGGTATTACCTTCGATCAGTATTTAGTAGAGTCTGATTTGTATGGTTTCAAAAACCATCCACTTGAAGCTACACTGTGCAGCTTTCCTATTGAGCTATGGTCTTGGAGTAGGTCAGTTCATATTTTTTTAGTGTATTTCTCAACAGTAATATGTAATGAAGATTCACTGTACTAAGTAAACCAAAGAAAATTTGCAAAGAACTAATTTTTTCTCTTTCTTGACCCACAGAGGAAAATGTGGGCTTCTTGATGAAGGAGCAGAACCTACTGCAGTGGCCCCATATTCCTGGATTTGCAGTCCAGATTTCTTAGGACCCTCATTATTGTCCATGGCTCTGCTTTGACCCTGTGGACTCTACTAACTGGAGACAAGATATGGCAGGTGGAACTCAATGCCAGGGCAGAATCTGTAATGAAGCGCTCTTGGGTGTATTGTGAAAATGTGTTAGAATGGGAAGAAGTTGCTTTGAAAGATAATAGATGAAGTCCTTAAAAGCCAATGTCACTTTCTTGCACAAAGCCTAAATATATATAAGTAGGTGGCACAGAATTTTGCTATGAAAGTTTACATGGATTTATATATCTCTATTTGTGAATTTGATTCAAGGTAGGCAAATCAGCAATGAAAAAGAAAGGAAAATGAAGCACACCACCAGAGACATTGTCTATAAAGTACTGCATGATCTCCCTCACATGCAGAGCTCACCTCAGAGACATGGAGAATAGAATACTGGTTTCGAGAAGCTGAGAAAAGTAGAGGGCAGAAAGGATGAAGAAATGGTTAATGGTTATGGAAGTACAGTTCAAAAGGAGAAATACCTTCTGATGTTTCAGTGACCACAGTAAGGATAATGTATTATAGATTGACACTGGAAAAATACAACCCCTTCAAGAGCAAATGCTCACTCCAGACCAAGAATTTTGACACTTTCTCACCCAAGGATGTGCCCTGAGACTGTGGTGTGGCCTGTGGATCCAGTGAAAAATAATGTCAGAAACCTAAATTGGTGAATTAGGGTGAATGAAGAACATAAATTAGAATATGCGGTGGTTTGACCCATGCCATAAGTGAATTAGTTATAATCCTAAATAAGACAAGAAAATCATATATGGGTGGAGTACTTGTTCAACATTTACTCATCAGATTAAAATAAAATGTCAAGTGAAGGTCAAAAGTTGGTTGGTTTATTTGATGTGTAATCCTTCAGGAAACTTGCAGACATTTTTCCCCACTCCTATTTCCACAGAAAAGACAGAGTGTGGGTACGCTGTACTTTTAGGAGAAATTGGCATGAGATTAATGGGTTCAGTCTCTTAATGAATCCTCAAGGGTGTACCGAAGAGCTAAATTCATTAGTGAATGGTGAAGACAGGACTGACTATAGTGTTCTGCTAGGGTTTCTCTCTGTCTTTTGCTTTGTCTCTTTGACCTCTTTTTTCCTCTTTTTCTTCTACCTTGTTACACCTCTCTATCTACCAGAAGGGCAAAGTTTTCTCTCACTTGATTTTCTGAAGCTCTGCAATATAAATTCTACTGAGAGAAATTATTAAGAAATTCACTACGGCAGTTCCTTGGAAATATGCCATAAATCCATTGCCTGTAATCCTGGTTCTAGTATAAATTAAACCAATATTTCTTTTTCATGTGTTTGCCTTTTTCACATCTTACATTTAATGTTTGGTACATAGAGAAAGATGCATTGTTTGTTTACTTTTTGAAATGACAACACATTAATAACAAACTCCAACAGTAATCAAATATGATAAAGATATTTTTAGATCTGTGTCTTTGGAAGTTTCTCAAGATATATTTGTCTTTATGCTTTATATTGAGTGTAAAAATTAATTTCATTTTAATTTTCTAAAATGGATGATTTTTAAATTAATTTATGTGGTATTGGCACAAATTCTATTATGTTTTGTACCATTAGTTTATTCTTACTACACAATAATTTTTAAAATCTCAAAATGTCTAGCATTGTCCTATGTAAGGACTAATATCAAATCCTTGAAATATTTAGAAAATCATTATCTTCAGTGTAAACTGAAAACTAGAGTATATATAAAAGATGTCCCCAGTTCATGGATCCAAAGACTTAAAATAGCTATAGACCTCAAGAAATCTATATATTCAGTGTGATCCCTAAGCCAATGCTAATAACCTTTTCTGTAGAAATGCAAAATCTAATTGGAACATTCACATGGATTTTCAAGGGAACCTAAAAACCTAAACAATTTTGAAAAAAGTTGGAGAAATCACATATTCCTATTTCAAAGCTTACAGCAATGCTTTAGAAGTAAAAGTTTTAGATAATAGCATAAGGATAAACATATAAACCAATGATATAGAATTAAGAATCAAAAGCTTAGCACAGATATTTATTGAAAATTTATGTTGACATGAGTTCCAAAATCATTTATTAGAGAAAGAATACTCTCTAGGGTGCAAATAATAATGGAAACAACTGGACATACAAAATTACAGAAAGATGTAGGTGGACCCTTATCTCATGCCTTATGGAAAAATTAAATCAAAAAGGATCCATGACATAAATACACAAAGTACAACCATAAAACTCTTAGGAAAAATACAAGACACACTTTAATACTTTATATTTGATACTTGTTTCATGACATCAAAACCAGAAGCAGCAAAGAAAAATTCATTGCATTTCATCAAAATTGATATTTTGGCATACAAATGGACATTCTTAAGATAACTCTCAAGAAAAAAAAAAGGCAATCAACAAAAAGAAAGAAATGCTCAGAAATCAAATGTCTGAAAAGTACCTACTATTTGAATTACAAAAAGAATTTTAACAACAGCTTATCAACAAAGAAACAAACATGGCAGGTAAAAAATGGGAAAAGATCTTAAGTAGGTATTTTCTCAAAGGAGATAAGGAAATGACCTACTAATACAAGAAAAGAAAATCAACATTGATAATCCTTAGAGAAATGCAAATGAAAACCACGAGATGCCACTTCACATTTGCTGGGATGATTAGACTGAGGAAAAACATGGAAAATAACCAGTGTTGATATTGGTATGGCTGGAACTTTCTTACATATTCCTGATGAGAATGTAAAATGTTGTATTTGCTGTTGAAAACAGTTTGACTGTTACAGAATTAAACATAGAATTATCTTATACTTACAGTTTCCATTTCTAGGTATAAACCCAAAGTAATGAAATGCATGTATTCAAATGAGTTTTACACAAATATTTATAGCAACACAGTTCATAATAGTCAAAAGGTGGAAGCAACCCAAACGTCCAACAAAGAAGAATGAATTTTAAAATGCAGTAAATCCGTAGAGTGGAATGTTATCCAGCCATAAAAAGAATGAAGTTTTGAATGAAGCTCTGATATGTCTACAACGTGGATGAACTGTGAAAACATTATACCAACTAAAAGAAGACCAATACAAGAAGACACATTTTCTGATTCTATTTATATGACATATCTGCAGTAGGTTAGTTGATAGAACCAAAAAGCCAATCAGTGGTTGCCAGAGAGTAGGCATGCGACGGATAGCAGTGGTTCCTTAGTAGATTCAGGGTTTCCTTTTTGAATGATGAAGAAGTTTTAGAACTAAATAGGGATGATGATTTCATTACATGAATGTACTAAGTGCCCCTAAAGTTGTCCTTCACAATGGTAAATTCCATGCACATTTTATGACAGGAAAAGCAATGAAAGTAGAGTTAAGGGATTTGATGAATAATATAACTAGAAGGACACAGTTTAGCTGGCTAAGAAAATATAATCAAAAGACACCAACTGTATTTAGGCAATATAGTTTGAACTCTGTTATAGTTTGGGGTTTTTGAAAGGGGAACAATATAATACAGGGCACATAGTTTATAAGATTACTTATAATAGTCACCCAAAAATTCATATACAAGAGAGTACAGGAAATCTGTCCATACACTAACAACCAAAGAATCAAGCCAAGGATTTGGATCCCATAGTAATGTCTGCATAAGTCCAGCTGAAGACCTAGAGCCCATAACAGAGCCCACGAGTTCAAATGGAGGCCTACAGCACACAACTATGTCTCACACAGGCCTGTTTCACAGATCTGCTCTTGGATGGCTCAAAAGTCAGAGGTGGAAGCTAGAAAGTCCATGCCAGCAGGATGAAGGATCTGTGCTAGCAGGCTGAGGGATCTAAACTGGAGCGAGGAAGTGGTGCTCAAGTAAGAACCAGAGTTACCCTAAGAAGTACCACAGCCATCCTCAGCAACAGTGAGGTCCCAAGCTCCGGTGATCAGGACAGCCGAGTTCCCATCAGGAAAGCCAACGCAACAAGCTTCTTCAGGAGACTGAGCAGTGCACCATCTTTCCCTCCGGAGCCATGAAGTGATGCTCGAAGTGAGGACCAGAGCTCCCCCAAAATGAATTGAAGCCATTCTCAGCAGCAACAAGGTCCTGAGCTCCTTAGATGATGAAAACGGCTGAGTTCATCAGGAAAGCCAACATGGCAAGCTCTTACAAGAGAACCAACAGCTCCTTACAGCTTCTAACAGCACCCAACAGCTTCTCTCAGTTCCCAACAGCCTCTCTTCTTCAGTTCTGCCTCTTATGCTGCTGGCAACAGTCCTCAGGTAGGCCTCCCACACCCAGCACCACCCTTGTTTAGTGTCACAAGTTGATCATCAGTTGTCAGTCCACCACCAACACTTTACACTGTTATTTCTTACGCTGTTATGAGTTACTGATTATTTTAAATCTGAAAAAAAAGAAGGGAGAAGAAATAGAGAATAAAAATGTATTCAAGGTTCATATGTTGTAATCACAGAAAAAGACACTATGACATGAAAAATATGAATTGTCAGTCTGACTTTTAAGTGCTCATGTTTGCTTAGTTATTGTTTCAGTATTTATGTTCTTATTGAAATAAGAGATTTCCTAAGGGAAGAATTGTGTGTGTGCAGTTTAGCAGGCCACAGCAGCTCTCTAGCACAATATGCAGATCATTTTAAGATATAGATTTAGAAGTTACAATGCTCTTGCATATAGGAAGTAAAACTTTTATGAAATACATTTTCATTTCCTTGTAAACAAAAGCTAACAGGTTTCTTCCCTTAGAAAGCATTTGTTGCTGACAGCTGACTAAGATCGGCACAATATGCTATTTTTAGGGTGAAAATTTGTTTTAGTGAACAAATGGAATCTGTATTAATTAAACTTAGTCAGCTGGGGTTACTCTTTTGGCCAGTTCTACTGTTTTAAATTTCAGTACCTGCAGGCTGTCAGTCACCATCTCCATTCTGTAAATACACTGTCATGTCCCAGTTGCTGGTATGAATTGAGGTCTTAGGAGTCATTCCACTTTTACTTAAATGTCTTAGATGGTCTCATTTATACGTCCTGGTCATAATGGTTTATGTTCCCATGAAGAACTAAGCTATGCTTACCTTTTTGAGTTCAATTTTTAAGAGAGAAAAAGAAAGCAATCTGCTTATGAGATTTGCCTGTTATAAGCTTCAGTGTCTGAACTTTAAATATGAGGTGTGTAGAAATCAGTGCAGAAATCACTACTTAACAAAACATTATTGAAATAGAGGATAGAATGAAATGTACTCATACAGCATATGGGATTATGTATTTTAAAATATGGTATATGTGTTTTATGAAGTAAAAATATCTAGTTCCTTTGTACTTCTGGGCAGTAGTGGGCTAAGAACCACATCACATGCATTAGCCAATTAAATTGGGTAAACATAAATCATCTTTAACAAATACAGTAAAGTGAATATCTAGTTGGAGGAATTTGAGAACCAGTGGAAAATCCATCAGCTCTTTCACTACTATGGCCATCGCAAACCTTTCAGCTAGTGGAACAGCCATCATTGAGTTCTTTTCGTGCTGGGAGCTGAACTCAGGGCTTTGTACATAAAAATCAGGCGCTAGACCATTGAGCTACACCTTCAGCCCTTATGTGCTACTGTCCAGTGAGGACAAGAAGGCATGGAGTCTCCCTGAACCAAACTGAACATGTTGCATAAGGGCCCTTGGAATAATTAAGACTCAGGAATTATTTGTTACAGTAGTGTAACTTGTCTACACTAATGCAATACCTCATAGACTAAGTTATGCAATACCTTCAATATCTCAGTTATGCAATATCTGATGTATAGTGCTTATGGTAGGCATTTATTTATAAATGTACATAAAAAGTTATAATATGTACATATTTCTACCATGCTATTCCAGTGATATTTTTTCTCTAAGAAATTAGTGTAACCCTTCATTCAATCAGGGACTTGCTTCTTCTAGATGCAGTCTGAATCTTCTTCCCTTACCAAGTCCATAGCTTTTTTTCTATTTACCAGACACTTCCATACTAATCAATATTAGATGTGTTTCTTCTGGATATAAAAGTTAGCATATGGTTTACAGAGAGTTCTCATTATTTAAGTTTAAAATTTCTTACCTTCAAATTCATATATTACATCTTCAACATTCTATTTAAATAACTCTGGCTGGTTCCTGTTTTGAATCACTGATTTTTCCAGAAAGTGAAAAATCCTGGGAATATGAATCCATGTTTCTGAGAGTCAGCTGCAGAATCCTTCAAATGGTTTTTGCTGTCTCCTTGGAATTTGCAGTTTTCTTGAGATTTTTGCTGAAAGTCTCATTGTCACAGAACCGTGCCACATTCCTCTGTGGAAATACCGCAGAAGTAATTATATATTTATGTGCGCAATCTTTTTTTTTAAATGTCTCTCTGTAGAATTTGGCTGTCAGCTCTAGGAGTATCTGTTCGGTGTACTCCTCACTTCCCTAAGGCTGGCACCAAGGAGGCAACATAGTGGGATTTTAATAAATATTTTTTTCATAAATGACTGACAGAACTTTCCTAAGTTGATTTCTTCTCAGCCGGATTGTTTTTCTATTCCCAGGACAATTTTTGTTTACATGAGACTTCAGTAAGCTCTATGGGAAAAAGAGTTACACAGTTGGGATAAACATTATATTTTCCCTCACTCCACATCACCTGATTTCATCTCATACAAGATAGGACTATAACTGAATGTGCATGTGTTTCTGAATACAAAGCGTACACAACCATGTAAATCACTTCCTTTTTAAACTTTTTTTTATGATTGAGATTTATGGTAGTGATCGGAACTGAATGTCAGCAGGGAGTGTTGCATTTGTAATTACAAAGTGAAACAGATGTTGAAGCCTTCATTTTAAATGATGTTTCCATTATAATAGGCCTCATTGTTTACTGATCATTTTCTATTTCACCTACTGAAATTCTCCTGGAAAAGACCTGGTCTCCAGATAATGTTCACCAAATAAGGGCTTCACTGCAGTAGAATGCTGAGAAAGTTGATTCATTATACTCATGAAGCAAGAGCCACAAAGAGCTCATGTATTATGATATAGAAAGAGAAATAAGTTTAGAAATTCTTTTATCTTCTTTTTGGGAATCAAAATATTAGATGCATAGTCATGTTGACATGCTGAATATTTTACTGCTTAAGTATTATAGAACTTTCCTAGCATGTTAGCTTGACCAAAATTCACATTTACAGATGATCAAAGGGGAGAAGGAAGGAAACTTACATCTTAAATTAATCTAACCAGGATCAAAGATAAACATTGCCTGGTTAAGCAAATGTATTTCTGTGCACTGAGTTCTGTGATGACAACCCCACTTTGGCTTTCTGTAGTGGGTCCCCCAGTCAGTCATGTGTCACACAGTCTGCCCTGATGGAGTTTGAGAGCCTTTCCTGTACTATTTTACTGACCCCAACCCCTGGACAGTAGAGAGGATGGAGAACCCGTGGTTTTAGTTCTTTTATGATTAATAAGACAATGGTACCGTTGAGTACAAATGCATATGAAAACGGGAGAGAATGTCAGAAATAACTTTAGGTTTGCTGATATCTCCTTCTGTTTCCTTCATGATATCCCGACCCCTCTTTCAGCATGGGGCAATTTAGACATGCAGTACTGAACTACTGTGAGACATGAGGAAAAGTGGATGGCTTCCTGACCATGTAGGACGTATCACAAGGGCAAAGACTGTGTCTATCTTGTTTGTCACAACATCTACAGTGCATAACACAATACATGGCGTAGAGTAGGAGCCCAATAGCTACCACGCAACTACTTTCATTCCATCTAACTTGCCAGGAAGGTCACTCAAAGTAATGACCCTTTGCTAGATTTTTATTTTTTTATTGTAAGGATAAAAAAATGAAAATATTAACAGACACACAGACATTTACAAAATAACACAAAAACAATATAAGCAATGCAGCGTTTCAGACAAGGTGATAGGAAATTAGCAGTGGTGGCTTTATTACATATTGATATCTTCATATTAGTCACTCAGATAAACAAATATAGGCATGTATGATGGATCAAACAATTAAACATTAACTGTTCCTTTCAATAAAGTAATAGAAATCAGCTAGTTTTGAGTATCAAGTTGGTAGAATCAGACTTCTGTCTCAGTAAGGTGCTTAAAATCTTTAGAACAAGATCCCAGCTGCCTGATGAATCTGCAGACAAGCTTCTCTGGTCTTGAGGAAGAAATCCCTTTCTGCCTGGTTTTGCCAGTGGAATTTATCCTCCACATATGAATAGGTAGCCTGTTCCTTCTTTGAATTGAACGTTGCTCTTAGAAAGGAATAAACCTCAGCCAGCGAGCAAATAAAATCACAATGAGATAGGAAATTCAGGTAATGAATTACAGGGATTCAGTGAACAGATCTGCTTTGATGTGACACTGGAGTGCTGGTGTCAATAAGATTTTGGTGAAACCCATTTGATAAAGCACATGGAAAGACAAATTTAACTTTCTAGTTTAAAAGCCTGCATAAATATGTGTGCGCACACACATGGCCCTTTGATCAATTAATGGAATCCCACTAAAACACATTTTCATCTCCAAAAGGTTGTTAGTCAAGTTTTTTACCTTTTACTTTACATTCCTTTACAATGGTCCTTGACTTCAGGGAATCACTCTCCATTGGACTTCAAAGAGAGGTGCACGTTTATTATCCCTGTTGTGTACAGAAGAACGAGAAGCCTTTAAACAGAGCACTGCAAATTTGCACAGAATCTGTGTCATTGTATGGATGAATTACTGTGTACAAGAAGAGACCTGTAAAGTCTCATTCTTTTAAAGAGAGATGTTGTCAATTATATGAGTGACTCAAGCTTTGCATCTCTCCATAAGGACAAATGTTCTGCTGAGGTATCAGTCATCAGATGATATATACATTTTTATTTAATCAGCACTTAATTTTTTAGACATGAGGGATTCAGTACATTTCTATAAATAAACTTGAGAAAGGCCCACATGTAACTCCATGCATTGCACAAAATGTGTCATTGCAAACCACATGAGGCCAACTTCAAACTTGATAGGATATCAAGACTTCTTCAAAGTGGGGTGCCCATCTCACTCTTCTGGAGCATTGTCACTGTCACTTTATGTTTAGATATTTTAAATGTAATATGAAAATCACAAACCATAGGAAAAGACCCAACACAGAAACTATTCTGACTGTTAGAGGATGAAAAAACCCAAAGTTATGGTTTTCAGAACTGGCCCATGAAATAATGGGATGCACACTGAAAGACAGAAGGGATGACTTGGTATCTTGCTATTGTGGTCTTGAGCAACTGGGTCTATTTAAATTCGTATCACCTAGAAAGAAAGAAAAAGAAAAATTAAGAACATTTATTAATCAAGAGTTTTCTGTTTTGCTTCTCTTATTACTTCAGCCTCATCTGAATTTTTGAATAATCATGATGATCAGATCTAGACAGGCAGTGTCATTTTTGCATGAGACAATCTGGTGTCTGTCTTGTTCATGTCATCAGAGAGGTCAGTGTCTCTCCAGTGACACCTGTGGTACTGCACTGGGCCCAGGAGTGCGGTGGACAGGCATCTGCAGGTGATGGCTTCCAGGTGTTAGCCCACAGGAAATCGCGCAAAGTCAACAGAAACGTCAAAGCTCGAGATGTTCAGCTGCAAAATCCTTGCAGTCAAGGTCATGTTTTTGGTGCTTGTAACAGAAACCAAAGACAAACTCTGAAAGCATTGCCCATGCTGTCCCAGAGGGAGGACTGACAAAAGTTGCTCCATTGCAGAAAAACATTTCACACACATAAAATATACACTGCTCCTCCAGGCAAAAAAGCAGAGTTTAATGTGTTGTTTGAAGGAAACAAAAAGTGCCTCTTGAATGTTGTCTGCACATGGCAGGTAAATGAGTCTTTTCTAAATCAAGGCTCCTTTGTCTCTTGGCAACATAGCATTTATTCTTTCATGCTTAGTGACAAGAAATTTTCTCTCTTCCTAAATTCAAGCCATCTGGGTCATTAGCAACATAATCAATCCTAGCTAATAAAACCCCACCAATGCTCTTGACAACTGAAATTCTGTAGTATGTTAAAACATTGTAATAAATGACAACGTGGTATAATCCAGGAGGCCTCTTAATACAGTCCACTCCATCTAGCTGGGAAAATTATGACTTCCAAACTATTCACAGTTTGGAGCACTTCGTTTGCTAAGCAGAGTTCTACAGATGTGTCAGTTTTGTGAGGTTTTAAAAGCACTTAGCCATGGATGAAACCCTCAGCTTTTTCCTCACCAAAGTCACCGTGACCAAAACATCTTAATTTTTTCTGTGGTCAAGCAGTAAACGAGTTAATAAAAATCAACAGGATGGAAGGTAGTTAATAATGCAAGTTGTTTTTTCTTAGAAAGTCAAACATATTTTTGGCATGGCTTATTTTACATGTAGTTCTATTTCTTGAGGGTATGTTTTACAAATGAGGTATACTGTACTTTGCAGTGAGAATATATAGCTTTCTGTAAATATTAAGCCATAAATATACTCACTTTCCTTAGGACAGGGGAGTAGGGTCATTTTATTTCACAAATTCAGAATAGAAGCACAGAATTTTGTTATATGCTCCCCCCAAGGCCACAATGAGAAAGTCTCTGGTACAGTACCACATTGAGTGACTCCTAATGAATCTCCTTAATCACTTATTCACAAGGGAACTTTTCTTGGGAATCTATAAACCTTATATAATGAAAATGATGTATGATGATTCTCAATATCAGAAATGATAACCTATACACACTTATGGAAAAGCCTCAGGAGGCTTGCGGATTAACTATCAGCAATAGAAAGATATGAAATACATAGAGGAAGATATAAATAAATACTTGTGAGCCATCACTCAGCACCTAATGTTGTAATGGCTTGAAGGTTTGTTTTAGTCTAACTCTGGCTTTTCCACTGCCGTGGTGACAGTTAGATTGCCAATTAGGACTATGATTTTTGCTGCATCAAGAAAGTATTACTCAAGAAAGGGCTAAAGCCCAACTAGTGTGCAAGATGTTGCAATAAGCTATCTAGAGAGAGTATTTTAAATTATAAATAAGGGCAAGGATAAAATAACTGAGAGAAATCTATGCCTGTATGCAAAACTTGCAGGCATTTACACACTCAAATCAATGTAATTCATATGTTGTAGAGCATTTATTGTCTAAGTATACACAAAAAATTAAGTTCATGTACACTCAGAGCCATCTGACAGTCTAGACTACTGACATTCAGTGCATCATCGTGGAGATTTTCTTCCTGAGTGACAATCTGTCTAACATTTTAAAGTAACTTCAAAAAATGTTTCTCAGAATAGTCCTACTCAATCAATTGTAGCAACCTTCTTCACTTGTCAATCAATAAATCATTCCGTCCATTATCAATCAGTCAATCAGATTAGGTCTACTTATAAACAACAACTTCAGAGCTTTTGCATTTCATCAGTCAGTGAAATGAGAGAGAGAAAGAGTGTCAGAGAGACAGAGACAGACAGAGAACTGACATAAAGTTACTAAACATTTTATTTTCCTAACAAACTTTTAAAGAACAGAAAACACCAATATCATGCTCTATCACAATGTTTAATAAAAGAAATTGTAATTTGACACTTGGAAAAAAATAGATACATTTTAGATTAAAGCATAGTCCTTTCTAAGAATAATTGACACTTTAGTGACCTCTGTGTATACCTGTTAACAGTTACAAACATGTATTCACACACACAAACACACACACACAAATATTCTTTTATTTTCTTTATTTTAAACCACCAATAAGTATTTGTATTATCAAAATCTGGTAGATTTTGGAGGGATCCTTCAGCATAATTCCAATTTGGGGTGGTCCTCTCTCTGGCCACTGTCTGATAATATGAGAGATTTCAAGTTGTAGTTCAAATATAACACACTGGCTAAAAGAGAAACTAGGATTTCACGTGTGTGCCATTTGCTAAGTTACTGTTTCTTGGCTCCATATTTGTTCTTTACCCTTCCTGACACTGAGCGGACATGAAGCAAAAATTACTTCCTCTTGCCATGTTGCTTAGCCCCAGAGAGGGTGCATTGCAGAAGTGCAAGGATGCAGGAGGAAAGGTGCAGCCTTGTAGGGGTTTTCTTACCAGTTTCCAGAAGGTCAGCTGACCTCTTTGGGGGAACCTCAGTCCAGCAATGTGTCTTCACATGGGAAGTGCTGTCTCCTTCCAGAAGAATCCAGTGTGTAATTTTCCACATTTATAGAACCAATTTCTTCACGCCCCCACAAAAATACCAGGACCACCCTGTTAGTTTTCCCTCCAAAGAGGTCTGGGTCCAAGGCTTACAAGGCCCACTTCTAAGTTGTCAGATTTTAGCAACCCAATCTATATCCTTTTATTTCCTTGGCCCTAAGAATAGAAGCTGCTTCCTGCAGTTGTTACTTCCGTGATATCTCAGAGTGATGTTGGCAAATGCGATGGGAATTTTATATGTCAACTTGAGTAGGCTAAGGCATACCTAGAGAGCATTGCTCCTGGTTGTGTCTGTGATGATGTTTCCAGAAGCCATCACTATGTGAACACACGAAGATGATCACCATTTCCCTGAGGGCCAGGTGTCATCCAAGGTGCTGAGAGCTGGAATAGAATAAAGAGACAGAGGAAGGGCAGAGTCTCTTCTCAGAGCTGGGCTTCCATCTGCTCCTGCCTCTGGGCTTTATAAATTTTTGGTCCCTGGGCTATGAACTCCAAGCCTCCCTGCTTCTCCAGCTTTTGGATTTAAGATCTAATTACTTTTGGGTTTTCCTGAATCTTTAACTTAGCACAGAACTGCTTGGACTCTCCATAATTGTGGGAGTCAGTTTCCAAGAAAAGATCCTTTATCGTGTATATCTGCATATAACCTGTTGGTTCTGTTTCTCTGCAGAACCTGACTGCTGCAATAAATTACAGCTGATGGGCTGAATGCTGCCTTTGTTTGTGAACAGAGGATCGTTCGTACGCAGGAGGCCACCCTCGCGCTCCTGGCTGCTTTTTCTGTTCTCCATTGCAGCGCTGAGTAGCGTGATGCCATAGAACTTAAATGATTCTTATCTTCCCTTTGCAGAAAACATTCAGAAAACATTGCTAGGAGCCCTCTCAATCATGAGTTAACAACTTCTTATCCACTTAACTGTGTTTGAAAATGTTAAACTCTCATCGCTTTTTAAAAAATTTATTAATTAATGTTGCTGGAGATTGAACTCAGAGCATGATACATCAATTTTCTTTTTTACCTTTATTTTTTATTTTTTGGTACCAGGAATAGAACTCAGGACCTTATGTTTGCCAGGCAGGTGCTGTGCCATTGAGCTATATCCCCGGCCCTCTCTTTTTAAAAATAACCAGGTGAAGTGTCTGTTTTCAAAAAGACCTTATGTGACAAATTTGCAAATTAGCAAGAAATTGGCACCTAAGAAGTTTGCAAAAGAGATTCTAGTAAAGGGGAAATAAAGTAAACAATGCTAGGATGGAAGGATCTCTTTTAAGAAGCCAGCAAGTCATCAGACTGGAATTACTAGTCCTTAAAATTTAAAAAAAAAAAAAAAAGGAAAGAAAGAAACAAAAGGTTTTGTACTAAGGAGAAATGATAAATGGTCAAGAGAACTTTTTAATTGCACACACTAAAATCAGACCAAGCTACAGCAAGAATGTTTATGAACAAGTGTTGTTGGTATGGAGACAAATACCAACAACAGATCACATGAACGGTTTTAAAACTACACCATGTCTCAGAAAAAGACAACCACAGGTTTATTCAGTGTCTTCCTTCACTCAATTCTAAAGATGTGAGATAGATCTTAGGAAAGTTGGAAATACGGGCTGAGATTATATCTCTGCTCAGTTCCACATTTCTTTTTTTTAACTTGGCATTTTTGTTATAAAGAAATAAAAAGCTATGTAAGGTTGAGAAAAGAAGTATAGATAGCTACTCATTATTTTCATTCCATCTTTTGACAGGAACCCATTAAGGGAGTAACGATAGGACTAGAGTTCAATACTACATTCCATTAGGCAGCTTATTTTTGGCTGCTTATTAAGCGGTGTTGCCTAGTGCACAGTTTTAAAGACTAAAGCACAGTTTTCCTAGCTGGTACACGAGAAAATCTTTAAGAAGTCAGTCACTACAGAGGGATCAAAGTTTTGACTACCATCTCTGGAGATTTTGTTAGCAGTATTTCTTTTTACTAGAAATCACTTTTGTAAGACATTAAAGTTTGACTAATATTCTCAGCTTCTGTATCTCAGAAGAGATGAGCCACTCCTCTATGAGTGAGGAATTTTTACCACTTAGTTGAGTCTTTTATATTTTCTAAGAAAATATTATTTTACACATTCACAGATACATGTGTATGCACACATATTTCTCATCTGAAAGTAATTTTTGTCTCACTTAAAAGTTTCTTAGTATATGTCAATATAACATGCTAAGTGTTTTGTATTTGAAGCCTACCACAGTCTTTAGTTGTGAAAAAGTATGTCTACGTTATAGGAATCTGCAACAAATAGAAATAGCAATTGTCAGAAGCTTTGAATGTGCGCTTAGTATTTGTTTACTTGAAAAAAACAATGTTATGCAATAATAGTAAGTGTGACTTTATTGCAAAATCCCACAAAAAATGCAAAATGTAATAAAAAGAAAAATTCAGTTAATGTTGAAAGTTTTAAAAATGTATTACAGTAAGACACCTTGCCCTAATCCCTCTCAGAATACTTCTAGTTTTGAACACAATTGTCCCAGTGTTCTGCTACTTTCTGAAGCTGTACTGGAAGTCCTCTCTAATTGGGTTTTTCTGGCTACCTCAGTGTCCTGAGTCGATTTAAAAGATTCACCTTTCATGATCATTTTGACTTTAAGGAAGAGCTAGAAGTCTCATGGTGTCAAATCTAGTGAATAAGATGGACGAGGACACATAAAAATGTTTTCATGAGCTTGCCTTTCCACTAGACGTTGCTTGGTAGCATCCTTCATCTTAGTTTTGATCACTCTTCGTAAAGACACTCACAAAACAGGACTTCCAGAACTGCTTCAGAAAGAGACGAGAACCATGGGCTAAGTGTGTTTGAAGTAAGAGACAGTATTTTAAAGGGGACTAATAGCAATGTGACTTTTACTGTAATATACTTTTAAAAATTCAAACTCATGCTGTATTTTTAATCAGTCCTTGCATTCCTATGTTATCCTTTCTGTATCAAGGCTGCCTGTTTATCAGGAGGCTTTCAAATAATAATGCATTATCTTTCCCTTTGTGGAAAAAGGTTGCCAAACCTTGTTCTACAAGAATCAAGTACAATGTTTATATCAGTTGACCTCTACACTTTATCCTTCCTCCTCCCACTAGGCTTCTAAAAATCAAAAGTTGGAAAACGTGAATTTGTGCCCTTCTAAGTCTGACATTTCTAACATGAATGCATTCGATTCATTCTGCCTCTGGTCTTCTGCTGCCTCTCTGGACTTCTTAGGCTTTCTACTTCTCCCACACCACATTTCTTAATGCGCAGGTCTTTTCCTGCCACTCCTCATGCCTCTCCTCTTCTCTGCTCAAACAGGTACAACCTCACTTTCAGATCTAGTCTATTTTAAGAATATCTAATATACTCTCCACTTACACTTCACCTTCTTCAGTCCATTTTTCTCCTTATAAACAGCAATCTAGCCATATGCAATTTGAGCCTGTCTTTCTTTTTACACAATCCCTGCACTGCTTTTCATCTTCTCTTAAGAGGAAAATTGAAACCTTCTTTATGTTGCTTTCTTGGCAGGTTGGTATGAGGAGATCTGTGTATATTCTGGTTTTACATATATATCCATGCACACATGTCTCTGGGATAAAAGCACAATACATCTTGAAATGTCTTCTGTTTTGATGAACAGGAGATTCTAGGTTATTGTACTGCTTTATATTTTTTATGTGATGATTGATCAAGTGTAGCCACAAGAGAAGACCCAGAAGAGGCTCAGGAAGGCAACATTTGTCATAATCACATGTCTTACAGACAGGATAGAACATGTCACTTGGAGCAGCATGAGAACATCAGGTATCAGGAGGTGGAATGTAGGAGTACCAGAACCTTTATTGGGGCTCCTGAGAGAAGGGCAAGACATGACAGTTTATTTCTTGTCATTTAAAGAACTGTGTCAGGCTCTGAGTGGTAGTCCCTTGTCCCTGGTATCTGGCCATTGGTTAGTTATGCTGGAGGAATAGTACGGTACTTCCTGGAGAATGTTTGTTGCACACTGTTAAAGGCAGCTAGTGAGCAAGTGCTTTGCTGTGTCTAATAACTCACTGGTCTGAAAAAGGTGGAATCTTCCCAACCAGAAAAGTTTCAAAATGTTAAAACATCACAAATAGACAGAAAATGAAAATATAAACAATGCAGTTATTCTTATATTTACCTGTACTCTGTCAAATTTAGACACATTTTCTTAAGGAGAAGGTGAGATAAACTTGTGTCCATTTCTCCTAGAGTTGTGCACTGGTACAGACATGTCCAGGTAAGGGTAGGACAAGTGGGAACATACTTTTCAATTAGATTTCTGAATAAGAATTAATTTGTAGAAAAAAGACCTAATGCTCCGGCATGGAAAGATCTGACCTGTAGTGACTTTCTTTGTGAAATCTCTCATCAACCCAACTCGTTGCCCTTCCTCCGATGGTAGCCATCCATCTCTGGCTCCTTGGCTGTCCTTTGATCTCCATTGCACCTAGCAGTCTGTTTTCTCTGTCTGCAGTGCCTTCTTTTTCTTCAAGCTCAATGTACACCTATCGATCTTTCAAAAACATGCTTAAGTAATTCCTGATCAAGTGAACCCTTTCCTTATATCTCCAGGCAGTTAAGCATATCATTTCCTCTTCTCTGTAAATACCTTGCACTCAATGTACACCTTGCAATGAATGCTGATTTTCTTCCTAAAACCTGTGTAGACAATATTAAATCATCACATTGTCTTTCCTTCTGACAGTTTTTTTTTCTTTCTTCTTTACATGCCTGGACTACGCCTAACATCTACAGTGAGCCAAAGAATTAATTTTTGTTTAAGTGGATTTCTTTCTACTTTTAAAGACAAAGTTAGAGGAAACTTTGATGTTTCCTGTTTTATCTCTGCACTAGCCTCTCTTTGCATGGAGTAAAACATAGAAGGAATTTTACTTATGTGCAATAGTTATATCTCTCAGAACATTGAGAAGTGAGGAGCCTTAACTCAGATAAATAAATTCTCAAGTGATGTAAATCCAGTTATCAGGGGGACAAATGTATTGTTGTAGCAACTTTCTTACCATCATTTCCACTGGACTCTATCATTTATTGCTTCAGAAATCATTATCCTGTGCTCGGTGCCGATAGAATGGCAAATTGAGGAAGATTCCTGAGAATCTATGAACTCTGAAAAACAGTAGATGTCAGGTATAATGAGAAGGGTTTTTCAAGAATAGTGGAAGATTGCCTGAAAGAATCTATACAACTTCACCCTTTGTAATTCTGTACCTGGCAGCCATTGAAAACATTTCCATTAAAAAGAAAATAACCAGTTACAAGCCAGTATTTTGAACCTGTTTTTTTAAACCAGAGGTTTTCCTCTTGTATTGTTAAATCAACCAATTAATAGCAAAAATTTCCAACAACCAGGTTACAAACCGCAGTCCCACATAACTGTGTTTATTTTTTAAATTAAAACTAACTAGGTATATTTTTATCTCAAAGATAGGCCTTAATAACAAAAAAATAGTAGATTTTCACACTGTAGTCACTATCTTTAAAAAGGAGAAAAAGTGCTTTATAGAAGTAGTTTAAGGGATTTGAGACTCCAGTTTTCAGTTTGAACCTGAATTGTGAGAAGTTGACTTCTGTGTTTCCAACGATCACAAGGAAACAATTAAATGTGATAAGTGAGAAGGAATCTGTACAACTGGCCATGCTAATGGGGTGATTTTGGGCTCTGAAGCTTTCCTGAAAACATAGGGTAATGACATTAGTGCTGAGTTCGCCTACCTGTGTCCAAATTACTTCCTGAGGGCAGAGTGGACCTGGATGAAAACCACATTGCGATGAAGAGAAAGTCTGGGATGATTTATGTGTGTGGTCTGCCTTTAAAGTGGGTGGCAGAGGTACAGAAAAAAATTAATGACCTTTCCATGGCTCTTTTATTTTTCTAATTCTATGGAAAGAGCTGTGTTTCACGGAAGTGGAGTGATCAAATAAGGCCTAAAGGAAAGCATAGCAGTGATGATTATAACAATGTTTTTGTAAAGATGAACAAAGAATGCAAAGCTGAGGCATGGCTTCTTCTGGAATTACAGAGCACGTACATATGTGTATACACTGACAGTTATATGGGAAAAATAAGGTAGAGAAAGCCAAATTATAGGAATGCTTCCAAAATGCAATAGTTGGAAAATAATGAAACAGCAGTTATTTAAGAAATGTTCACTTAGTGCTGGATGTGTATAACACTGTTCTTAGTACTTTGTAAATCGAAACTCATTCAATTTTTGTGACAACCCTCTGAGATACGTACTGATGTTATTCAACTTCACTGGACCCAAGAAATTAAGAACTTTGTAGTGCAGGACAGAGTTAGTAAAGGAGGAGGCTGACGCCAGTCATCATACCAGGCTTGAAATATCATGGTAATGAGCTTATCTAGAGAGAGAAAAAAGTGCAGTATGGTGGGAATATACAGCAGAAATTGTAGTTTATATCAATAAAGTGTTTTCTGGAGAGTGTTTTCCACTCTCCAGTCACCTCTGAGTCTTCTCCAGAGTAAGGAAAAGCAAAAGAAAAAGAAAAAGGAAGAGAAGGAACAGCAAAGTAATTGGGATGATCTGTCTAGCTACTTTTTGATTGAGATAATTTTATTAGGGTGGAGGCTCTACTAATAGTGTGAAAAATGTGAGCTGCTTTTAATTAATTTTCATGGACCACAAAGGAACACTGCTTTAACTTTTTCTTGTTGTTGAGCAGCTACCTGAATCCCCAGTCTCAGCAAAGATCCAGGGAAAGGAGAGATGATGTTTACATTTTAGCTCAGTCTGTATATGATTAACATTTTACAGGGCTATTGTAATCCTTCACAGGCAGCACAGTTCTCCGTGATACAGAGTAAGCATAACTTCCTTCAGAGTCAACAGAATTGGTTCAGCATGTTCAGCATTTAGGTAGAAATCCCTATAATTTTACAAACATTCTCTCTACCACCAAGCAAATGATTCTACTCTCAACAGGATCAAAATGTTATTACAAAATGTATTTTTCTTTGGCAACAGTGGAGACCTTTTCTCTTTCATGACCTCTTGCATCTTCTCTGACATTTCATGCAAGTATCTTGTGAAACCAAACACACTAATTTGACATATGGTGAACTACATGCCAGGACATCTTTTGCTTCAGAAGGATCAGGTGCCTAACCTTAACTCTAAAGAATAATCTTGCAGGAATCTCTTGCCACAGGAGGGTTTTCAGACAGTGAGTCACGGTTTCAAGTCATTCCAGTCTGGAGAGTCAGTTAGCAATGTAGTTAGAACACCAAGTTCTTGTCTTTCCTGTTCTTTGTCCCTATAGGTACCTCGATTCTCAGGTTAGTGACCTACTGGATCTAGCTTGTATAAAAATTCAACAAAGTAGCTCTGTGCAACCCAGGATCCTACTGCTACTGCAAAAGTTGAGACTTTCTCAAGGCAGAGTACAAAGACTTTGGAAAGGAAGACACTTGCCCTGTCAGAGTCTCAGAAGGTACAGAGAACCAGTGAAAATCTGTGTCCTCCACTCTCCATTGCAGTGGACTTCTTCAAGGCCTAGGGAAAAGGACTTGGTCTATGGGATGTCCTAACCTCTTGTGCCAGCCTGGATTGAGCTCTAATCTGTGTGAGCAATTCAAACCACAAGCTAAGGACACAACAATGACATGCCAAATTTTGATGTGTGTGTGTGTGTGTGTGTGTGTGTATAATTCTCTGTCGAGTTTATAAACACTGAGAGGAAAGTGAAATGTTATAAATGACTCTTCTACTAAGCCCTGTTCCTAGCATACGGAAGACCTAAGTACCACCCACCAAAGGCCAGACTGACCTACAACACATCCTTTGGGTCAGGTTAGTGTCCTGCTTGCTTGCTTTTCTTATGTATATATTAAGGTATTTAGAAAATAGAGACTTATAAGCAGTAACAAGGACAGTCAGGGATTGCCTTACCATTTAGGAAATACTGTGTCTTTAAAAGTAGATATGCTAGTCCAAGAAAGTTACATCTTCTGTATTAATATTTTTTAGCTCTTAAGAATTAAAGTGAAAGTATCTACAAACCTTTAAGATCATTAATGTTACAACTGCAAGAGAAGATAGGCGTGTCTAATGTTTCCGAATCTCTTTCTTTCCTCTTATCTCCTCTCCCTCCTCCCCACCCCTTCTCCAACCACCCATCTTGACACTGCGACTAATTATCTCCTTGTTTTCGTGATGTAACAGGGAAAAAGTGCTGTTTGGTGTAAGAGTTTGAATTTCTAGCCCGCAGCTTAAAAGTTGTCTGAATTTAGGTAAGCTGCTTAAAAGAAAGGTAGTTTTCATATCTGTACATTTAGTACGGGAATAATTTTCAAGAAAGAATACTATGAGGAACAGATAATACATCCTATAATTCCACTATATTACTTAATGCACAGAAAATGCACTCCCAGAGGCCTTGTCCCTCTTGGATATAAGCAGCATGTACAAACACTGCTCTTTGAAACAAATGGGATCTGATTTAATCAGCATGGTCACTGTCAGGAAAAACCGTGTCCATAAATAAGGCAAATTCAGGAGGTTTGAGGAAAGGACATGGCCTGCTTTCCCATTTCTCTTCCCCTTGTGTTTTCTCATCTTTGATAATTGGGGAATTGTGGCCGAAAGTTGGCACATCTGCTGTATAGTGTACCCACTCCTTACTGGATTATGTAGCATTATCTAAATAAACAAGAGCACAGCAAGTACTTCCTCTCCATAGAGTGCATAGCCAACTGAGTCAGAACACCATTGCTTTGTAACTTGACACACGGGCTGGAAGATCAAACACTAATCCACCTTTCAGCTGCACAACCCAAAATAGAGCTGACTCAGGATGAGGTCCTTTTTTGTGCTGTCTGAAAGACTTTTGGTTGAGCCAAATCATCTTTTTATAAACAATTGAAGAAATTAGTAACAAAGAATGATCTGGCTTCAGCTCTGTTACCAGTTGTGAATGTATATTTCATAGGAATTTAAGATATTATTTGTATTGCATATTAGTACCTAAGTATTACATTTATATGCATTTTATTAACTAATTTATTTATGGTATAAAATTATTATACATGAATATGTATTTTAAAGTATATATTTGCATATGTATTTATTTATGATTTTTTAAAATAATTACTATCATGACAAATGAATGATAGTATGTAACAAGATACAGAGTAACTATGGTTCACTGGCAAAATATCTGCCCAATTCAGAACATAAGGTAGATTTAATTTTATTTTCTTAATCTTTCTTTTTCACCCTATCATCAAATTCTGCTGATTTATCTCATTATGGCCACCATTTCTGTTGAGTACCTAATGTCCAACCTATAAGGTTGCAAATGATTCCCACCTAGATTTTTCACTTTTATTTTCTATACCATGTGTTTCCCAATTGTAAAATGATCTTTCAAAAAGCAAATCAGTTCAGGAAAACTCAACTATAGATTCTGAACCAAGTTAGGGAATTCTCTATCTCTTACCAGGAATGCAGAATCATACTTTCTCAAAATATTATTAATAGAAATTACAATTGACCCAGCTATTCCCCTCATAGGAATATATTCCTAGAAGATATATAGATATCATATTACAGCAATACATGCATATTCATGTTTGTACTAGCACAACTCATAATAGCTAAATCTTGAATGCAGCCTGTATATCAATCAACAGATAAAGAAAATGTATTTATACACAATGAAGCATTTCTTTGTGTAAAGAAGGCTAAATCTGAGTCATTTGTAGGAAAATCGATGCACTTTGAGATCATAATATTAAGTGAAACAAATCACACGCACAAGCTTAAATATCACATGCTTTCTCTTACATGAAAAATCGAAAGTATAAAGAGAGAGCAAAATGAAACATAGATGATAAGAAACAGAGAAATAAGATCTTTTGCAAGAGGAAAAGGGACCAAGAATTGGAGAGAGAGGAAAAGATGCTGTGGGAAAGAAAGTGTAGGAAAAATGAATTAAAATGTGTTGTGTACATATACCGATTCCCCATGAGGAATGTAATCATTATGTATTGCAGACATGTACTAATAAAGATAAAGAGCAAAAAAGCAGCACAGAGCCTTCAGAGTCTCATATGCCCAAGCAGAGCTAGGACCATGTCACTGAGCAATGTATCCTTTTCTCCCCAAGAAAGGTGACTTTAGGGTCTTAGAGACACAGCCTAGGAAAGGAAGAACTTTCCACATGCCCCAGAAGTTTCTGGCACTGGTCTATAAGTAGGCTATCTTGTTTTCTTTCTTTCTTTCTTTCTTTCTTTCTTTCTTTCTTTCTTTCTTTCTGTACTGGGAATCAAACTCAGGACTTTGCTCTTGCAGGCACGTACTTGTGCCGCTGAGCTATATCCCAGACCCAGTAGGCCTTATTTCTTGTGGGCAGACATCAGATAAACCTTTGGCAGGAGA
Organism: Chinchilla lanigera; assembly: GCF_000276665.1. Lineage (NCBI taxonomy): Eukaryota > Metazoa > Chordata > Mammalia > Rodentia > Chinchillidae > Chinchilla > Chinchilla lanigera. The sequence continues at coordinate 3,999,628 of NW_004955483.1, read as the reverse complement.
CTTTGCCCTTGGTCCATTAGCTCCCTGATATGATTTTGCAATGACAATTGGAAATAGCAGTATCCATGGTCTTAGCACTTCATTTTGTATTATCTTTAGTGCTTAGAGTCTATGTTTTAATCTGTGTCACTCTAGATAAGCTTGTTCTTTTATAAAAATATAACTTTATTAAAATATATTTTATCCATCACAAAATTTACTTAATTCAGGTTTAATTCAGTGATGCTTAGGAGATTTAGTAAGGGAGGCAGCTATTACCATAAACCAGTTTTAGAACATAATTTTTCTACTAATGAAAGACCTCTTCATGCTCTTTTACAGATAATTTTCCTTCCTGCCCAAGCCCTAGGCAATACCAATCTATTCATTTTCTCCTTACATTTGCCTTTTCTGTAAATTTCATACAGATGTGGTCTCCCATATTTGGCTTCTCTCCCTCTGCAAGAGGCCCTGAGGATTCATTCACAACGTAGCATGCCATGAAGAGAAATTCGCTCCACCCCATTGTTAAAGAGTAGTCCACTTTGTGTACCCACAGCCCTTTGTTTACCTGTTCACCAGCTGATGGACATTCATGCTGTTTCTAGTTTTGGACTTTTATGAATGAAACTAATATGAATATTCATGTGCAGATCTTTATGTGACTGAGTTTTTATTTCTGTAGGTTAGAAACTAAGGAGTGGAATTGCTGCTACAAATGGTACATTCCTTTTTTGAGACTGCCAAAAATTGTTTCCAAAGAAATCACATCATTTTACATTCGCATTTGCAAAAGATAAGGGTTTGCATTCCTGCATTTTCTTGTGAACAATTGTTGTAGTTGGGTTTATAACTGTCTAATAGGTATGGCATGTTCTCTGAGTTTTTAATTTTCATTTACCTCACTACTAACAATATTTAGCATCTTTGCATGTACTATCTTATGTATCCTCTTTGGATAAATGTTTATCCATGTCTTTGGCCTACTCTTCAATTGATTTGTTTATTCTTTATTGAGTCCTGAAAGTTCTTTGTAATTTGCAGATAGATATTTCTTTCATGGATATGTACCTTGTGAATATTTTCTCCCAACTGGCTGCTTCCATTTTCATTTTTCACAACTTAGTATTCATTTTTACAGTCACTTATCTTTATGACCAGGAATATTGGCATTCTTTTTAATATAGTCATAGAAACATTATTTGTTCATGTGAGTGATATTTAGCATCTTTATTGATATATAGCTCATTTATCATACAACCCATTTATTTAACCTACACAATTTAATATTTTAGAATATATTTACACAGCTGTAAAACCATCATCACTACCTAATCTGAAAACATATCCTCCCTTACCAAATAACATGATTACCATAAATTTTTGCTCTTTTTCTCTTTTCATCCTCATCTTCCTTCCTTATGCAACCACCAATATATATTATGCATCAATAGATTTTCCTACTTTGGACATTTTGTATCAATTGAATCACATACTATACAGTCGTTCATCACTGGCTTCTCTCACTTACCTTCGTGTTTTCAAGATTCAGTTGTACAGTAGTGCATATCAGTACTTCATTCCTTTTTACTGTCAAATAATAGTCCATTGTGTGAGTGCTTCATATTGTATTTTCATTAACTGATGAGCACTTGCCCAGTTCTCATTTTTATCTGAAATGAATAATGCTTTTTTGGTAGTATTTTTATTTCTCTGGGGAATATAGTTAAGGGTGAAATTACTGGGTAATTTATCTTACATTTTGAGTAACCGCCAAATATTCCAAAGTGTATGCACCTTTTCTCATTCTGCTCATCAATGTTATTGTGGCTCTAATTTCTTTACGTTTTTACCAATACTCATTGTTTCCTGTCTAATGCATATAAATGGGTATCTCATTGTTTTAAGCTCTCTCTACTTGAGAGGGAAACTCAGATAAAATAACTCTTTATTGCTTTGTCTCTTGCAACTCAAATCATTATCAATACTATGAGATGCTGTGAATTCTGCAACAGATAATACTAGGAGAATAAGAGTTAAAGTAGTGGTGATTTTCCAAGGGGCATGTGATGTGCCTTGAAGAACTAAAATGACTAAATAGAAGGTACATTCTATTCCTACCTTTTCTGTACAGGTATCAATAAGAAGCAAAACCAGATGGATGGGTGGACCCCTGGAATCTTCTTTGATGTGCTCCAAGAGTGTGTGTGTCTGTGCCTTTGAGCAATTAGATGGCTGAATTCATTATCTGATGGAAGACTCATTCAAGCACAGAAAGCAGAGCAACTTCTTTGATTCCTGCTCCATATATATATAGTCAGGAAGGCTGCAGGATTCCTGTGCCACTGTGAAACCAACAGGTAAACTTCATGAAGCCAAAATACCCTAGTGAATGTGCGCAGCATATGGCTGAGGTGAAGGCTTCTGCTCAGAAGTTCACATGGATTTCCTCTCAGGCCAGGACTGAGAATGGTTATGGATCCAACAACCTGACAAGTTATTCCTCCTGGGGACAATGTCCTACACATGCTGGGATTTTCGATACAAGATAACTTAGTGATGTCCGTTTGAATTGGAGCCTAGTTCAGATATCTAAGTGAGCCCTTCCTGAATGGAATTACCCAATGTTGGCAATTTTCACGGCCGTTCTCATAGGAAAACCTCCACTTCTTTGAAGGCTGTAGAATCAAAATAGTTGCAAGTTAGTGAATAATTGGAGACAGTCACTGTCCTACTAGAAGATGTTGAGGTGTTTCAGCGTCTAGATGCATTACCTAGTAGACGCATTTTTGAAATAGTCAACTTCCTCTTGTAGTCACTATCTTCTGATTACAGTGAATACACTTGAAATAATGCCACTAAGGGAAGATATAATAATATCATGAAATATTGGAAGTGAATTTCATATTGTCAGTCATCATGGGGACTTAATATGAAAAAAAAAAAATCACTGGAACAACTACACTTATTTCCATCTTTCAGGACCAAACATTTTACCATCTTTCTGTTCAAAGGAGTTGTGATTCTTTTTCTACTATGCTTCTGTCCCTCTCTCTGAACAAACCAGTGGGAAGAGACATTGATCTGTGCGTAGAAAACAAAGTGAAAGGCAAGAACCAGAGGGGAGGGAAACTGAAGTAGAGTCTATGGGACCATAATTTCTCATGTAACTTGATATACTTTGCTGAACTAGTATCAGACTCAGACAGTATTTAATTTTACCAGTGTATCCTCACTTTTCTGAGTCCACATTCTTACTTAGGCGTGTTGTAAGCATTTGCTCTTTAATGACAGGGCATTACTGCTCAGTAATTGTACTGGAAATACATGACACCTCTTAACTTCTCCAAAAGCAGGGCACTCTTCTATAACATGGAAAGAAATTGCTTATTTAAACTGGACATGAGGGAGATTTAACATAAAGGAATAAACATGGCAGTTTTATTCAGTGTTAAGGTTCTGTATGAGACAGAGCTAAATGCTTTTGTGAGAATTAGCTCTTCTTAAGGGGCTGAATTCACTCAAAATGTGAACTAATACGGTAGGAACACATTGCCTGTCATTTTTTACTGCTTGCTGCTTAATTAAAAGGGATGTCAGACACTTCTGAAAAGGCTCTGGTAAATTGTCAAATTGAACAAAAGACAGAAAATTTTAGATAAAAAGCACCTTATGTAAATTATGCCTTCTCTCAGCCCAATTTCTTTTCGTCTTCTAACTACTGTTACAATCATTTTAGGTGACTTTTGTCTGGCATTTAAAAATGAAATGCGATTCTCTTATTCACTCCTTGGCAACATTCCCTGAAATATTCTGTTAAGTGTTTTCAATTATATGCCAGTCCCAGCAGGATCTCAGGGAGAGGTTTTAAAAGGATATCTTATCCAATACATTATATTTGCAGTTTGAATACTATGTTGCAATAAATATAGTTAAATTAAGCAATACTAAAAAATCTCCAAATTTTTAATCGATAAGGTATGTGTGACTGAACATATATCCTAAAAGATTTAGAATTTTAGTCATTTCAAACATTTGGATGAGAAAGACTACTGAATTTATAAGTGGAAAAAAATCACAAAGAACCTAAAATTATCATTGTATCTGGACCTCTGATATTGTTTAATTACATGGATGTACTTGTTACATATAAAATAATTTGCTTACTAGCATTTAATTATCATGAGTAGAAAAATATATAATATATTTGGGGCTAGAGATATTTGATGGAAACTGCAGTAAGAATAAAAGACAGTATTCTTATGTCCTATTGCAGACTTTACATTTTTCCAAGATTTGTGGCCTTTTACATAGAATTAAAGACATTCTATACTCTCATTTTTTTACTTCATAGATGGGGATAGTAGCATAGGTCTTGCCTATCTTTTAAGAATGTCACAGAGTTTAGATGCAAAAATATATACCGAGAGCACTGTGCTCGTGCACACATGCATGTAATCCTTGTCTACTTTTCTTCCAGTTATGTTAGCTCCTACTGCTACTCTTCAAAAAACAGACTTTAGCCAGATCATTATTTTCAACTTTTTTCCAAGTATCTTCAGTATAAAGGTAAAAAAACAACAGACAGACAAACAAACAAATAGAGAACAATATCTGAGTCCAACTGTTTTCGCTTGCTCCAATTTTAACATGTTTCCATGTTTTACTGCATATTTGTAATGTGCTTAGAGATGTAAGACCCAAGATTTCATGAAGTGAAACAAGAAGGGCATGAAAGCAAAAGCTCAGTAACAGAAATCTGAGCTCGAGTTGTGATAATTCACAGCAGATGAATCAGAAAAGTGAGGACTTCTAGAGCATGTCTATCTATTTTAATGATTTGTGAGTTATTTATTATATTAAGAATCATTATGAGATTTTAAATAAAAAAGAAATAAAAATTATAAATGAGCTCTTATAATGTTGCAATCAAGAATTTAAAAACTCTTGCTGGTAAGGTATAAATTATCCAAACAAGTCAACCACTGGCAAATTCCTATTGATAGATTAACAAATCTGGGCATACTATTGCTGGCAAAATACCGTACTTTCTCAGTTAAGAAAAAAAGAACCCTAATCCATTGCTATTTGTTACCAGGGTAAATGCTGTAATAATTCATTGTTCTCTGATTAGTAGCTTTTCAAAAGTGTCATTTCATTCCTTTTTCATGTTTTATCAATTTGAATACCCTCAAAGGACAGCAGTACACCTTCGACACGAATAAGACGATAACAGGATGACAGAATTTTTCTTGAGACCCATTTTTAAAAAGGTACTATATATACTTTGTCAACTTACAGTTTGAGGCCAAATGTATTAGGTTATCATAGTACTATTTAAAATAAAACAGAATAAAATAGTTATGGCCCTTTGGAAAGAGAAGTCTGCATTTGATGATTTTCAAAAATTTATGTTTACATTCAGGGGCACATGACTCCAGTTTAATATCTGTATCTGGCTTTGCAGTTCTCCTTTATGTCTCTCACTGACTTCGATGTTAGGAAGATTGGAGAGCAGTGACATAACATTCATGTTCATTCCTTTGCAGGTCTCAGATCAGACCTCAATTTCCTTTACACCCCAAATGGCTGTAGTGAACACATATCTAATATTTACACATTGTTGATATTTCATATCAATAGGGACATTTCTTTAGGTAGCTTTAAAAGAACCATGCTTCAAGAAAAGCTCCTCTCTAGGGGAAAAGTACTTTACTGAACTGGTGTACACTTAGTGTTCCAGCTGTTTGTAGGTATTCTCACTTTACAGCTTTATAGCTTTGCTTGATAAAAATTGGATCGTCATGTGCTGATATGAGCTTTACTCATTTTTTCAATGCACAGAAGTGAAGAAGAAAGCTATAATTTACAACATCATAGAATCTAACTCCAAGACTTATTTTAAAGTGGCAAAAAGAGATGGAGAAGACTGCTGATATTTATTTATTCATTCATTCATTCATTCATTCATTCATTCCAAGCCGTTTGGAAGACTTCAGTTTGGAGCTAGATAGGATCTGACAGACCATGAAGGTGACTTATTCAGTAGATATTTATTCAATAGCTACTTACTCAGTTCATTCTGTGAACACCAGTAACATGAGACAGGCAAAGTCCCCAGAGTCCCTGTTCTAGTGGGCTTACACTGTCATTCATGTACACTAAAGAAAAGCTTGGGGCTGGGGATTTAGCTCAGCGGCAAAAAGCACTTGCCTGGCAAGCACAAGGTCGTGAGTTCAGTTCCCAGTACCAGAGAAAAACCAAAAAAGAAAAGCTTCTCAGAGGTGTGCTATTGGGCTGCTTCCTTTGAAAGGTGAAGGAAGACTTGCTGACTAGTGAGATCAGCAGGTAGAAAGCTCAGAGAAGAAGAAATGAAGTTGATATACTCGGAGGACAGGACAAGACCAATGTGGCTGTGACCCATGTGAAACTGAAATGAGTGTGCTATGAGTTCAGATGGCAGTTGAAATTGATTTAGTTGTTTTTGCATTAAAAATAAATGAAAGAATAGTAAAATATAATTCAACCGACCCCTCACACTATCCCTGGGATAGTCCCAGCATGCTTTGACTAATTAGGCTGAAGCTACCAGTGGATAAAAATGGACTCAATATGTGCATTGCTCTGTCTGATAGATAGAGCCCTGCTGAGTGATTTAGCAAACTAAAGAAGACAGAAGTAATTTGACCCATGGGCCAAAGATTTTGCAAATATTCAGAACTGAAGAGACCTTTAACAACTTATGTTCTTTAATAACAGGAGAAATAAGCAATATCTAGAAATACTCAGAACTTTCTTTGTAAGGAGAAACTACTCTATTCAACTAAATAGTTTTGTATATTGGAGACAGCATATCAGTTTCTCTTAGGTAGATATTGCTTCTTATTATGGCGTCATGGTTCTCAAATATTCTGAGTCCTGAAAGCTAGGCTTAAAGAGTTGAGGGAAACATTTTGAAATTGTATATGTAAATGCAGTTGAGTACATACTCATGTGTAAAACACCAGAGTGTAGTGGATGGTATGTTTGGGTAGATGCCAGAGTCACAATGCTTGGGTTGAATCCAAGTCTTCCTCTTACTGGAATGTAATGTATGCCAATTGCATTATTTCTCTGTTCTACTGTCTCTTTATTTGAAAACTAGAGTAATGCTACATACCTGATAGCACTGTTTTGATTCTTACACAGTTCAGTGCATATCACAGCTATACAAGAGTGCCTAGAACAGAACTTATATTGTAAAACTGTTACTTGTTATGGGTGTTTTTCTGGGAAGAGAGTTTATACAAGATTCTTTCACCCCCTCATCTCAATGAAGAAAGAACAAATAACTCTCTGAGAACTTCGTGATAGACATTTTAAAGTGATAACAGACTAGTATGTTAAAGTAATTAAAATATCAGTTTGTGCCTGTGATTTCCTTACTGAGGATCTGGTCATTATCCTGACTTTCTTTCAGAACTACTGCAGTTAACATCTTACCTTCCTTTATTAGTCATTCTTTTCATTGCCACATTAAAGATTTTGTTCCAGTATAAATAGTAATAGCTATTTAGCCTTGAAACCTACTTCTAGTGTGGAATTATCTATCATGAAGAAAAAAAAAAATGATTGTTAGTTTAAATAGACTTGTAGAAATAATCTTCAGTTAAAGCAATTATGGTTAAAAATATTTTGTTTTGGCTTTAATAGTCCCTTTCACTAAACTCAGGCTTGGTAACCTTTTGCTAATTCTAAAATACAGAGCGCTTCCTGCCAATAACAAATACCAGACTTGTGCATGTTACCTGGCTAGTACATGCTGACCAGAGGACTTTCCAGAGTTCCAGAGAAAGAAGTATTCCTCTGAGCTTTTCTTTTCCTCTTTGACACTTCTAGGGATGACCAAAAACATGATGACCATTAGAATGTCTTAAGTCTGTGTGACACGTCTCATCTGTATTTTGAGTTGTGTAGTTGTGACAAAGCTACAATAACTGCCTACTGTGTACCACTTCACAGAAGAAAAATGACATAAACTGTGGTCAGCTCTTAATTGTTATTCAAAGTCTGTTTCACTTGTAATGTCAGTGAACTGAAAATCTACGTGTATGTATATATCCAATTTGAGAAGTCAGTGTTAAGTAAGCATTTGTATGCTGGTTTGAGAATTTAGCATTTGTTATCACATTTTCTGTTAAGTGAAGCATTTCATTTTCCACATTATCAAATTATAGATAAATAATTAAGACAAACTCTCTGTAAGCAGGATGATATCTTAATACGAATCCACTTTTCAGAAGGTACTTCTTTTTTTTTTTTTTTTTTTGGTTTTTCTCCAATACTGGGAACTGAACTCACAACCTTGTGCTTGCCAGGAAGGCACTTTGCTATTGAGCTAAATCCCCAGCCCTTCAGAAAGTACTTCTAAGTGGTCTCATATCTGACTCCCCTCTGTTCATCTCTCACGTCTGAATTGCTTTGTCTTCTGGAAAATTTTCCCATGAGTCTGCACTGGGTCAGTCATTCTGAGAGGCATGAACAACAAAGACTTGAGCCAAATCTGTATAATTTATCTAGCTATGAATTAAGGTTACTCTCAACAGGACTCCAAACAGAAGGATGAAGCTACTTCATCATTAGCTTTGACCATGATCATATTGTGGCCCTGGATCCAATCAGCTAAACAAATCCTGAGGATGTCAAGCTCTACCCTGGAAAGCCATGTAGTATCCCCTTAAGTTTCTATATGAACTTTCTCTTTAGATCCAGGGTGATAATCCAGGTAGTGCGGAATATGTGAGTAATTGAACTGGAAGTTTATGCAACCTTTATACAAAGCTTGGTCAGTGAAGTGAGGCTGATTCCTTCCACTGCCAGTGACTGATCAATTTCATTGAAATCAAGGAATCACAAACTTGGCTCCAGGATTTGTAAATGGATACCTAATATTTTAGTTTTTGGGAGGGAAGCAAATTCATGCCTGGCTTCTGATCAAAGGGTACAATGCCAATGACACACTATTTTTTGAAGAGAAAAAGATCCCAGTTGGAATCTTCCAGTGGGATCCGCACGATTGACAGGGCCTCCAAAGTAGCTCACTGGTTGGCTGGTAAGCCTTGACATTCCTGGTTCTCTTCCATTGCCTGAGCTTTCCCATATCCTTTGAAGAACACTGGTCTAATTGGTCCAGTCTTTCTGAACCACCACCTGGGTGGTTCCATCTGCCCCATGCTAGGTGGAGGCAGGAAATATCTAAAGGTGTTTGTCATGAGAGGAAGGGGAATGGAGGCCATCTGCTTTTTCCAATAGACTCTTGGCAATGTTAAAAGGAAAGGCAATGACTTGGAGCACAGAACTCTTGGGTAGTGCCGGCAGACCGTGTAGTCAGTTACACTTAGGCACATGCAGCAGGTTCACACCAGGTCTTCTTTCTCCAGGAAGAAAGAGGTAGGGGTGATTCTGGAAGACAAGAGAGTATTAATGACCCTCTGTTCCTCTGTTTCTTCCAGATCCAAGATGTTCCCTTCCATGTTGCCATATTGTTGTTCTCCCTTGATTATCTCAAAATTGGAGTGCTCCATTTCACAGTTAGTGTAGCTATAATGTCATCTTTTTTTTAATGTTTATCCCCCACCCACACTCAGAACTTTTGTCTGGAGGGCCAGATGCATGACTGGCAAAGACATCTTTGGAAAACATAACCCAATTAATTTTTTTATCTTATTCTTTTTCACCCAGGCTTTCTGCTGAAGAGTGCGTAAACAAGTTTGAACCAGATCTGCTCTTTGTAGAAAGAAAGCTATATAATGCCAAGGAGGGTCAAGACAGACTCCTGTGTTTTCAAAATATATAATCTCCAAATTCTTTCATTCTGATCATTAGGCCAGAAGCAGTTGAAGAACTGAAGTCTTTGTGAGGACAGTGATCATCAGTGATCAACTTGCCTTATGATTTTGTATGGGCCACAATGTGATAAGGGAGGCAGACAGAAATCTTTTCAAGTCAGTCTTGGAAGAGACTGATTCACTGGTCAGTAATACCAGATGCCTGTAAATAGTAGAATGCATTGAACATTCAATACATACTTTGACTATCAGTGGAGTTGATTTTATAGTAAAAGCATGCAAATTGCCCAGACCGTCAAAGATATAAGATATTACTGTTTCAATGGCCACAGTTGTGTAACTGGAGCTACTCCTTGGACAGATATAGCAACACTATGACTTTAAGAAGTTCAACAATGATCAAGCAGAGGTCTTTAGAGGCATCAGGTGTCAGCTGCAGCTACCTGCTCAGAGTGGGTGTGATGCAGCTTCCCTCAGTGTAGGCGAGATGGCTTGGCTTTGGGCAGGATTCACAGTATGGCATTCAATGCTTCTGCATCAGAAATGTTGGGTCCTTCACTCCCAACCAAATCTAGGTTGGTGTCTATGTGCCTATCTGGTACTATGAGGAGTCTAAGCAACAGTCAAGGTGTTCAGTGGCAATGCAAGGTTGATTAGAAGCTTGACTCTGATTAGTCTATTCAGAGAATGGGCCCCCTTGATTTACCAGCTTTTCTTTAGTTGCAGGTGAGGGATAAAGTTTTCCCCTTTGGAGCAGTTGTCACATTTTCACACAATGTAAGGATAGGTCTATGATATGCATATTTTCAAATAGGCCATTTTAATTTGAAAAAGCAAGTCTCTTTGGCCTTTGCCATAGTGTAAGTCTTGGAGTCTGAGTTAATTTGGCCACAAATTGGGAAATCAGATGGAAGAGCTGCAAAGCCTCCAGAGTCAGACATTCTGTCTCAACAAAAACCAAATAAACACCCAAGAGTTGATTTGTGTAAGAAATATGCCTGACAGCCATGTCAAGAAGGTGACAAATCCAGAAGCCCAAGAGCCTGCTAGATGGAGGCTACCTTCTTTTTCCAGTGGCTCCATGAGGAAAATTTATCCCTCGCCTGGGGCTGGTGCTAGGGTTTGGGGGCCTCAATGGCTTGCTGCAGTTTGTTGAACAGCTTTCAGTACAGCCTACAGGTTTGGGTCCCATTGAAAAGGTGCTGACTTGTGAGTTGGTCCACATAAGAGACCAAGTACCACGCACCAGTGAGAGACATATTACTCAAAAATCCCATCAGCTGCTGGGCCTGCTTGATGGTGGTGGAGGACTGAAGAGAAAGCAGTATGATCATTGCATTGAGGGCTGCAAAGCCGGAGTGTTCAGAAGCTTTACTTGGTGAGAAACACCCTAAATTTTACATGTTTGTCATACTATTACAGTCAGGGACATAGAGAAGGAGGCTTCTGGATGACCACCAAGTGGGACGTTAGGTTCATAGGGAAATCTCTGGTTGGAACAGGGTAGAGACACCTATCCTTTAGTACTGTATTCCATCCTGGTACTCTATTCTGCACCAGTCAAGGGAGGTAAAGTGTTGGGTAGTTTATTTACCTGGTTTATTCCCTTGCATATGTGCCCTCCCCAGTCAGAAGACTGTCCTCCGGCACTTAAAGTACAAGAAAATACAGCCATGAAACTTAATTGATCTGCATATCCAGATGAAGAAGGAATTTGAAAAAGTACTGAATTGGTGCAAAGGGCCCATTCACAGGATTATAGTAGCCTCTCAGCCCCACTGTGAACCTCTTACAGACCAAATCAGGTGACTCTGAATGCTTCTGCGCTCAGAGATCAGGCCAGGTGTTTGAGTGTCTTTGCTGCCTGTATTTGATGAATCTTTCACAACTCAGTCCTTCTGTCCTCAGAGCTTCCCAACATACTCAGCCACATTCATTCATGTTTTTTTATTCAGTTCCCCTTGGAGACAGGGAAGCTTTGGCCCCACCCGTACCTATCCTTTTCCTTCAAGAGCTAAGGCCAAGGGAGAGAGAAGTGATCAGAGGCACTGAGGGAGAGAGTAGCTCCGTGGAGGAAGCAAGGCCTCCCTTGTGGCTGCACACAGCTCAGTGAGATGAACTTCCAGTGTATTCTGCCTGCCACCCCCTTCCCCATATTCTGGAGGCTTCTTGATACTTCTCTTCTTGCCTAAAGGAGAATGTACAACTTGAAAGTGCTATTAAGCTTTTGTTTCCCAATCCTCTTTCATATCCCTCAAGTTCTAAACATTTGTTGTTAGGTTGTGCTGCAGGTATCCATGGTTCTCCTCCTCCTTCAACCACTGCTTGAATGCGAGCATTTGCTTCTGGATCCCAGAGGTCTTGTCTGGTCTCTAAGCTATAGCCATTATCTCTCACTTCTAAAAAGTCAGCTTTTGTCAGCATCCCATCCGTCCATGACAGAAGCATCTATATGCGCTGAAGGGGCTAAACTTTCACCATTCTTATAAGCTAACAGCTTAGACTACTGTAGTACATCCATATTAGTGGAGGATATGAGACTCTTGGGTCAGAAATGAAGGGTTTATTTCTTATGACACAGCAGGCAGCATGGGGTTCATGTTTGAGCCAATTCTCATGAGTGTCACAAGAGTGAGGCAGGGCAGCCTGGGTGGGTGCTCACACACAGTGAGTCTGGGTCATGTTTAAAGGACTCCAAGCTTAGGTAACCCCAATTCATTATAAGGTACAGTAAGCCAAGGCATTCAATTCTTACTCCCGAGAGAACCGTTATTTTATTATTCTGGACAGCAAAGAAACTTGTACTCTGCCAGAAAGACAGTCTCTACCTTCTGAGGCTACTCACTGCACAAACAGCCTTGATAATATGACTAACAAAGGACAGTCAGTGACTCTGCTTTCAAAATGTATAGATGTGAGGGCTCCACAGAGCACGGTCTCCTCCATACCTGCTTCACAGTGCCATTGTGAGGGGTAAATGAGATAAAATGAGACAGGTTGATTTATGGAACTTTCCATGCACATTAGCCTTCATTCTCCTCTGTTATTATTTCTGGAAACCAAAGCCTTTTTTCAGAGTATTTTATTTAAAGTGATACAAACGTATTGCTTAACAATCTTTTGTGTAAGAAGCACAACTACATACACATGTAATATTCTGAAGACCAAAAGAATTACGTATGCATAAAGGATGTGAAAATAACATTCAAATCTTAATGTGCAGAAAATTCTACAGCTGGAATAATTGAATAACAAAGAGTTCTTACATTTTTACGCTGTGTATACATTTTAATCTGGTTAAATTTTGCCAGTCATAACAGTTCAAAGTAAACACTTTAATAAATACATAAGTAATATAATAGTAACAAACCTTTTGCTAAAGAATAAAGGAGAATATTTTTTTATTTCCAGACCCCAAGTTTTGTATGGCCTAATACACATTGGTCTGTTATACATATCATGTTTGGGCTTTTCAGCTCGGCAGTTTGTTCAGACCATCTGTTACCCCCATCTTTGACCCAGCCTATCATCTTAGTCATGAGACTTAATCTTTATGTAAATTTAGCAGGAAAAATAGCACCTGTTTTTGCAATGTCACTACTTAAACGCACCTCAATTTTTTTCAGGATGAAGCATTTAAGCACATATAAAAATATAGCAAATAGTCTAACTTGATTTACCTAATCAGCTTCAATAATTATCGATTCGTGGCACTAAGCATACAACACAGACCTTTTCTAACTCTAATTATGTTGAAGCTATTTCCAGATGGTACATTATTTCATCTGTACATACAGTATTTCAGTAGTATTTCTCAAACTTAATGACTGATCCTTAAAGACATAGCTACAATACCTTAATCACACTTAAAACTTGAGAATTTCTCAATTATCATCAAATATCTGGTCAAGTTCACATTTCCCAGATTGCTTTGGGATTTATCTTAATATTTATTTATTTTCTTTAATCACTAATTACTTCGTTACTAGAAAAATTGGGCTTGGAATCTAAATAAAGTTTTTATGTGGAGATCTGAGCATATCAGACCTTGCTGATCCATTTCTCCTCTGCTGGGACATATTCTTTTGTTAGATTATACCTCAGCTATCCTGTGATTTTACGTATCTGAAGTTTTCCTGATTTTTATCCCAGTGGTATTGTTTGTCAAGTGTCTTCATCTCTTGTATCTTTTATGTCTAAAAACCTGGGAAGATCAAATTCAGGTTTGCTTTTCATTTTGTGGTTGGTTTTGGCCGAATGTCTTGTCTTAGTTCCCTACTCATCACTGGAAAAAAAACATGACTACCCCGAATTAAAGGAGGAGAGGATTATTTTGGCTCGCAGGTACAGTCTGAGGTTGGCTGGCTCCAGGCAAGATGTCATGGAGGGCAGGTCACAGAGACAGAGGGGAGTAGCTGGGAGGGAGAGATTTTCTTCCATATCACATACTCAGTGACAGCTCCAGCCAGGCCCCACCTCCTAAAAGCAAGTCAGCTGTTAATTCCTCAGCAGTCTAATCCGCTGATGGATATAGTGTGCCTCCATCCAATTGCAAGAAATTTTCACAGGACACTCCAGAGCTTCAGATCTCAACTGTAGCATGAGCATATAGGTGGGCTGGAGTGCTTCCTCTAAGAGTGTCATTAGAAAGTCATGCAACAAATACTGAAGAAGTGTGGATCAATGCCAGCCTCTGTATTTCATGAGAGTCCTCAACATGGGATTATTGTAAATTTAATATTTCTACAAAGAGGAACTTTCTTTCATCACTTTTGTGTTCCCCTCGGGTACTGATCGTAGAATGGCAGAACAATTTCTTTCACCTCTCCTTCTATTTACTACTTATCGTAATAAAAAATGACCTTTTAGCATCCTCCAAAATTGTTCAAAATTGTTCAGATGTTCAAATTGGCTTTCATGTCATAACAGCTTTGTGCTTACTGAGGGTTCAGTTATTCTAGGCTTGGCTGGTGCAAGTCCATCCGCATTGAGTGCTAGGACATTTCATGAGGAAGCATCTTCCTTATTTGTGTGGTAAGACATTGGCACTCATTTTGTGTATTTCTTGCTGCAGATTTGGAATCAGCCATAACTCCAAGAAGTCTTATAATCCTTTATGGGAAGTAGTATTTATAGGCTCAAATCATGACATTTTTAAGAGGGAAAAAAGAAGCTTTCTAGTTGGTGTCCAGGAGGCCAGCAAAATATTGGATTATGTCTGAAATGAGATAAAAGAAAACAGGAGGAAAAAAAGAGGCTGTCAGAATTTCCCTATGTCTATTAGTACATAATCATAGCTAGTTCCAAAAAACAAACAAAAAAGATTTAAACCAAATTACAGTACATCCATTGTTCCCAATACTAGGGATGGTAGCTTAGTCTGCCTAAGCACACACTTACAACCCCTAAAATTTTCTTACATGTTATCATAGGATCCCCTTTAAAACTGGATTTGCTTTAAGAAGATGCTTAACAAACCAGCCCTGGTTTGCCATTAGTGTGACTGGTTTTATAACGTTCTTCTTCATTTTATTCATGCAGGCTTATTTGAACTGCTGCCCCAGCCTGTTTGAAGCACGGTACTCATCTTTTGGTCTATTTCTATGGGCAGAAACCAAGATAAGGGCTGAAGTGAGCAGAGATGCACTTCCCTCTGCCACAGCCCCAGAGCTGAGGCCACTCTGCACAGCGATCTGCAATCACAGAGCCCAGGGCCGGGCCTGGGCATGCATTCTGATGAGGCTTCTGTGTCAAATGGAATGGAAAGCTGCGGCCAGCTGATGCGTAGCTGGCCTCCTGCCCTCATTTAACATGCAGCACTTTCCTCCTTCCTCATACCATAGTCTATTTATGGATTCTCTTCAGATGGCCTCAGAAAATAAATTTTTGGCTTGTTTCAGAAAACCAGACACAGGAGGAAGAGAGAAAGAAATGTTCAAATTGCCAGCCACAGTTTATCATAGAAATGGTAAATAGAGGAGGTGCTAATTGCAAAAAAGAAAGAAAGAGAGAGACAGAGAGAGAGAGAGAGAAAGGAAGGAAGAAAGAAAGAAAGAAAGACAGACAGAAAGAAAGAAAAAAGAAAAAAAGTTGATCAGGAAGATTTGCTAGAGTGAATTTTGATTTTATTTCCAGTAGATCTCCTCACATGGCTTTGTTTATGCAAATAGACCCCATTTTCAGAAACCGTCTGGCTTCAGAAAATCCGTCAGCAGAGCATAAAAGCAAAGTTGTACGGCAGCAGTTAGCAGACCTGGAAGGGCAGCTGAATGCAGCGAAGGACGCACGCTCGGGCAGCAGGAGAACAGAGGGGCCATTCTTTCCCGGTGCGGCCGGGTGGAGGACACACAGCAGGGCCCGGGAAGACTGAGAACGCCTGGAGGAGGGCATCACCCTGTGCAGAAGAGAGAGCAAAAAATCTCAGGCCACAGTAGCCCCAGGTTTTATACACAAGTGTGCGGAAAAGATAAAAACAAGCCTCATCCTTCCTACTACATTTTTAGTAGCTGTAATATATAAGAACATTTTCTCTCCCTCCATCTTAGATGAGATTTAGGGCAAGAAACTAATAATGTTATTTACTCACTTAAAAAAATGAAGCCAGCTTTCTTTTCATCTTCCTTTCCCTTTGTATTCGGCCTAGCACTTCTTATAGGGCCAATGAGTGCATTTTATTAATGTTGATGACGGAGGTAAAATGGGAAGTCTGAGGGGTTTTCTTCTTGGTAATTCATATTTCCCTAAATAGCATTCGGGGCACAGGCTGGAGATCTCTATTTCATTGCAGTTTGCCTGTGTTTTACGTGTGTTTATCTGTATAAATATATCCAGCGGTCTATATATAGAAATACATATTCTATATACACCATTCACAGACTGTTCTAAAAATATAAATACTGCCTTAAGCAAAATGACTTCAAATCAGCCTGTAGGGAACAAAGAATCATACAAATTCTGGAGGATATTGAGCTTCTCATGGAAGATTGCCTTGTTTTCACTGTGTGAAGAACAGTTTTTGTTTCCCACACTATTTTCTTGACATAGAAGAGGCATATAACGAAAGACGGTGGGGGCATGCATCATGCACAGAGTGAACAACAGTTGATTTGATTTGTCCTTTGTCTCATTTATTCTAACTTCATTCAGACACCGCTCAGACATGCCTTTTCCTGTATGAATAAATGCATGTTTTTCTGAATATATCAAAAAATGTAATAATAGAGACTTTATACTATAATATAATTATTTACTAGTGCAGAAAATATTAACACTCCACTAGCGAATATATACTCTTTACTTCAACATAGGATAGGGTTTATTACATCTATTCTGACCATGACTTTCACAATTTTATTTTTTAAGTAGTATAGAAAATCATCCATTCCAATAAGGGATAAAATTTTAAAAAAATGCCTAGGTCATTGCTACATAAGGGAAATGAATAATGTATTTTTAATTTGAGTAGCTCTGCCTGTCTTGCTTCCACTACATTTTAAAGGAAGGAACAAGTCCTAGGAGTCTTTTTTAAGGGCATTGGGTGATAACCACTAGGAAGTTCAAAAAGCTTCATCTTTGTGGGCTTGGAAATTGCTGGTCATTATGCTCATGTTAGAAGCACATTGTTTTGGACTGCACAAACTAAAAGAAAAAAGAAAAGGAAAGAGGGAAGAGAAAGGCGTCATCTGCATGTTGTGAGCCTGGGTTCCTTTAGGAAAGCTAGTGGCATTGTGCTCCTTTATCACGGGCAAGAAGACCAACAAACAATTTCAGGGAAAAGTTGAGGTTCTCAGAAAAGGGTTATTTTCTATCTGTCATCAGTTCTGCCTTTGCATATCAATAAAAAATTAATAAACTAATTTCAGGAATATATGTCACCATAAATGTGGAAGGCCTATTGTTCAGAGAGGAATAGTATATTCTTATCAGTGGGATTTAAACAGCTATTCATCATTTCTAAAGGGCAATTATTTGGAATCCATTAAACTGGAATTCATAATACCCCTGCATACTGAATTTTAAATAGAAATCTGTATTTAGATGAAGGAATACATTAGTATAAGTCATTAGAGCACTGAAAATCCATGACTTGCTCATTTTTCACTTTTTTTTCTCAGATAATATGAAGCACCAGGGATGTTGGTCCTTTAATAAAATCAAGCAGAAAGAAAACCGTGCACTCCTTTCAGTAGCACTCTGTGTATAATTATGTTTCATTTCTTTCTTTTTAAAAAAAATTTTCCACTTTTCTAGTTATTATTTGGAAAGCAGATCATCCTCTAGAAAAGTACCCAAAAAACAACAGAAAGCTCTTGACACCAAAATGGTGGCCCTTCAGCAGATGTACCCTCTGTGGGTACCAGGGCATTCACATCCTCAGCAATACTGTTTAAGATGACATATGGAAACTAAGGGGTGTTATATGTGGACCATTACACAACTTCAAATAGTAAAGAGTCAACTCTGATTAATCAACATTTAAATTACAGAACACTTAGAAGTAAATTAGAGGCCAATAATTTTAAATAATATGAACATATTGGTTATTAGACCTGTTTTAATACATATTTCAGAAACTTATAGTTATTACACTCATGCATGTGAAAGGGATTCTTTTATTGCAGTAAAGATAAAGAAAAAACTTGATTACCAAAAATCTGACCAAACGAAGCAATAAAGTTCATACTATAAATTCACTTAACATCCCTTTCCTCACAAAACTCTGTAAATAAATCATTGAACCTACTTAGAATAAATGAAAACTCTAGATTAGTGTAGAATGGTAGAAATTTTCCTGTCACTCTATCTTCCCAGCTTGAACTTCTGTTAACTTATATCTCTCAGTTATTTATATTGACAAAGCTATATTTGGCAAAGAAAAAATTATAAATTCATAGCAATGAAGGTAAAAGTAAAAACTTTAACAACCTGGCCTGTTCTATTCAAACCTTTGCTAATCTTTTCACCTTACCTCAACATCAAATGCAAGTCTATCCCTAACCCATTTGTCCACTTGATGCATTCTTAATGAGATAATCTAATGGAAATACAAATAAAATCATAGTTTTAGGCTCCGTGTGCATTGATCTGTTCTGGCAATAAATCAGATTTCTAAAAAACGCAGCATATGGCCCTCTGACTTGCAGTCTCATTTGGATGGTGTGAAAACAGTCTGTTCCAGCATCCATACTGTTAACATTCTTCCTGACAAGAATCTAGGTTTTAAACCCATGCATAAGCATGTGCATCAGCTTGTATGTGCCTGCATATCCAAGCTAGCACACCCTGCATTCACATACCTTACATGGGAGTAAATTATGTCAGTGAACATAGAAGCCGGTGACTTGGATTTACAGACAATTACTGAAATTCATGTTTGCAACTTCTTGGATTTTTTGTAGGTGCAACTTCAGGACATTTCATATGTGAAGACCTTGACCTTTTGCTCACTGATTACAATAAAGAATAATTTATTTAATATTTAATACATGGGAGATCATGCCCATCTGGAGCAAGAGTGAAATATACTGAATACAAGATAAGCCATAAATGGCATTCAAAATGACAAAATTTGAAAAGGCATATTAAATATTGTAAAAAATAAAATGTACTCAGTATATTAGAATACTTTGCATAGTTCTCTTTCTCCTTGTGTTAATATTTTACTTTTTTACTCTGTCAATATTAGGATTGATTAATCAAAATTTTAAAAAAATTTACTTTTCATACTTTAGTATAATCTCAGTCCTATTTGGAAACATGCCAGCTCTTGTTTAAGCATTTGATCTTGTTAGAGGGTAAGGCATGTAAAAGAAAACCATGGGCACCACCTCTGCACTCTAGACTAGCAGCTAGCGGATCTTCATAAGGTCTCACTGTGGCTGGTCACAGGGACTCCTCAATATCAGCCAAAAGTTTTGTGGTCATTTCACATTGCTCCGGTAGAAATGACTTGGTTTATGGGTTAAATTCTATCCCCTCCCAAAAGATGTTGAGGCTCCTAGCTTCAAGTAACTGAATGGAGTTTATATGGAAATATAACCTTTGCAGATACAATCCAGTGAAAACGAGGCCATTTAGGGTGCAGCCTAATCCATTATGAATGCTGATATCTTCATGAGAAAAACAAACATGCAAAGTTTAGAAAAAGACATACAAGGAGGAAGCTTTGTAACCACAGAGACAGAGATCAAAGTGCCAATGTATAAGGCAAGGAACAGCAGTGTTTGATGGCTAACAACATAAACTAAGGAGGAAAAAAAAATTCTACCCAGAGTTTCAGAAGACGCATGACCATGCTGACACCATGATTTTGGACTTTGAGTCTTTAACACTATGGATGGATAAATCTCTGTGGTTTTAAGCAACCCAGTTTGTAGTACTCTATTACAGCAGTCTGCAGAATCTAGTAAACTGAATTCTTGCACGTAGATGGAGTTTTCTTTGCCAACCAATGGTTACTGAGTAGAAACCCACAGACTTGACAGAAACACCACATACTCCTTGACAAGAATGTGTGCATCTTTGTTTTTGATGCTCCTCTTTGAAAATGCACAGTTGCTGACATACTTATATTTTAATCTTTACTGTAAATATGTAATTTCATTGGCAGTGAAGATTATACCATACAAAAGGTTAGGGTCTGCTTCTGTGAGGTGGAATTCGTTGAATGGATCAGAGTGTTCTCATGCAAATTTGGAAGTGGTTTATGTGTTCTTTGAAGTAGCTTCAAATCAAGACCTCAGTGATCAAGCTAAATATGCTACATGCTTTACACTCTACCCTGTCTTGCTGAATTCCCTCTCTAAATCATTCCCATCTCTTCCTCCAAGCTCAGGCATCTACTAGCCTGACCTGGCATTATTCTGGAGGCACAGAACTGCATGTGGTACCTACCCAAGCCTGCTCTCACAGGAAGGCCATTTCTGACTTCCTGTTAAAGGTATAAGCGTCTCAATTTAAAGGCCTATTTCTTCAGTGAGACTTAGCCCAGCAGGATGGAAGCAATTTGATTAAATCCATCCACTTTAAAGAATTAATGGAAACCTATTTAATGTTTTTCCACTGAATATTTGCATTTTGAGAGAGGAAAATTATTAGCATAAATTAGTCTTTCATTAACAGAAATTTCAACAGCACGTCAAACAAAGAATTGCATGTTGTAGAAAGAGATTTTGAAGGAGGTAGCCTTTCACGTTATTCATTATATCTTACCATTAGATAATAATAAACCCTGACATTTTGGCCAGACAACTAATTCCCCATTCTGGTCACTTGTGGTGACATCAAGGGACTCTACACTGTGAAGTTACTGGACAATTTAAACTGACTACTTAGATTCATATTTAATATTCATCAAACACTTATGGTGAAAACAGTTTCAGGATTTATAAAAAGATGAGCTTAAGTACAAATCCAGGATTCATACCATTGGACAATATTGAACTACTCCCAACCTACTCTATTTAAGAGAAAATTAAGTGGTAAGACGTATTTACATATTTCCAGCAGAATTGCTGAATTTCATTCATTCAGAAGTATTTATTAAATGTCTACTGTTCCAGACACATAACGTATGATCAACAGAAGTTTTCTTAGTTTCCTTATTTGTTGAAAACTACATATAGAGCTGGGGATTTAGCTCAGAAGCACAGCGCCTGCCTGGCAAGTGCAAGGTCGTGAGTTCGATTCCTGGTACCGGAAAAAAAAAAAAAAAAAACCCACATATATAAAATGTGCAACAGCAAGTCATCCATAGAAATACCATGCAATTCCCATGATCAGCCAGGTCCTGCAAATAGCCTGTGTTAACAGATTAGACTGTTGTAATTTCTTTTTTGAAATGCTACATTGAACTCTGCATAGTTTCTTTTGATTAAACTTAGGTTTTAATAACTTTTTAATAAAGAAAATGATAACTTCAAATTTAGTATAAAGGAAAAGCATCTTAGGTAATTAACAAAATATCTTCTGCATATCTTATTGTAACTGGAAGAAATATTTCTTAAGCTCATATAGCAATGAAATTAAATTTTTGAAGAAAGTTTTTTCTGATTTTTAGTTTCTTCTTTTCCTTAAGAAAACAGTTCAGGAGACAGAATTGTCTTGCTTCCCAAACAGGAGGGCATATATAAAGATTAAGAGTATTTGAGGTCATGGTTTGGATATTATCTCAAATTTCTATCAATAATTAAGCTCTGAAAACCTTCTAGGAAATAGTTCTTTTTGTTTTTAAAGGTTAATTGCAGAGTTTTGCTGTGTAGCTCTAGCCTTTTAGCAAATATTCCATTAGAAAATTAGCTAGCTCAATGCATCTGATTATTTGTATCTGTTTGCAAGCTGTAAAGAACATTAGAAATCCATTTGTTTTGCTTAGGTGTGAATAAAATGTCTATACTCTAATATCATGATAACATTGACTATGATTCATACATCGAAAGAAAGCTTACATGGCTCAACCAATGAATTCTACATCATTACTGTATGCCTTTAGTCTAACCACCTACCTTCCCCTCTCTTTATATACACAATAATTTGAAAATAAGATATTAAATAGTGCTGAACTGTCAATTTATCTCGAGATTTCTCAAGACTTTTTGGTTTAGCAAATATTGGTTTGCTATTAGTCAACTTACATTGACTAGCTATGACTCAGGTTCCTCATTTATAAAATAAGAAGCTATGACACCAGAACTTTTCTCATTTCAATTTCAAATGATTTGGTGACTGGTATTTTTCTGTTGGGCAATGCTGCTATGCTGGTAGATGTACTAGAGGGACATACACCTAGGACTTTGAGCACTTGGGCCCATGTTCAGATAATGAATCCATTAGTAACAGGCACATCATGGAACACTCTCATTGGTCATGGTGTGAAAATAGCAGATTTGGGGCCAGGGAGATAGCTCAGCAGCACAGCACCTGCCTGGCAAGTGCAAGGTCCTGAGTTTAATTCCCGGTATGAAAAGAAAAAATAGCAGATTTGACTGGGTGTAGGTTTGTTCTACATTTTGTCTTTGGGGCAACAGATAACTGTTTCTCGTCTTTCTGCTGTGACAAATCCCTGAGAATAGCAACTCCAAACAGGGAAGGTTTATTTTGCCTCATGGTTGCAGGAGCTTCAGTCCATGGTTGTTTGGCTCCATAGCTATGAGCCTGTGGCAAGGGGCAAACATCATGGTGGAAGGATGTGGTGGACGAAAGCTACTTATCTCGTAGTAGACAAGAGGCAGAGAGAGGGTGAGAATCAGGATCTAGAGGATTTTCTTCCACTTTTTATCCATCCTGGCTCCACTGTGGTCGATGATGCTACACACATTCAGTGCAGGTCTCCCTCACTAGTTTACTGGCCTATATACCTTCAGAGAAACCCCCAGAATTATTGTGCTTTCTTAATTTTCTGGACATTTCTCCATCCAATGAAGCTGTCAATCAAGATTAACCATCACAATAATGGTAGAGTGTCTGAGATTACTTAGTAATTATTTACGCGTGGGATTTGAGGATAAAGATTACCCAAATAGTAACTATGCCGCTAAGATTCTTTTAGTACACGTTGCCTTGGAACGCATAATTATTTTGCTAAACAATAAAGCTTGGTTGTTGTGATTTAATTTTCCTTGTTTCCACTTGTCAAATTAGTGGAGGCACTGACTAGGTTTTTATTTTCCTGAATGTTACATAAACATGTCTGTTTAGTTCAAACTGATATCTATGTGTAAGAGTGGGCGAATTGTTGGATTTGAATTTATTTCATTGAAAAATTTCTGATGAGCACCTACCATATACCAGAAACTGCATTAAGTTGGTCAGAGGGCAGGGACTCATGTTATTACTGAACGAGCATTCTACTCTTTCCCAAAATCTGTGTAGGTTACAGTTGAAATAAAGAGACAGATAGCATTTCTAAAAATGTAGCTTTGAGGGCAACTATACCAATTCCATGATAGTGCTGTCTCTGCGGATCTCATATTTGCATTCTTTAGAATAATTTTTTTTTTAAATTTTCAACTTCTACTTCCCTAAGTCCAAGTATCATAATGTTGACTAATGTGCTAACATAACCAAATTAATAATGGTAATTGAGGTTTATCGATTGTGAGTGTCACAGTATACACTGAACGTTCCACCATTCTTGTGTTTCTGGATCCTCTTCTGACTACATGAATTATACATTAAAGCTTTGCTCTTTCATAGAAGACCCAGGTCTCACCTGTCAGTAGAAAGAGATTGGTGGAATTCGATTTTAGCTTTTATTTCTTTGATTTGAGTATCTTCTTTGGTTTCCACGTTTTGAATATCAACATAAAGCTTAACTCCACAAATGATATTTTGCTGGCTAAGCTATTTCTCTATAAGCCTAACAAGCCAACAAATGCCTCTACTTTGGATAGCTATTAGCTCACACTAAGAAATGATTGTGCTAAAATTAGGACATTTTGCGTTTATGGACACAACCAATTTTAATAAAAGCTGTTCCTTCATTATCTAAATTTCGCATTCTCAAAGGAAGAATATTGATATGTGAGAATCATGGAGAAAAATTGAGAAAAATAACTCCTAAAAAAGAAAAATCCTGTTTGTGTTCACTTATCCTAAAACTCCAAAACTTGTGCCCTCTTTTCTTTTCCTTGCTGTCAGAGGCAAATAACTCCCATGAAAGGGCACTTTCTGCCTGATGAAAGTTCAAGCCCAACTTGAACTCCTAAAGTCAGTGTAACAGAGACCAAGTCTATGACAGCTCTGTGTGGCCTATTCCATAACACAAAAATTCATAAATGTACATGTTTGCTATCAACTATCCTACTTTGTACATACTGAAAAAACTTATTTATGTGCAGTCTCCCAATGCAGTGTGAAAGTGTGTCATGGGTGATGAGAAGCCATTATATATGCATATCTTACCTTCTTGGGATTCCAAGATTTCTTAAACACAACACAAATGTATTACCCTGTCAAGCATATAAAGAGATTACTTCCTTAAATAAGTGCACATGTGTAGTAATGAATGCAGTACTTACTCCAGGTTTTGTGATACAGAAAATATCAAAGTTTTTTTTCCAATAGAAGCCCATATTTTAACTTCTTAGTCGTTTTTCCTCCCCTCATCTCTCTGGATACACATTTATTTTTTCTCTGAGTTCTAAGAGACATTTGAAGAGTCTTATTCCATGCAATGTCCAAAAAATTCCACAGAGCCCAAAGTTTAACATGAAATAATCTGGAAGCATGTTGACTTTAGAAGGTGACAATTTATTTTTTAACTTTTATTAGTACATGTTTGCAGTATGTGTACATAGCGATTATATTTGCCGTAGGGAATTGGTACATGCATATAACACATTTCATTTTCCTTCATTTTTCTCCTCTTCTTCCACTTTCCTTTTCTTTTTCCACCATCAGATTCATTTATTTGTCTTTTAATAAATCTTAAAAAGTTAATTATCATATATACAAATTAAAAACTAGATTAGTACATCAAACAATATATGAAACATGTAAGTCAATTGTAGTATGTACAGGCACATTTTTGGATACATTTTCTCTGCTGGATTATAATATTAGATACATGTATTTGAGAGATTTCACATAAGAGAAACTATGTGATATTTAAGCGTGTATGTCTGTTGCTCCATTTAACATTATTTTCTCAAAGTGTGTCCATTTTCCTACAAATAATTCAAATTTATCCTTCATTATGGCAGAGTATAAATTTTGTATAAATTTAGTCCATTTTGTATAAATACCACATTTTTTATTCATTCACTCATTGGTGGACTTATAGGATGTTTCCAAGCTTTAGGTATTATGAACTGTGCTACCATAAACGTGGGTATGCACTTATCACTCTGGTAGAAGGCCTTTAGCACCTTTGGGAAGCTACCTAGAATGGGAATAGAGGGAACACCTGTGTCAAATGAAATTTTGAATTGTAGTTTTTTGAGGAATATTCATACTGATTTTCATAGTAGTTGTATCAGTTTATTGTCCCACCAACAATGGAGAAGTGTTTCTTTCTCCCCATAGCCTTATCTGCATTTGTTATTGATTGATTATTTGACGGTAGCCATTCTTTCTGGAGTGAGATGGAATCTCAGTGCTGTTTTAATTTCTGTTTCTCACATAGCCATGGATGTTGAACATTTTTTCATATATTTATTGTCTATTTGTATTTCTTCATCTCAGAGATGCCTATTCATTTCAAATGGCCATTTTTTGAGTCATTAAATTCAGGGGCCTAATTTTTAAAAAAAATTTTTTTCCTTTTATTTTAAAGAGAGTAGTACATGATAAACAAACAAACAAAAAAATAGAACAATAGCAGCATACCAGTATCACGAATGCAAACAGATCAAAGCAAAACATTCGAAGTGACATAGGGTCTCAAGACAAATTAATACAAATCAACAGAGGTTGTTAAGTTGTATACCGCTATCCTCAATTACATTGCTCAGATTATCAGATGTAAGAATGAAAGATTGCTCAAACCATTAAAGAGATTAAGAAAATAATTCTTCAATAAAACATTAGAGATATTAGAGAATTTCACTAGACAAGATGGTATGCGTCCACCATTGCAATTCCATTGCATATTGTTACCTTCAAGTCGGTTACTCAGACCACCAGACAAAAGCATGCAAAGTCGATCAGAACATAAAAAATTGTAAGCATTAACTGTTTAAAATTCTTTGTATGTTGTAGATGTTAGTCTTTTGTTTGAGGAGTAGCTGGCAAAATTTTTTCCCATTCTGTAGATTGCTTCTTCACCCTGTTAATGGTTTCATTTGCTGTGCAGAGGCTTTTTAAATTGCCATGATTTCATTTGTTGATTCTTGGTATTATTTCTTTTGCTACTGGCATTTTGATTAGAGTCTTTGCCTACACCTACGTCTTCAAGACTTTTTCCTATTTTTTTCCAGCACACTAAGTATTTCTGTGCTAATGTTTACATCTATTATCCACTTTGATTTTAGCTCAGTGCATGCTGAGAGACATGGGTCTAACTTCAATATTTGGAATGTGGATAGCCAGTTTTCCCAGCATCATTTGTTAAAGAGGCTATTTTTCCACCAGAGAAGGGACTTGGCACTATTTGTCATAGATTACATAGCTGAGTGTGCCTGGAATTCTTTCTGTATCTTCTGTTCTGTTCCATTGACCCACAAGGCTGTTTTGTTTTTTTTTTGCCATGATGTTTCTATCACTGTAGCTTTGTAGTATAATTTGAAGTCTAGTCTGCCTTTCTTTTGTTGCCCAGAATTGCTTTTGTTATTCTAAGTCTCTTTAGCATCCATATACATTCTCCAGCTCTATAAGGCAGGCTATTGGTATTTTGATTGGGATTGCATTAAATCTATATAATAGCTTTGGAATTATGGCCATTTTGACTATATTGGTTCTGTCTATCCATGGGAAGGTGCTATCTTTCCATTTTCTAATATCCTTTTCAATCTTCTTTTTCAGAGTATTATAATTCTCATTGTAGAAATCTTTCACTTACTTGGTTAGATTAATTCCAAAGTATTTCATTTTTCTTAATACTATCACAACGAGAATTCTTTCCCTAACTTCCTTCTTGGTGAGTTTGTTGTTGATGTACAGGAATGCCATTGATTTTTGAATGTTGATTTTGTAATATAGTTTGCACTTTCTATTGACTCTAGATTTCTCCTACTTGAAGTACACTTGCTTTCCTACATGTTAGCGAACCTTATGGCTCATAACACTTCAGCTCAAAGAAACCCTATTCTATAAAATTGTCTGAAATCCACAATCTGTGGAGTCTTCACTCTTTTGCAGTCCTTGAAGGTAATTTTAATTGTGCTTATTGCTTTTTTGGCTACTAGAATAGTCTCTAGCTTAGTTATAATTACTTTGAAACATTCATGTCTCATGTCAAAATTTTCTATATATCATATGTATGTATTAAATATATATATTCAATATATAGTTATATTGCATTTTATAAATCATATCTACATTTTATATATAATATATGCCTAAATCTTATATATTTTGTTTACATTTCTCATGACTATCTTTAGAGATTTAATTATCAAAATTTCCAATACCATTTACAGATACTTCCTGCAATGGAGTTTTATCCTGCTAATTTGATTTTAAGGTGAAAATACTGTAAGTAGAAAATGCATCTAATATACTTTATCTACTGAACATTATAGTTCAACTTCGCCTGTCTTAAATGTACTCAGAAAACTTGTATTGATCTACAGTAGGGCTGAATAAAGTCTATTTTAAAGAAAGTGTTGAATATTTCATGTATGGGAGCCCCCCTTTTCTGCATGAGATGTGTTTCAAGACTCCTAGAGGACTCCTGAAACCATGCATAGTACCAAGTGTGTTTTCTTCCATGTCCATGTAAAACTTAATTCATAATTTAGGGACAATAAAAAATTAGCAACAATAGCCACAGGAGAATAATTTTATCAACATATGTGAATATGGTCTCTCTCTCTCTCTGTGTGTGTGTCTCTCTCTCTCTCTCTCTCATATTAGATGATGGACTCACATGATTATAGAAGTTAAAAAGTTTCAGAGACCATAGCAAGTTATGGAGCTGGGAAATTGGTAGTACTGCTGTCTAAGAAACTAGATTAACGCAGAAAATGAGGTCATACAGGAAGGAATAGAGCTTGCCCGAGTGAGAATCAGTGTGTATCATGGATCCCCTTCTGCTGTCCTGATCCACGTGGAGCTCCAGCCCATTGGGTGCTGTCTGCTCACACTGAGGGCAGGTCTTCCCCACTCCTTTCACTTACCCACATAACCTTCTCTGGAAACATTCACACACACCCCTAAGAATGAGGGTGTTCCAATTCTCTTGGTATCCTTCAATGTAATCAACTTGATATGTAATCTTATAAATGTTGTGGGAAATTACTCTGAGGTATGCTAAATAAAAGCAATTTAAAACATATTACATGATTACTTAGCATTCTTTTTGTGTGTAGTATGTGCTATGGACATTTGAAATAACAGTATGATGTGCACAGATGGCTACTCTTGTTAAATAACACTAGACTACCTCTATTTGCATATATTTAATGAATGAGTAGAATATGACAGGGTACATGTCAGGAAATATAGATGTAAGACACTGATCACTTTTAAGTTTGCAGCTGAAAGTGCTAAAAAAGCTTCCCTGTTAGTAATGTTTGAACTCCTATTCCCTTCACACTATTTTCAGGTCTTGATGTCATCCCAGGAAACACCTAGTCAACCAAGTCTTTAGTGCCCAACTTCTTTCATAATTAGTCAAGAAAGCTGAGAAAGTGGTACATCTTATCAAATATAGTATTAATTAACTCCTGAGAAATATGCTGTACAAAGGATATAAATGTAACCATTGTTCTCATGGTATTGACTCCAGGGATTGTAAGGCAAATATCCTCGTTTGAATATTTCTCTAGTTTCAGAATGAAGATAACAACAAACGTGTGTGGAATGTTAGACCCTGTCAAAGTGTTATGCTTCCCTCACCTCCCTCATAGGCACAATTTTGCAAATCTAGAAAATTAATTCATATAATTTTAACAAAATATTTGTCCAAGTTTCCTTGAAGAAAATGTCTTCTTTTTTCCTGATTCCCTTTAAATATTTCTGCTTCCCGGAACTTTAATTGTTTTGTGGGTTCTACAAATGTGATTTGCTGTGGGCTGTGAGAATGAACAGTGTTTAGTAAAGAAGCTATGGGTTCATTATTATTCAAGTTACCACAGCCACCTTTCTATCTATTCTCATTGCTGCAGTGCCCTGGGAGTGGAACCCAACATCATATGGAGCTAGTAGATTCTCAGATTTCCATCAAGGCCATTGCTGTGGTAGAGGTTACTTTGGTGTGCTTATTGTGGATGGTCCCAGAGCAAGGGCACATTTTTATACCGTTATGCCCAAAGTTAAGGCAAGAAAGATTTATTTAGCTCACGGTTTCTAGCGATTTCAGTCCATAATCAGCTGGCTCCAAGGTGGGGTGGCACATGGCAGAGGGACAACAGTTCATGGTTGTGGAACACAGCAAAGGAAAGCAAGCAAGGGAGCATGAGACAAGCCACTTTCTGTCCTTTATATTGTATCCAGTCTACTGGGATTAGGGTGGTGCCAATCTAATCAGTGGACTAACCCAGCAATCACCTACTCTTAATCTCAGTGTCCTTAATTCCAGTTTTGCACTAAGAATCAGTCACATACTCTAGATTCAGTCATCCCGCAAAAAAGTTTATAACAACATGAGGCTTTTGGGGGAGATCATAATATTGATATTCTAAATTCATGTTCTTCAGGTGGGTCAAGTATACTCTCAAACATTACTTTTAAGTGTTTCCTGTTTCTTATGGGGTTTTAAAAATCATTTTTATTTTAGTTTTCGCAGGCTTTTCTCACTCCACGATTCAGGTCATAGACAAGGAGCTAGAAAACATATCTAGGTGGAAAATGCTATGAGTATCATTAACCCCTTCTCACTTCTTCCCATATATTGGAGACATAAGTACTATCCTTGCAACTTATGGTGGAACCTTTCTTCCCTTGAAACAATTTATTCTCAAGGAAGTTTCTCAAACTCTCGCATACTTTGGTCATTAAGTATGCTCCACAAGTCTTCAAGACATATATATATTTTTAGATTCTTACAATTGAATAAAAAACTGCTTAAACACTGAATCACGTCTCTCATGACAATTTGTATGACCCGTTGAACTAAATGATGTGACTTGCGTAGAGTACAAATGTAGGGTTAAAAATAGATTATTGAAAATAGCCTCTCTTGAAGTTTTTAAGTGTAAGCTCAATGAAGAGATTTAACTGAATATGAAGGGAGGGTTTAATAGATATTTTTGCAGAGAGAAAGACTGAGGTTAGGCAAAAATGTTTCTCCAAACTAAATGACAGCACATGGTTTCTGAAATACTTTGAGGATTTGAAAGTCAAGAGTGAGGTTTTCATAATACAACATGGAGACTGAATTCTAGGAAAATAACCACATTGAGATCTAGACACTGGCACTGCCAATCCTGAGAAAGACTCTTATACTATGTGGGATGTTGTACCATTTGTAAGTGAATTAAAAGAATGAACTAACAATTTTCCCTTTTATAAGGGGGCCTCAAATATAAAAAACTAAAATATTTTTATTTGCAAAAGACAGTATCATTTACACAGAGAATCCAAAAAGTTCTACTCAAAGACTTAGAACTAATAAATTCATCAACACTGCAGGGTACAAAATAAACACACAACAATTAATAATGTCCCTATGCACCAAGAAAGAACACACTGAATAAGATATCAGGAAAACAATCTCTTTCATAGTAGCTTCAAAAAAAATTAAATACCTTGGAATTAACCTAATCAAGGCAGTGAAGACCTCTATAATGAAAACTATATTGCTCTAAAAGAAAGATTAAAGAGGACATTAGAAAAATTGAAAGACATACCTCATTGATGGATAGGAAGAACTAATATCATCAAAGTGATTATATTACTGAAAATGACATATACATTTAACTCAATCCTGATAAAAATACCATCAGCCTTTTCCACAGAATTAGAAAAAATGATACTAAGATTTATGTGGAAGCAGAAGAGACACAGGATAGTCAGAGTACTTTGGGGTAGCACAAGCAAGGCAGGAGGTTCTAGAATCATACATTTCAAGTTATACCTCAGAGACACATTAGCAAAAAACATGGTTCTGGAACAACAGCAGACATACTGACCAATAGAATGCAGAACACAGAAACAACCTCAAGTATCTTCAACCTTCTGATTATTTTTTTAATTTTTTGTTATCAGGAGTTGAACTCAGGACCTTGTGCTTGCCAGGTAGGTGCTTATGCTGCTGAACTATATCCCTGGGCCAACCCTCTGATTTTTGACAAAGGGGCCAATAATATATGCTTGAGAAAAGATTCTTAAACAAATTGCATTGGGAAAACTGATTATCCACATACAAAAGGCTGAATCTTGATCCATACTTCTCACCTGTACTAGAATAAAATCAAAATGAATCAAAGACCTATTAATAAAAATAGAGATATTGTGTTTGGTGGAAGACAAACTGGTAAAACTCTCAAGGACATAGGCATAAGCAAAGACTTCTTGAGCAGAAACTAATTGTACAAGAAATAATACCAGGAATCAACAAATTAGATTAGATCAAATTAAAAAGCTTCTGCACAGTAAAGGAAATAGTCAACAGAGTGAAAAGACAACCTACAGAATGGGAAAAAGTGTTACCATCTACTTCTAATTAATAGGGGATTAATATCTAGATGATATAGAGCACTCCAAAAATTAGACTGGCAACAGTAAGACAGTGAAAAAGCAGCAACTGAAAAGGAAAGACACTTCTCAGAGGAAGAAGGACAAATGATCAATAAATACATCAAAAAAATGTTCAGCGTCTTTGGCCTTTAGAAACTGCAAACCAAAACAGCACTAACATTCTACCTTACTTCAGTCAGAATGAGTATTTTCAAGGACTCAAAAAGTAACACATGCTGGTGAGGCTGTGGGGGAAAAGAAACATTTCTACACTGTTGATGGGGGTGTAAACTAATACAACCACTCTGGAGATCAGTATAGAGATGCCTCAAAAAAGTAAACATAGAAATTCCATCTGATCCAGCTATACTTCTTCTGTGTATCTTTCCCGAAAGAGCTAAAGTCATCATACTCCAGGAATACATGCACACCTGTTTTTGTAGCAGCACAATTCACAATAGTTAAATCATGGAGGAGGATTATACAATCATTAACAGATGAATAGATAAAGAAAATATGGTACATATGCCCAACGGAGTACCACACAACTTTAAAGATGCATAACTTTAAATCAGTGTAGGAAAATGGGTAGATTTTAAGACCATAATGTTAAGTGAACTAAATCATCACAAAAGGTTTACTATCACATGGTCTCTCTACTATGAGAGCCCTAAAATATAAATAATTCAAAGAGCAAAATAAAAGAGGCATGTTAATAAACAGGGAAGTAGTCTTCAGAGATAAGAAGGGGATGTGGAAAAGGAGGGACAGTGAAGGCTGAAAGAGGGCAGAGGGGATAAAATTGATTAAAATTTGATATGTGTACATTTCAGGCACCCAAACTGAATGTGATCATTATGTATTGAAAACACACCAATTCAAATTAAGAAAAAAACTCCCTTTTCACACACTGCTTTCTAGCCTTCTATAGTTAGTAATTGATGTCATTTGCAAAGTAAATTCTAATTCAAAGCTCTGTTCTAAGTGGTTTACTTAGATTATTTTCAAGCCTTATTATTATAAGATATAAGAAGTATTAATGTTTCCATTCTACAGATGTGAAAATATGTACTGAAAAATATTGGATGACTTGTTTAAATCAAACAGTTTGAACATGCTAAAGTTGAACACCATGGATCATGGCCAGATCTATTTTTGGCTAAAGCCTGCACGTCTCATTTGAACAATGACTCATTATCTCTACTACTAAAATATTCTCACAACATGATAATTCAAAAGATAAATCCTTATTTTCCAGAAGAACACAGAACAAAAATAATTAAAATAAATAATAGCTATTTCTGATTTCCATCCAATTACAATCTAGGTCTTGAGGCATTTTAAAAAGAGCATGAGATTAATCTTTCTGCTGATTTAGAACAATGTAGTACACTCAAAAATTGTGTAGAATTTAAATCTGTCAGCAAATAAAATCTAAAGAGAGTAAAATCACTCTGCCAAGTAACAGAATATTTTTACTTAAGCAAATATTGTTAAAAGGGAAGGAATCAACTATTCCTTCCATGTGGGTAAGAAGAAAATTAATAGAATGTAACTTTAGTGGTTGTACTGGTGGACCTCCAAAAGACATGTTCACTCAGAAACTAGGAGTGTTCCCTATTTAGAAAAGTGCCTTTACCTTGTATAGGATGCTTGTAAGACAGAGATAACAGGATGAGATCCTCTCAGATTAGAGTGGACCCTGAGGCCAACAACAACTGCCTATAGCTCTGGGGCCAAGACAGGACACATTACAAAGGCCACTGAAGGAGCCAGAGCCTAGGGTTGGGTTCCACAAGCCAAGAAACTCCTGTAGCCAAGGAAAGTTGGATTTCTGGCTTGAAAACAAAATATCCAACATTAGCAGTTTAAAAGAGGAGAGGTTAATTTCCTTCACAATTTCAGAGGATGCAGTCCATGGCTGGCTAGCTCCAAGGGAGAAGCACCGTGGTGGACATGTGTGGCAGTGCAAAGGTACTTGGCTCATGGTGACCAGAAAGCAGAGCAAGCGAACAGCTCCAGAGAGGAAGGGGCCCAGGACCATGTAGAGTTCCCAAGGTCATGACCCTATGACCCACCCAGACACACCCGAAGTGTGCTTTACTAATCCTCTAGGCATTTCTTAATGCAGTAAGTTGACAATCGGGATTAAGGGTCACAGGGAGGGTATGCTTTGTTTTTTACTTTAAACTATTCATTTTGTGTTAACTTTTTAGGACAGTCTTAATAAACTTATAGTTTCTCTAGGAAACTGTTTACAGTGACAACATGGTCAAACCATAAGTGGTAAAGGCGACAACAACAAAAGGAAAAAAACCCAAATTTTCCATATTCTATTGGAATAATTCTAATTTTTCACTAAACCAGTGTTATCGCATAGACAGAACACATAAACAAACAAGTAAAGCAAGTACATAAAATAACCATAAATTGTTCACTGGGATTGAGATTTAGTCTGCTGCTACAAAGGTTTATAACAGATTTTTTTGCTTTTTCTTTGTTTTCTTTCTTCTTCTTTCTTTCTCTCTCTCTCACTTTCTCTTTTGCTTTTTCTTTTTTTTTTCCGTGTCAGGATTGAACTCAGGGCCTTTGCATTGAGCTATACCTCCAGCCCATTTTCAAATTTCTTTTTATTTTGAGACTCTCTTTAAAATGTCATTTGCGGGCCGGGGATATAGCCCAGTGGCATAAGCGCCTGCCTGGCAAGCGCAAGGTCCTGAGTTTGATTCCCGGTACAAGAAAAAAATGTCATTTGCCCAGGCTGAGCTCAGACTTGTAATCCTCCTGTCTCAGCCTCCCAGAGTGCTGAGATCATAGGGATATGCCACCATGCCTACCATAACTGAATTTTCTTTATAAGCAAGACTGAACACTAGAAGGAAATACCAGCGATGCTGTAATGTACTCTTTTTGGGTCTGATCTTTTGTCAGCATCTATGATTTATAAAGTTTTATTTTAAACCAAATCATTATATGTTTAAAATGACACACATACACTTGTCTTCTATTCAACCTCAGAATTCAGGCTCCCGTAGCTCTTCCCTTTTCCTTAATTCCCAACTTAAATGGGTTTGTATGAAATGCCCTGTGCGCTCATGCTTGTGGAGAGGGAAGGCTGATGATTCAGTTGTAAATTGCATATAAAAGCCCAACAGATAAAGCATGTACCATAAATTTCATTACTTATGTGATTTATTTTGTTTTTATGAGACCAATATTTTAATAGTTTTTTAAATCATAGAAACACTTGATTATGCAACCACAATAAAAAAGAATTAGTATTCTTGTAAATACTAGTGTCCTGTTTAGAAACAGAGATTTAGCAAATTCTGCATCCCATCCTTCAGAGTTATATTTG
>NW_004955483.1:3957881-3964086 GCF_000276665.1 Chinchilla lanigera | reverse complement strand
AAATCACCCTTATGGACACATAAAATGTTTTTATTACCTTGTCATTTATTGGAAGGCTTTCTCCCTCTTGATCTGAAACAGAATGGCACAGAGAACAGCTTTCTACAGTCCAAACCACAATAATCCAACTTCACAATCATGATGAGAAACAACCCTTCCCTCCTCCCACCTCTTTTACGCTCTAAAGTTGCTTACTGGGCTCAATGACAACACCGTCTACTGACAAACTGGCCGCAGTACCAGAAATCTGATTGGACAGCAGGAGTTTTTTCTCTACTTCCTTGTCATAGTACTTTCAAACTATTAGACACATGCTGCCATGCATTGCCTTGATGTATTGGTGTGGCGTTACTCCCCTATCAAGGGATAAACTTTAGGCAGAGGCAGTAAGTCACTGTCCTCCTTGCTTTTTGTAAAAATGGACCACTTTATTCCTGAACTCTTGATCTGTCGCCTCCCATGACTGGGAGTGAACACATGAGGTGCCATGAGCAGGATCTGAAAGTCAGATTCTGGGTTGGGAGATGAAAAATCATGGCTGATCAAATGGAAATGTCTGCTACACGGGTGAGGGGTTTTGTGCTTTCTGTCCTTCTAAAGAAGACTGCTTATAGTAGTTGCTAGCTCTCAAGGGTAAACTTTCTATTTATTTATTTTTTTCTGGTACCAGGATTCGAACTCACGACTTTGCACTTGCCAGGCAGGTTCTGTGCCACTGAGCTAAATCCCCAGCCCCCTGAGGTGTAAACTTATTTCCTATTCTTTTAAATAGGCCTCAATCTAAAAACCCCAAAACCCACCACAACTGCACCCATACTAGCCACACATACATTAATTCTCACTCCTGAAATTACATATCTTTCTCCAGTCTGCTTCAAATTTCCTTATTTTGGTTCTTCCGAGTTCCCAATTTGCTTGGTTTTACATTATGCTGCTTTTCTTCATTTATATTCTTTTGGGTTAATGGTGGTTTCACATAATTTATTACTTAAAAGTTTCAAACTGGATTTTTTTTTTGTATTTCCTTATAAGCACAGGGCCACCTACCCTCCCATCCAGAAATCAGTGTCCATCAGCTGAGGCTGCATGGCTGTCACCGGTCACCCTACACATTTAGGAAGGAGGAAAGCTTACCCAAAAGAATCTGTGCATACATAGTCTCAAGAGAATTTTAAATTGGTTTCTTTGCAAAAGTATGTATACATTTTAGGAAACAACATACCACACAAAGTCTCCTCCTTTGAAAAATGGACTACTTTCTTCCTGAATTCTCATAAAAAATAATGCAAGCATTGGATTATCACTCTCCACATTTTAACTGAAATATTTGGCATTAAAAAAATAACTGAACTGACCCTGAAATCTGTGGTTTTGAAAAACTCTTAGGTCTACTATTTCAAAGAATAATTTGACCTTCACAAGAGTAGAAGGCCCTATTTTTTCTACTTTAATGTTTTATTTTGATGGTAGCAAATTTCTTGTAGCAGAATGTATCCTTTTAATACAGCCTAAGCAGTGACTTAAAAGAAAAAAAAAAAAAACTTTGTTGTATTAATTCAAGATGCCCTGATTTTTAAAAAGAAGGTAAAGGCTTATTTTGTATTCTTTGTTTTGTGTTTACCTCTCCACTGCTTTCCTTTTTTTGGTACCTAGACTCAAACTCATGACCTCATGCTTGCCAGGCAGGCACTTATGCCACTGAGCTATATGCCCAGCCTCCACTGCTTTCAT
The DNA here is from genome assembly GCF_000276665.1 of Chinchilla lanigera. Lineage (NCBI taxonomy): Eukaryota > Metazoa > Chordata > Mammalia > Rodentia > Chinchillidae > Chinchilla > Chinchilla lanigera. Next base: position 3,962,355 of record NW_004955483.1, on the reverse strand, counting down.
AAATGATATCGCATCTCTATTGTGTTTTCAACCACTAAAAATTGTTGATTGAGAATAAAATCATCTATTCATCAGCCTTTGGGTATTTTGCTAAAGAACTGGGCATTGACAGACCATGGCAGGCAGGCATATCTGCCAGGATTTTTGAAAGCTATTGAAGTGACAAGGATGGAAAAAGATTCCTCTAAACAAACAGGATATATATATATATATACACACACATATATATATACATACATATATATACATATATATATAGCCATGTGTCTATATGTATAAATTTTAGAAAGGCAGGCAAATGCAGTGGAATTTAAAGAAAACCATGTTGAAGCAGGAAGGTAAAAGGATATAAAAACTCTGACTTACTTGAAAAAGATCTGAAGTCCAGGGTACTCACTGTAGTCAATGGAAATAAAGCATTTCCATCCCCTAGGATTTGGAGAGGCAAGAATTCTCTCATCCAAAGGGACAGAGCTAAAGATGAAGGAACAGTCACTCAAAACTCAAGGGCCCAGTCTTACCCTATGTTAAGAATCCCATCCAAGCAAAGGCCAGGCCTAGGATCTAGGTTTTGTATTTTGTAAAATACTTGTAGCACTAATAAATGCAGCAAAAGGAATGAAATTCCACTGGAAGGAAGGTTCTGTGTTCTATTCCTTTATATGGCACGTGCTCAGGGCAAAGACAGAGCAGTGTCCTGAAGAAAAGACCATGAGATCATTGCAGGGCCTTGCAGAGATGCCTGACTAGCCCTCTCTCTAATCCTAATCCTGTCTCAGTAATGACTGGGGCTCAGGCTTTGGATACACAGCTGAGGATGCACTTTGACTTCACTACTTCCTAAGGTGTTAAACTTAACAAGACAATTCACTCTTCTGAAGTATAACTGGTGGATGAAACTTACTGTCAGTATGAGTATCGATTGAGATAAAATGTATATAAAACAATTAGGAAATTATCTGGTATGTAATAAACAATCCTCCAAAGAAAACACAAAATTACAAATATTTAAATATTATTATTACTCTAAATGGGCAATCTGAATGAAGGTCAGTAATTCTAGGTTACTTAGAATTAGGTCACTTACCCAAGCCATTCAAGTAGCATAAAGGCTACACCATTTACCATGAGCCTACATCTCTACAGACTCATTCTAAGTTTAAAGTATCCACCTACTCTACTTTAAGTGTGCTCAGAATGCTTACATTACCTTTCAGTTAGGCAGAGTCTTCCAATATGAAGCTGTTTTTTTGTCAGTGTTGAATGTCTCATGGAACTTACTGAATATAGTGTTGAAATGAAAAAGCAGACTTGTTTTGTGAGTATGCTTTCTCACTATCCAACAAAATTTAGGCTCAGTCGATCATAAGCCAGGAACCTTTCTGTAAGTGATATTCTAGGAAGCATAGTCAGATTTGTCTCACTGCAAATTCTCTACCCTTCCGACTAAGTCACACTGCATATGGGTAGCATTCAGCCCAAAGTCAGAGGCTATGAGAAGAATGAGCACACCCTGGACAGTATCTGCCCCATGGATACTGTGTAGTGATGAGTACATCTTCCCAAGCAAGATCTGCTGTTGCTTTGGGCCAAGATAGGTAATGTACAAGTCTATTGGATTTGCATATTTGAGTGATTTTTAATGATGACTGTGTCAAGTGGAGCTATTCTTATGAAAGTACTACATAGGTTGGGAGCGTGTGCATGCTCTTAATGTTTCTTTTAGATTTACACCATGAGATACTGACAGTTTATTTCAAATATCTTGAAGCCACATCCACAGGAGCCAAGTCAAAGCCTACCACTGGAATTTCTCCATATTTTGCTTATATTTTGAAAATTTCTTCTCTATCTTTCTCTCCTCATTTATTGCTACTTTCTTGTTTTCCAAGAACATTGTGATAGTCATAAAGGTTAAATATGGCCCGTCAAGGTGATGACTTCTCAAACTGTGTCCAAGATCAATTTTTGTAGATTTCTCTAAAGGAGGCATGGACCTAGCAGTTTCCACCTAGAGCTTTGTATTTGCCCTCTGTTCAGATATAAATCACACCAATGGCCACGAAAGAGTTTGCTTTGTCAAACTACGGCAACACAGCAACTCTGAGGTCCTTTAGACTCTTACTTTGATTTATGAAGAAATAAACCAAGACAATACCAAAAATACTATATTAGTCAGAAACCACTGAGGTGAGATCAAGAGTAACACTGCATTGTGACCAATGGAAAGTCAAAATTAATCCTCTCTTTCACCCTCATTTTGTGACCATCCGAGTACAATTTTGCAGGCAAATGATGAATTGGGGACTGTCTTAACTTGCAAGGTGCTGTAGATCTCATTTATTTTATTTTACAAGTCATTTAGCATGGTGGTAATAATGACAATGAAATTGAATTCTTGCTATTTAAAAAGGCTGTGTACTTTGTGAATAAATCCCTTGGCCCATGCATTTAGTTGTCAGAGGAAGACCATTATCCAATGACCACTGCTAGATACAGTAAGTTTCATTTAGCAATTTGGTGGTATGATTAGGTGCCTGCAGAAGCAGAAGGCAAGCGCAGGAGTGTTTATAACTCTGAAAATTATCTTCTTCTACCTACATGTAAAATAAGCTGAAATATTCCCTTTAAGGCACCAAGTTTTTTCTTTTAAAATTCTATGCCCTGATGTATCTTTTGAAAAGCAAATATTCTACCACCTAATTGGGAGTCCAAAAATAAACATATATTGGACTTCCAGGGCTTAAGAATGAGTATTACCAGAGGAAAAACTGTAGCTGTAAGAAAGGAATACAGGAGAAATAGCCAATAGAAATTCATAGCTCTGCTTTAGGCTAATCTCAAAAGAACAATATATGAAATAATGCAAACTGAAGCTTTTCTTAATAATCAACTCGGAATTGGCTGTTTCAAATATGCATCTCTCTTCTGCAACTTGATTCCACCATGGTTATCAATTTGGATTATTTTCAAAAGTATCCCTCCTAAGTTTCTTGATAATACATGCTGAACACATTTTGTCCTCTTGAAGTAAATGTGCTTTCCACGGTTCTTTAAATCACCACATCTCCATCATAATTCCACTCCAGCCTCATGTGCACCTTAGAGCTAAGTCATGCGTTACTTAAAAACACCATTCCTCTTGATTATTACAGAATTTGATAAAGTTATATTTTCTTAAAGTAAAAAAGAATTGTTTTTATAAACGAGTCTGCTCAATTCTCATCTGGCTGTTCTAAGAGCTAGATGTAGGGTCTTCTAGTTATTTAGTAATACTGCCATTTAAAAAATGTTGAAATACAACTTTAGATCTACACATACACACACACATACACATACACACACACACACACACACACACACACACACACAGAAAACTAAACCCACTTAGTTTCCACTGAAGACTCTAAAGGGTTAATACAGTCAAAGCAGGCTTTTGGTATTATGGGTCAGTCCAAATGTGTTAGCCTTGAAGAAGCTGAATCACAGTAGTAGATGGATAAGTGGGGATTTTCACTTCCTCCTCAGTTGCATGTTCTGTCTTCCCAGAGTGACAATTTAGAAGCTGAAAATATCTCATAACCTCCAGGTGCCTCGAAATTACAGGAGGCCAGAGCACTGAGCAGTTGAGGCTTCCAGTGGATATCCCGGAAAAAAAAAGTTTTTAAGCAAAACACGTTTATAGTGCCAATAAACAATCTATATCCTCACAAAATTGAGAAATTCTTTTTTCTTTCCACAGTGAACTCATTATTTTATTTCTTACATTATTCCAAACATTTTATTACCCTACCACTGACAGATTCATCATATTCTGTCTTTTGTTGAAATGATATTTCTTGCCTTTAATGCCCACTAGGTTCCACTGGAAAAAGGGAGAGTACTTTTTTGAAAGGTACACACACTCACTCTTTCATCACTCAGGACATGTGAATAGAGAGTGCTTCCCATGTTATACAAAGTTCAAGGTGCTGGTAAAAGAGATAAGCAAGACTTTGTGCCAAAGGATGAAGATGAATATTAGAGAATTAGACCAATAAATAAATCATAGTTTTAGAGAAGGAAATGTTAAAAAAAAATAAACAAGATGCTAAGATAGAGACACATTACTGAACATGGTCAAGAAAAGCATCTTTGAAGACAAGTTGCCATTTGAGTAGCACTCTAATAATAGGAGGAAGTAAACTGTGAGGAGATCTCAGATATAATGATCCAGGTGTATTGGACAGCAAGAGTAGAAATGAGATGACATCTCCAGGAATGCAAAAGCCTATGTAGTAAGGTGTTTTTTAAGATAGAGAATGGTAGAAGACGAAATGGAGAGAGTGAGGTGAGAATAAAAATTCAAAATGCAGCCTTGTAGGAATTTGAATCTATTCTAATGAAGTGTATCACTAGATACATTTATTTTATATCCCAAATCTCTTCCCAGAAGCAAGTATTACCCTGATTCCAAAATGAGAGAAGAACCAAA
>NW_004955483.1:3943361-3957121 GCF_000276665.1 Chinchilla lanigera | reverse complement strand
TTGAAAATTATATTAATTGGAAAAAGGAGGTCAAAGAGGTTATCAAAAAAATGGAAAGATATCCCTTCCTCATGGATAGGAAAAACAAACATAGTGAAAATGGCCCTACTCCCAAAATTTTTATATAGATTTAATGCAATCCCAACCAAAATACTATTAGCATACTTCACAGAATTTGAGTGTTGGTTCTCAGTTCCTTGATACATGAATTGCTGTGGTGCCAAAGAGTTAGCCACCATTATTCTGCTCTACCTTGCACAGAGGAAAGAAAATCAGCTTGTGGCTCTTACTCATTTTACATCAGGTGAGAGTAGGGAAAAGGAAGCTCCATTTTACACGATCTCTCTGCATGATTTATAGCCAGGAACAATGGGAAGATCGTACTATTTTTGTTTATACCTCTAACTTTCTAAGGTAGGGCAGCCATAGAGAAATAAGGCAAAGGTCAGAGTCAGGTTTATATTCTGCTCTTCACCACTGACTATTTGCATGATATTAAAAAGGAGGAACAACATAGCTAAACCTCAGATTCCACCTCTTTGAAATAAAAAAATAATAGTAGTGGAATTATGCATAAGACCGTGCTTTACAAAATTTGAAGGGTTGAATAGTTGTTAGACATTTTGTTTAATGAGAATAGGTTGACTTCTATATTTCATGAGAAGAAAATATATTAAGGGGCATTGTTAGACACAAATTGGGCCTCTAGGGCTGAGTCCCACTTCTATCGTGGAGTATCTATCCTTCAAGCCTTAAAGTCAATGCAAAAGTGGGGTTTAAAATAGGAGATAACAGTCAAGTTAAAGTAAAAGTTTGGTAAGGGAATTTGAAGGATCATGTACTCCATGAGTTGGAAACTTTTTTTATAAAGGGAAAGAAAGTAGATATTTCAGTCTTTGAGGGCCATGCAGTCTCCATTGCAACTAGTCAATTTTGCTCTTCTAGTATAAAAGCAGCAGTAGTTCACACATTAAGAAAGGAATGTCTTCATCCAATACAACTTTATTTGTGGACCCCCACATTTGAAACTCATATAAGTTGCATGGGTCAAATATATTCTTTTATGATAGTTTTTCAAATATTTAAAATTATAACAGCCATTTTTAGTTTAAGGGCAGTTCAACAATGAGAGGTAGCATGGATTTGTTCCGAGGACCATGGTTTGCCAACTCCTGGTTTAGTTCATTCTTCTCTATCTTGGATTAATTGTGATGGAAAATTCAAATCTACTAGCTGCTAATTTCTCTGTTAGTGATACATGAGAAGACAGGATAATTAGAACTTCACAGTGAGAGACTATCATTGAAAAATCAAATAATAAAAACTTCATACAGAGAATTTGCAAAAGAATTTATTTAAATAAAAAGGGTGATTTACAGGCAATTTTCCTCAGAAAATGCAGACGTATATGGGATCTTCTCTAATAAGAGTGTCCAGCTAGATGAAGTTTCCTAATTGACACGTGTGAGTTTATGAAAGACAAATAGAGCTTCATTTGCAGCACACATAGGCTGTGTTGTTATGAGCAGACAGACCAAGTTCACTGTTGCTAAGAATCCTGTCAGATTAAATCAACCTGCAAATATATAATTGTGACATCTTGTTCTCTTTGGTACAGTGTGTGCCACTGTAGTTATTATCTCAAAGTTCTTTCACTCTGAGGGCCATCAGTGTTTAATTATATTCTTTTATGAGACCTCATTTGTGGACATCATCCTCTTCCAGAGCTGGCTTTCAGAGAAAAGTAGGTCATTATTTTCAAGACTGTCCCCAGCAGTACTGAATGTTAAGCCTCTCAGCAGCGTCCTTTTAAATAGAGCATCTTGTGGAACCAAAACTCCATGTTCTTCTAGCAAATTCTTTAGCTGCCAGTGGCAGATGAACATGTTTCCCAGTTCCTAAGGCCCTCACTATCCACAGTAAGATCCAGATGAGGATGATAGGCTTGTGGCCTTTTACATCTAGCAGGTGGTTGTATTCTTTATAACAAATGGGAGCAGAAGCATTTTACGTCTCTATTTCAGATGAAAAGTTAGAATTATCAATCATTTGAGAATAATTTCCAAGAATCTCTATGAGAAAAGGAATCACAGTTAACATATGATATGAGGGATGCTGAAGATCAGCATTTGACAATGGTCTATGGACCAAACCAGACTTATTGCTTATTTGAATAATGTTCATGTTTGCTAGAACACAGCAGTGTGTATTTATATATTTATCTTTTATCCATGCATTTGTGCATTCATTTATCTCTAGCTGTTTTGTTACTATAAAGGCACAGTTGAGCAGCCCCACAGTCTGCAATGTCTCAGCTATTTACTGGTCTTACATAGAATCACTTTGCCCATTCCTGCTATAGACGGTCAAAATTACAAAGTTAAAAATAAAAATGCACTTGAGTTAGCAGGGTGTTTTACAACATTCAAGGAATTTTTCAAAATCAATTTCTAACATGCTATTTTCAACTTCAAATGAGACAAAGTGCCTACAGTGCTATTGTATCCAATTGTTTATCCAAATCAGTTCTCAAGCATAGAGTACTATGTGTTTTTCTGGTGTTTCAAAGAAAACTCAAATACTACCCTTTCTGGCTATATGCACGTATGTGTGTATTTGTGTGGTTATATGTTTAATAGAAACAAAGTGTCTGAATTTTTAAATTTTAAATTGAAATAGATCTGTATTCATGCCATCAACTATAATATTACTCACCCTGATTGTACATTAATATGCATAAAATTTGGGAGAATATGATGGTTTTATATGTAAGAAATCTCTCAGATACTTCATTAAGAAGGAATTAGTACCTTTTCCACAATGGCTAAGAATAGGAATCATAATAATCTGAAGGCCAGGCTCACTCCAGAGAGGCATGGTATGGGTGCTACTGAATGTATCTTTTAGAAAATTCAACCTAATCCTAACCAATTGCTTCATTTTTTCTTGAATGGGGCCAACACATATTACAGTAGCCTGAGGAAAAGAATAATCTAGCTAAATGGATTGTTAGACCCAGAAAAAAAATAAGCAAAACAACTGGTATTCTTTAATTCTGGTAAGATATAATTATTTTCCTTTACATTACCTAGATTCTGTTTGCATCCTTACATCCTTAAAAAGTGGTATCTATACTCTCTCTCATCTAGTCAGCACATAGATGGCCATGGCATTTCATCTGGGAGTTATTGAAAAACTGGATTCAAGAACAGATATCTATGGGATTTTTTTGACTTTCATATACATACTGTATCTCTACAAAGAAAATTTTCCTGAGTAGAATCCAAATGCCAAATTAAACATGGTGATGAAATACAGCAAACAAAAATAAAGGAACTTTTAAGAGTCTCTTTTGAAATTCTGATTTTTCTCAAATGCCTTTTTTCTCTTGACAGTCCAAAATAAATCCAAAACTCCATCACCTAACCCAATGAGTACCTACCATTACTGTGATTTACTTATAAAGGTCCTCTGTTAAGAGAACAAGGGCTCAGTATGTGCAATGGCAGTTTGATTTTTCTCCTTTTGACATCTGTTAAAAATGAGCTATGATATCATCAATCATATTAACTCTGTGGGATTGTGCTATTCCTTGGGTGTTCCCAGATTTCATCTGACAACTTCTTCTAGGATTCAAACCATAAGCACTTCCTCCAGAGACTGTAATGAGAGGCACAGTTGTAAATCCAGGGAACTAAAAAAATACTTAACTTTTGTACTCTCTTTTCTCAAATGACCAAATTAATTACTTACCATAATTTCCTACAAACATAAGAGACAAGTAGAAGCAGTAGAATCTAAAAATCTAAGCAATTCTATGTCTAACTATTCAAAACCATTTGGCACAGTATTAAATTTGTCTTGAAATGATATAAAGCATATAAGAAAATATTAATTATAAAATCAAGAAGAATAAAATAACCTATAGTGATAAATGACATGCATGGACATTTTCTTATTTATTTCATAATGAAATATTTTATTTTCAATTGCTAGTAATATTCCATTTCTACCATAAGGAACAGTAAAGAAAATAGTTTGTTTTAAAATACTGACTTTTATAGGAAAATTGTAGTATAATTCTTCATACCTACATCATTTCTATTTCTCTTTATTTGGAGACCTGTACTCAATCTGAGAAATTAGAAAAAAATACTCAAGTAAATGTCACAGTTGTATGTACCTCTGTGTGTGTGTGTGTGTGTGTGTGTGTGTGTGTGTGTGTGTGTTTGAGATACTTATTTGTGCTATAAGTAGCAACATGGCATAAGAGACATTTTGTCATAGAACTTACATATAGCACCAAATTTGAATTTTGCTAAATTATTTCAATTCTGCTTTTATTCAGCACAATTTTGTTCATTTTATTTAGTGTTGGTTTACCACAGCATTGCTCATGACCTCTCAATGCACACTGGGTATTGTGCGAGACTGCCAACAGCTCCACGAAAGAGTCCTGCTGGACATTCCCCATACTTCCTTTTCCCGTTGAACTAAATGCCAGCATGCTAGTCTATTTCCAGCCCCATGAATGATGTCCAACCAGTGGAATGGTTTGAGTGGAAGTGACTTGTGCCATTTCTAGGCCTGGCTCACAAAAACTTCCTGGCACAATTTGATGTCCTACCTTTCCTTTCCACGGTGACCTTACACCTGTGTCTGGAAATCAGTACGGCCACAAGGAGGGATCAGCTCTTTAATCATGAAGAACACTCATCTCCTACTCACAAACACCATCTTGGACTTTAGATGAGCAAAGAAATAAATCAGTAATACATGGGGATCTCATAGAGCAATTGGAGCAACATTCATCAATAGAAATTTGAATAACTTTAAATGTGACTCACAATTATTATATTTTCAGTTCAGATGCTGATTGATCTATAGAAATTTTGAACCAATTATTTCCTAGTAATTTCTGAGATGCAATTCAAGTTAGTAAAAGGCCCATTTTCCAAAAAGCACCAGATTCCCTGATGTAGGGAATTGTAATACTTTAAGAGTAGAAACAACAAAGAAATAAACCAAATCTCAGAGGCTTTTACCACCAGCTACATCATCATTCCATGGAAGAATACACTGGGAGAAATTCTAGATACTTGCGGGCCCTGTTCTTATGCAGAGTACATAACTCTAAGCATCCTACTGAACCTTACTTGTGTGGAGACCAAAGGAAGAAAAATGTACCCTCACAGGAATAATTTCCAATCTTCTGTAACTTTTGCGTCATGCTTATCTCAGTATAATTGGCCTATTTTACATGACTAGGAGTAGTGACCATGAGGCAAAAAGGAATAAAAACATAAACGTTTTCACAGACTTTGTTCCAGCCGACCTAGATCCAAACATGTTTTTCCCCTATGTAAGCCTACAAGAAATACTTACAAAGAGAAGTTAAAATCATAGAACATCTCAGCACATTCAAGTCAGCATTGTGCAGAAGGTATCAGTGTCATGCTACACTCCACAATCCTTTTTGGTTCATTCAAAGTACAATTGTCACGTATAGTAAAAAATTTGGGGAGTAGTGCTGAACCCACAGAGAGTTTAATCTGCCAGCGTCCCTCCCACACAACCCAGGTTTGTTTTGGGGGCCTCGGTCCAGATCACAGTGCGTGGGATCAGGTGAACAAACAAGATTCTTCCTCCAGGGATTGTGGGATGTAGCTCTCCTTGTGAGTCTGGAATCTTTCTTGAAATGGTGCCATGTAAACTGTAGTGGCTGAGTGCAAAACTCATGCCAGTTCTCCAAAGAAGAGGATTTGGGTTTAAGATTGAGAAGCAGGGTAGGAGACAGAGAAAGAAAAACAGAGACAAAATTTGAGAGAAGTGATGACTGAGTAATTTGATAGATGGGAAGGAGAGCCTAGGTTGCTGGTACTTTTCTCTTCAAGATTACCAATCCTCCTCTGGAACACTGTTTGCTTATTGACTCAGAAAAACAGTGCAAAGGAATGGCAAATTCCCATCTCCCTGGTAACACCAGTCCTGGCTACCATTAAGTGATACCTTCTATGGGTCATTCTGTTCTGTCTGGACCCTGCATCCTCAACAGTCAGAATATTTTTTCTTTGCTTTACTAATTTTGCAGTGAAGCATTTGCTACCTGTCAGAGAAGATCTCAATGGAGTATCACTTTCTCTGTGAAACTTTATCAAATTCTGTTAGGCAACGTTAGTCATGTCTGCACCTGTGTTTTCATAGTACTTTTCACATTCCTGAACTGTGACTCTTTGTTTGTACAACTCTGATTATCAAACTGGAGTACCCATGGGTAGAACTGTAGTATGCATTTCTTTGGATCTCCAGCTTCTAGCAGTGTCTGGTAAATAGCAGGGCTCCAGTAAATGTTCATGAAATGAGCAAATCAAGGCAATCAGTTTGGTCAGTGATGTCTTCAGACATAATGACACCCTTTAAATGATGTTGGAAGCCCTGATATTCATTTATTTATTTACTATTTTTTGGTACCGGGAGTCGAAATCATGATCTTGTGCTTGCCAGACTGCGATGTGCCATTGAGACATATACCCGGCCCTCCCTTGCCCTTTGGAACAGAACTTGTAAGGAACTAGCTTCCTCCTTGTTCATACTCATCTTGAAGCAGTATCTTTCCAGACTATTCTGTAATACATACTTCTGGAAGGAATGTCAGTTCTGCCTACAGCTGGGGTTCACTCGCAAGTGAGGCTTTTACACTTGAAATGTCGATTCTAGACTGAGATTACACTTACAGAAATTATGCAGAAAAATTAACTTAAAAGCTTCAAAAGTTACTATGACTTAGGTGTGTTTACGGGAGACAGGCTACTTTATTGCTCTACATTAACCAGACATGCAGTTCGATAGTGAAGCATCAAACTGATCTGAAGAAAAGTGTAAATTTTAATACCGAGTTTCTAGAGGCCTCAGGAAAACTGTAGCAAATTATCAGAACAGCAAGTGAAACAACTTAACTATCCTCTTTCGGTGATGCCAGCTCTCCATCACTTTTGAATCTAGATTTTCAGTCTCCCATTCTGAATCCAAGAGGTGGATCCCTCACTGTAATCAAAGTGAGGCACACTTAGCTACAAGTCTTCTGATTACTTCTCCTTTCAAAGAGTTGTGGGCCTCTAGCTCACCAGATTGCTAAATATCTAAAGGGAGAAAGACAAAAGCATAAAAACAAAGGAATTTTTTTACTGCATATATATGTCTGTCAGTCTCTCTCTGTTTCTCATATATGTATGCAAAATTATATGACATTATGTATAAGGATATGCACACAAGAATGCATATGCACATACATACATGTATGTGTGTCCATATAGTGCCTGGAAAATACTCTTCTGATTCCCTTTCTCCAACCTTTCCTAAGGTGAAGTTTCGTCAGGCCACACCATGTGACTCTCCAGGAACCTCAGTGAACAAGTCTGACTCATCGTCTGGGAATTTTAAATAGGCATGCACTTCCAAGAGAGCTAATGCTTAAAAACACACATACACAAACTGGCAGTGAAAGAGAGAAAGAAAGAAAAAAATGCAAGTGAAACTTTTGCTTGGCACAAATCCTTGGGTCAGACACTGGCCACTCAACATTTCACAGTTAATTACCAGGTGGAATTACTTTTGGAGTGAAGGTGGCGTGGCAGCTGGGAGCTCAGGGGCAGGGACAGTAAATCTGCAGTTTAGATCGTTAAGGCAGCCAGTTGGGTTAAGTTGTGAAAAGGACTGCCCCAGACATTGTTGACCCCGGTTCCCCTCTTTGATAGAATGATATCCTCAGAAGCAAGGACTCTGCCTGCCCACTAGTGGTCAGAAGGCAGAGCAGGTTCCCGCACCTTCTCCAGTGGGCTTATGCCAGCTTCTATCTGGGTAAGTGTGGGCATGGCTGTGGATGCCCCCATCTGATTTTAGGACAGCATTTTGGCGACTATAACCTCAGCACTGTCAGAGAGGTCAGTGAGAATAACACACACTGTGTCAGCCTCAAGGAAGCGTTTCTGTTTGTAGAAGTTACTTAGAATGTATTTAAGGAACTGAGATATTCAGTTTTGTATTAAAAACTGAAATTTATTGCCTATTACCCAAAGTCATTTGTGTCACTAGCACCAATTAGCGTTTTTTCTTTCTTCCAGAATCTTCATAGAATACCATATTGACATTTTTCCTTTTGAAAACTACTGAATGCTTTCCATTGTTGTTAGTGATACTAATTGGAAAAATCTTAGGATTAAAAGGCTTTCATTAATTGATCTCACCCTACATTTTCAACATTCTCTCTTTTATGTTCATAAACAAAATCTAAATTCTAACTAAACTCAAAGTTGATTTTTTCATGGTTTGTCCTTGAAGCTTTACTGGTGACTGTTTTCTGGAAGTTCCCACCATACTCCAATACCTGCCTATACAAATGTAACCTGGATTGAAAGCCAAATCCTTCTCCTCTTTAGACTCTTGAACACCTAGGGACAGTGTAGACCACTTTTTTGAAACTTGCCCTGGCCTACTTTTACTGCTATAGCAGTCTTTCTCTGTAGGAATTATGCCATGTATTTCTTCTAAACTTCCAAATGTCTAGTGAAGCTACTTTAGTTTTATCTACAATTTCTAAAAAAATTTATCTTGCATCATGAATTGACTGCTTCATAAAGTATAATTTTTCTTTGACCTTCCCTTGAGTATTAAACTTCTTGATATGCAAGTTGCCTCATTTTTAACAATTTTTAAAGTAAAAATTGGATTCTATTAATATTTTTGGAAAACATAAACAAGTTTGCAGGGGATTCAAATTTTTGATGTCATTGTTTGCTTTCACTATTTTGTCTAGTGGCATGAACAGCAATCAACCAACCTCATTCTAAGAATCAATTTTCCAAAAGTCAAAAGGAGAACATATAAAACTCACTGAGTTCTCTGTTTATTCTAAGGGGATGATTAACAAAAGAAAGCAGATGTCTAGGAATCTCTGCACTTGGGATCTGCATGCTATGGGCTGTCTATGCTCTTTTTACCACTGGAAATAGCATCTTAAATTCTAATCATAAGAATGAACCAACTCCACAAAACCCAGAACTAATTCAGAAAACTCACTCTTAAAATCTTAAATTATCCTAGAGACCAGAATACCTGTATTAGTTAGTGATCTCTCTATGACTATCAATATCTATCTATGTAGAAGTGTTATAAAGAGCTAGTTCCCTTGATTAGGTAGGCTGAGGAGTCCCAAATGATGGCAAATAGGAGAACTAGGACAACACAGTGTGTGGTTTCCGTTCAACTCTGAAGGCCTGAAGTTCTGAGAAACTCAGTCAATGGCCTAAGTCCTCGTCAAAGGGAAAGTACAATGGGTGCTGGCTCAAGCAGTGAGGCAGGTAGGTGAACTCTCTTTGGACTTTTTGTTCCATTTAGTCTCTTTGTAGTTTGAATGAGGCCCAGTCACCCTTGAAACGGCGGGAAGAGGGACAGTCTGCCTTACTCAGTACATAGATTCCTGTGCTAGTCTTATCCAGAGACATCACCCCAGAAATAGTGTCAAACCAAATATTTTGGGATATTGTGACCCCAAAAGATAAATATATATAATCAGAAAATAGGATATCCATTATTAATGTTAATAAGTTTTTAGAAAAGCTTCCTCTACTTTGAAACTCTTAATTCCTCTAACCATTTTAATTTATACCTCAAATATTGATTCAAAAAATACTTTATCTATAAACTTTTAAACCTTTTTAAAGGAAAAGCGTTCTCATAGTATATCATTACACCCATTTTCATACTGTTAAAGATAAATAATTTATTATTATTTTTACTCCTATTTTGAAGCACTTCATCATGTATTAACTAACAAAGAAAACTATTTCAAAGCATTTGCTTTTCTTTAAAATGGCTTTTCCTCATCATCACAGTATAACATAACAAAGAAGTTATACAGAAAATTCTTCTAATTTGTTTTTTTTGCAAATATAGGGTGGTATATTTTTATTTATTTGTGTGCTTACTTCCTGTCTTTGCTTTCTTTCTTTCATCCTCTCCTTCTCTCTTTCCTCCCTATCTTTCATGTCTCTACTTAATTGTCTAGCTATGCAACTATTTATTTCTTCTTATTTAGCTATGCAACTGTCTAAGCATTATGAAATACCTAAAACTCAAGTTACCCCAAACATTTCAACCAGATGTAAGCTCTCTTGTCAGCTTCCTCAACAGCTATTCATTTAAAAAAAAAAATCAAAATCAAAACTTGTAACAAAATAATAAAACAATTTCCTAAATTTACTTATACTGCTTCAGATAAATTCAGTAGAATATAGATCAGAAGAGGAAGAACTGAACTGTTGTGCTGCTTAAGAATCTTTTTTCTGAAATGTTATTAGAAATCATACTTCTGACAAATCATCAAAGAAATTCGTCTAGTGGTAGTACTTGATGAGAATGGTTGACAACTATGGAGATGAAGGTGATTTGTCACTTAAACTCTTTGAAAAGCCTATTTTTTTCCTATATAAAATAGTGGTTTAAGGTAGAAATCTTGAAGACATAAGAGTAGGCAGAGAATTCATGACCAAAAAGCAATTGCATGGGAAATAATTTAAAGGACAACCACTGGTATCTCATCTTATTACAAGTTCTTACACATCAAAAGAAATCAAGAACAGAGTGAAAAGAAAAACCAAAAACTGGGAAAAAAAATTTAGCCAACTGTCCCTCTAGATTACATAGAGAAATAAAAAATTAGACAACCCAAATTTAAAGACCCAATCCAAAAATGGACATCTGAGATGAATACATACTTCTCAGATAAAGAAATATAAATGGCAAACAAATATATGAAAAAATGTTTGTCATTGGCCATCCAAGAAATGCAAATTAAAACAACAGTAAGATTCCATCTCACCCCGGAAAGAATGGCTACCATCAAGAAGTCAACCAATAACAAACATTGGAAAGGCTGTGCAGAAAAAGGAACACTTCTCCACTGTTGGTCAGACTATAGACTGGTAAAACCAACCACCATGGAAATCAGTGTGGAGATTTCTTACAAAACTAAGATTAGAAGTCCCATTCACCCAGCTATTCACCTTCTCGGTATTTTTCCAGAAGAATTAAAAATGTCATACTACAGTGATATGTGTACCCATGTTTATAGCAGCACTATTTGTCATAGCTAAATTTTGGAAACAAACCAAATGCCTATCAGTGGAGGAATGGATAACAAATATGTGGTGTTTTTATACAATGGAGTATTACTCAGCTATGAAAAAATAAACTCAAGGCTTTTATAGGTAAATGGATGCAGCTAGAGACCATACTCCTAAGTGAAATAAATTGGACCCACAGGTGTAAACATCATATTGTCTCCCTAGTGTACAAAGCTGATAGAATAAATAAGATTCAAAAGGTGTAATAGATATTGTGAAAGGGAAAGAAACTGCTCAAAAGGAATGAACAAATTGGATGCGGGAAAGGAGAAAAAAGGAAGGGAAAAAGTATATATATATGTACACAAGATAGCTAAGATAATTGTACTACTAATTTCTATAAGTTCATTGAGAGGAACAGTTAGTGTTTATATTGTTTGATCAATCTTACATGTATTTATCTGGCAATGTGAGCAACTGCTTTGAAGATAATATTCAATATAATAATCATTGAAAATTTCCTATCATCTTGTTTTGAAATTCTATATCTTTATTGTTTTTTCTCTTCACAATAAAATAAAAGTTACAGTAATTTCTTCCTTTATTTAAAAAATGTTTATTAAGTATTCTGTGGGTTTCAGGACATGTGGTAGACACTGGTAGAAATGTGAGATAGAGGCTATAGAATGCCTGTCAGCAGTTACAGTTCTGGTCTTTGCTGACTTAGGGATGTTTTATGTAGATCTGTCAGAGTGACAACTAGAATGACCCAGATTCTTTTTTGCAGTTATCAATTTTATTTATTTATTTACTGATTACTTCACTATAAAGTTCATGGAAATGTGGGGGTAGTCAGTGATAAAACTAAAAACACTTGAATAATTGATATTTAAATTGGCACATCATTGGTTTGTGTTTCATCCATTATACTCTCTTAGAAATAACACAGGGTTACTTAGGAAAAGCTATAAACAAGGAGATAAAAAAGCATAATAATTTTCCATAATTTAAATGTACTAAAAATGTCTAATCTTTCTAGCTCATTGGTAACTTGAGTGTGCACAATTTATAGTCTACCATCTTGAGAAATATTTTATGAAGTTATTTAAATTAACAGGTCAGAATCAAAAAGAATAAATGATCCTGTACTAGGAACTTCATTAACGAATGTACTTCTCTAATTTAAAAATGAGTCAGAAACATGAAATAATGGATTATAGCTTATGGATTTTGCAAGCAAGTATAGTACTCCAGGGCATGAGATTAAGATAAAATCATTTAGCTTTATTTATATATCATATAATTATAGAAAGAAATGTTAGATACTAACGTTTTACTGCTTTGTAATACTTATTTTATTTTGGTCACATGGGAATAGACTTCCAAAGAACCATTAGAGAAGCATTTTAAATATATTCTCTGGTTGATTTTGTAATATGATAGTGGAAATACCTTAACAGCATGGAAAAAAACATGAATTACAGACAGAGGATAATTTATTTACCATATAAAACAATTTTGTCTTCTACACATGAATAAAGTGGGGACAAACAATTTGCCAAGTTATAAAAACATACTAATTCTATGTAGTAAAGATTACTTTTGGGTCACAATATAGTATATTTTCCCTTAACATCACATTTTCCCCTCAGTAATTCAGTAGTGATAACGCCTGACTTAGTACTTGATGTAAAAGGCTTTATATAATATTAATTAGCAATGTATTGATTATTATATTAAAGCAATCCGGATTCTAGATCAAGTCAATCACAAATTAAGCAAAATCTTATCTGTAGCTAGGATTTCCTGTAATAAAGGGACACTGAGGCTTGTTAAAGGGAGAGAAATAAGTTACAGTGTCTATCAGAGCTTGGATCACTATAAAAAATGTTACCATAAATTGAGTGGTGTAGATAACAAATATTTATTTCTCCACATTTGGGAAACTGAAAAGTTTAAGTTACCTGATGATTCCCCACTTATGGAATTTTTCTTAGTTTTCAAAAATTTTCCTGTATTCTCATAGAGAGGAAAGAAAGCTGTCTCCTCTTCTTTTTTACTTTTTTAACTTTAAAGAGGATTTTAACAATTCCAACAAAATAACAACAACATAGACAAAAACAAAACAGCACAAAAATAATGAAAATAATACCAGGTTTCAAAATAAAATGATAGGAATTAACAGTTGTTATATTACATTTTGTTATCTTCAATGAAGTTGTTCAGATTACCAGATGTAAGAGTGCAAGATTGATCAAACTATTAAAGAGAATAAAAAATAATTTAAAAAAACTTAGAAAAGATACAGAACTTCACTAAACAAGATGGTAGGAATTCACCAATGGTTGTTATATTACATATTGTTGTGTTCAAATTAGTTGTTCAGATTACCAGATATAAGTGTGCAAAATTGGTCAAAAATATTTAAGCATTAACTGCTCCTTTCAATAAACCAGTAGACATTAGCAGTACAATTACCCCACCTATCCTTCTATATAAATATGTATATGTATATATATATGTATATGTATATATATGTAGAAGGATAACTTCATTATTTCTTTTTCTCTTTTCCCTCATCTTAATTGTTCCTTTCCTTTGAGACATTTCTTTTCCTTTCACAATATCTATTGTATCTTT
>NW_004955483.1:3933365-3942863 GCF_000276665.1 Chinchilla lanigera | reverse complement strand
TGACGTTGAACATTTGTTCATATATTTATTTGCCATTTATATCTCTTCATCTGAGAAGTGTATATTCATCTTAGATGCCCATTTTTGGGTTGGGTCTTTGAGCTTTGGGGGCCTGATTTTTTAATTCTTTGCATGTCCTAGATAGAAGTCCTTTGTCTGAGGGACAGTTGTCTAAAATATTTTCCCAGTTTGTGGGTTTCCTTTTTACTCTGTTGGTGATTTCGTTTGATGTGCAAATCTTTTAAATGAGGTGAGATTCTTGGTGTTGATTCTTTGACAATTTCCAGTGCAATTTGGTTTTTGTTCGTGAACTCTGTCTACCTCTATGTCTTCATGATTTCTACCTACTTTCTCTTCCCATAGATTTCATGTTTCTATTTTAATAATTAAATCTTTGATCCATTTTGACTGTAGTTTCTTTCATGGTGATAGATATGGATCTACTTTTAGTGTTTGGCATGTGGAAGGCGAGTTTTTCCAGCACCATTTATTGAGAGGCTGTCTTTCTTCTAGTGAGCATGTTTGGCCCCTTTGTCAAAGATAAGGTGGTTGAGTGTGTTTCTTGTTGTGTCTGTATCTTCTAATCTGTTCCTCTGACCCTCAGATCTTTTTTTTTTTTTTTTTTTTTTACTTGTACCATGCTAATTTTAACACAGTAGTTTTATAGTATAATTTCAAGTCAGGATTGTGATGCTTCCTGCCCTGTTTTTGTTGCCCCTGATTGCTTGTGCTATTCTAGGCTTTTTTGATTCCAAATGAATTGTAGGAATGTTTTCTCTAGTTCTGTGAGGTATACTAATGGTATTTCAATTGAGATTGCATTGAATCTGTACAATAGTTTTGGGAGTATGGCCATTTTCACAAGATTGGTTCTTCCTATCCATGATCAAGGAACATCTTTCGAGTTTCTGAAATCCTCTTTTATCTCTTTTTTCAGAATACTGTAATTTTCACTCTGTAGATCTTTTAGGTCCTCATTAAATTGATTCCTAAGTATTTCATTTTTATAGATGTTCTTATAAAAGGTGTGGTTTGCCTCATTTCTCTCTCAGTGTGTTTATTGTTTGTGTATAGGTATGCTATTGATTTTTGAGTGTTGACTTTGTATCCTGCTATGCTACTGAATTTGATTATTAATTCTAGGGGCCCTTTGGTGGACTTTTTTGGGTCTTCTCTGTAGAGTATCATCTGCAAATAATTTCACTTCTTTCTTCCTATCGTTATTCCTTTTATTTATCTGTCTTGTCTAATTGCTCTGGCTAGTGTTTCCAGAACTATATTGAATAGGAGTTGTGACAGTGTACATCCCTATCTTGTTACTGATTTTAGAGTAAACACTTTCAGGTATTTTCTACTTAGTATGATATTGGCTGTTGGTTTGTCATAAATGGCTTTTACTGGACTGAGGTAAAGATCATCTATTCCAATTTTCCTTAGGATTTTTATCATGAATCACAGTTGGATTTTATCAAAAGTTTTTCTGCAACTATTGAGATGATTATGTGATTTTTGTCTGCAGTTCTATTGAGATGGTGTATTCCATTAATTGATTTGCATATATTGAACCATTCCTGCATTCCTGGGTTGAACCCAAGTCATGGTGTATAATTTTCTTGATGATTTGTTGCATTCTTTTTACTATCATTTTTTGAGAATGTTTGCATCTACATTCATTAGGAAGATGGGCCTGTAGTTCTCTTTTTTGGGTGGGTCTTTTTCTGGTTTTGTTATCAGGGTAATACTTGCCTCCAGGAATCGGTTAGTGAGAACTCCTTCCCTTTCAATTTCACTAAAGAGTTTGAGAAGAATTGGCATTAAATCTTTTCCAAATTTCTTATTGAATTCAGCTGTTAATCCATGAGGACCTGGGCTTTTCCTTGTTTATAGGGTTTTTTTAATTACATTTTCAATTTTGTTGGCTGATATTGAGTTATTCATGCTTTTTATATCTTCTTCATTTAGCTTTGGTAATTCATATGTATCTAAAAATCTGTTTCTGTGTTTTCCATTCTATGAGAGTAAGGATTTTGAAAGTAGGTATTGATGATCTTCTGAATTTCTACAGAATCTTTAGGGATTTCACACTTCTCATTTCTTATTGCATGGATTTGAGTTTTATTCTTTGTTTTTTCTGATAAGGTTGGCTAGGGGTTTATCTATTTTATTTACTCTTTCAAAGAACCAACTCTTTGATTCATTAATTCTTTGCTTTTTTTTTTTTTTAAGTCTCCATTGCATTAATTTCTGCCCTGAGCTTTATAATTTCCTATCTTCTTTGGGCTTTGAGTTTGACATGCTCTTCTTTTTCTAAGAGCTTGAGGTGCAGTTTAAGTTTGTTTATTTGTGATCATTCTGTTGTCCTGAGATGAGAGTTCACCGCTATAAATTTCCCTCTGAGGACTGCTTTCACTGCATCCCAGAGGTTTCTGTAACTTGTATCTGATTTTCATTTGATTGTAAATATTATTTAACTTCCTCTGTGAACCATTGGTTCTTCAGGAGGGTGTTATATAATTTTCATGTATTTATGGAGTTTTTGAGATATCTTTTGTCATTAATTTCCAATTTTATTGCACTGTTGCCTGATAGTAGACATGGGATAATTTCAATTCTTTTACATTTACTTAATCATACTCTATTTGCTGGTATATGGTCTATTTTAGAGAATATCCTGTGTGCAGCTGAGAAGAATGTGTATTCTGATGTTGTTGGGTGGAACACTCTGTAAAGTCTACTAAGTCCCTTTGTTCACAACTTTGGTTTAATTCTGTTATTTCTTCACTGATTTTTTGTCTGGTTGATCTGTCTTTGTGACAATGGGGTGTCAAAGTCCCCTGTTATGATTGTGTTTCTGCTTTTTTGATTTTTCACATGTGTAAAAATTTGTTTTATATAGTTGTGTGCTCCTGTATTTGGTGCATAGATATTTATGATTGTTATCTGTCTGTCTTGTAGTTTTCTTACTCTTTTTAAAACACAATAATTTTTTCATAGGGCTCTCCTTATAACCTAATCTAGCCTATCATAAAGGTCATGAAGCTCATAAAGTTCTTATCTTCAAATTCATCCAAGTAGGACTTCAAAAACTGAAATTGAATGGGAGAGGAGACCATGTTTTGTTCATGGAAGAAATTTTCCAGCACAGTATTGTTAATAATTGCAGTCATCACATACTGCCATAATACTTGGACCCTAACACTAAGCACAAATAAATTCATAATGGTAAGAGGGCCTTCCTTTGCACATGTTACTATGTTTGAATACATATTCTTATAAGGTACTATCTCAATTTTTCTCCTTAAAATACTGCTGTTTATTATTTTTGACTATAAAAAAGAACATGTGATAGGTGAAAAGGTATTTAAATGGAAACAAAAAATAAGGGAAGGAAAAAACTAGAGGATCATTTGTAATATCAAAAAAGAACAGAAACAATCTTAGATAACATATTCCTCATATTTTGAAATGCATACTGTAGTACACGTTTTAAGGAGGTGGAATAATGCTCAGAGAATTCTGATTCTATGAATCCTGCATTGTAATTTCACTGGCATTTCTCCACAAGAATTGCTAAAGTTATAGATGAATACTGTATAGAAATATCAAAACCCAGTGCCAAGATAAGGACATGCAAATATTTTCCGGTTTAATAATTTGTTTTAGTTACAGAAAACTAGGCAGATCCTTTTGATAGCCAAGAGTTTGCCTGGGAGAGAGGATGGGAAATGTTAGATGACTTTGCAGCTGTATGCTTCATTTTAATTGCTGTTGACCGTCATTCCTGGATTTATATTTAATGGTTATTTTGTCAGTGTTTACAGGACAGGTTCTTCATCAGCAGAGAGGTTTTGTCAACACTGGTTTTTAATGACGTGTCCAATGGCAAGGTGCTTAGTGTATTTTAGCTAAGCTGCTCAACTTTGAACGTCTTCTGACAGAGAAACACATGTACACACACTCCCTCTAGCAATCGAATGACTTCCACTGGCTCAGATCCAGTCATTTCACCTCGAATAATCTTTGTACTCCTTAGAATACATTTCCATTAGACAGATTACAATTTTCTTCAGATACACAAATGAGACATCTTTTGAAAGAGTACAATCTAATTGAAACTGTCTTGAATGTCTTTATTCTAGGCAGCCTCTATTATAATATCTATTTTTGCATACTTTTAATTTTTCTACTTTCAAGCTGATTATGGTTTTGATGCCTGAAATAAAATCTTACCTCTTTGTTTTTTAATGTTCTGGGTAATCTGGTCAATTTATTTAAAAGACATTTCTTGTAAGAGCGTGGTAATAAAATAGCAGTTTAAAAAACACATATTTCTTCACAAATTGAGTCTATAGGGGAATGAAAAATTGATTGATGCAGTGTGAGTATTAAAATATGTAAATTTGTAGAATATATAAAGATTTCTTTTGTTTTAAACATGGCTTTTTTCAGTTTTTAATGTTAAAATATTAATTTAAGCTCTTCCTCACTTCCTTTACATATTTAAGGCAATGTGCTAAGCCCACAGACCATCGGTATTTACTGAATGCAGTACTCTGAGGATATAGAATTCAGACGAGCATAGTAAGGATGTCAGAATCAGGTTCCATTAGCAATTTCTGTCCTTGTGCTCTTCTTTTTATTCTTTTTAAACACTTTCATCTTGACATCATTGATTCCTATCATTTCTCACTCTCCCTCCAGAGTCACTTGTTACAGCCCATTTTCTTAAAAGTTTCTAACATTTGTTTTGATGTTCCTTGTGCTTTGCACAACCAACACATGAATAAATTATCACCATAAAGGCGTCTCATCACTGAGAGCCCTGTTGAGTATACTGGACAAGTCACTCTCTCACAAACCACTCTCAGTTTTCAGCACTGTCTGCTGTTAGTAATCCAAGGTGAGACTTTTTGGGATTTTATAAGTGGACACGTATCATGTTAAATGTAAAGGAAACCATAGTACATAGATTGTATTGCAACATGTTTTTTTCTCTTAAGTGTTACAGTCTGCTCCAGTTTCCATATAGGTTTATCTTGTTTCATTTGTCCTATAACATTTCATGGTATTCCATAGTTGGCATATTTTATTTAAAATTCTCTTCTGGATGATATGTATTTAAATCTTTTATAGTTTTTGATAGTTTAAATAGCATATGGTAAAGACATATATCCACTAATCCTCATACACCTGTATTTTTTTTTTCTTGAGCTAGATTCCTTGGAATTAAATTTAAAATATTCATATTTAAATTGTGATAACCACTGAAAAATTAATCTTAAATTATTTTGCATATCAATCACAATTATATTGCAGTGCCTTTTTTTTTAAACTGTTCACCAACACTGAAGATTTGCATGATAATAGTCATGACTCAGTCAGTATAAAAGAAGTCATGCCAATTTATTTGTAAAGACAATACAATATAATAGGATTGAAGGAAGACTGAAAGAAGCAAAAGAGAAATAGAGAGGCTTAATCATTGCAGAAAGAAGATACTACTCTTTTTAACTGTAGGAAAATGAAAAGAAGAAGTTGAGATTATTATCACCTAACAGCTTGGAGTACAGATCCTGCAGAGTTGAGATCCATGGTCCTAAGGAGTGAAGGTTTCTCTCCAGGGCCAGAAAATCCCCAAAGATTATACCTAAAGAATTTGAAATGTCTAAAGAGAAAGTAGAAACTGTAACTCACCCCTCATCTAGAACAAAAAAAAGTTTTCTAGTCCAGGTGTCGTAGTGCAAGCTGTAGTCCTCATACTTGGGAAGCTGAAGTAGAAGGATCATAGAGTTTCAAGTCAGCCTGGGCTACAAAGAGAGTTCAAGACCAGACTGAACTACAAGAGAGACTGTGTCTCGAAACAGAACGAAACAAAGCAAAAAACACTCCTGCTCTCTCCAAAGTAAAACGTTATAGTTGGTGAAATGCTGAAAGGTATCAAACTGGAGGGAGGGAGAAAACATCAGTCTGAGGGCCTCAGCTCATCCTGAAAGGAATTCTGTGGAAGCCAAATGGACCCTACAAGTCTCAGATACTGAAGCAGTCTGAGCCCTATTAAAATTGATGAGCAATTTGGATCTCTTCTAACAATGACCAACAAGAAGAAATCTGGAAGAACATAATTGGATTTGAGAGGGACAAGTCCAATCGGACAAAGGGATAATCAAAAGCAGGGTGATATAAAAGCCAGAGGACAATCATTGCAGGCTTTGCTTGGTGGCAGGTGTCTGTCCCTGTGATGCAACCTTGCAACAGCGAGAAAGCAACCAAAGGTGACAGGGAGGCCACTCGCTGGGGTGCATTTTAGTAAAATACTGTTTACCAAAACAACTAGGCCCAAATTCCTGTGTGGGTTAGTGTTGGAAATGACCAGGGAGGGAAGCTAAAATTTTATTTTTTCCACTACTTCTATCTGAAAGTATTATAAAATCATACAGAAAGAAAAAGAAAGAAAACAAGAAGAAAGGAAGAACCAAATGAGCAATAACACTAAAAAACCTGAGGTAACATGAAAGGATTTTTGTCAAATCTTGTAGTTATTATGAAATAATAAGAATTCTATTTCTTTGCTGAAAGAAACTGTCAGTGAGTCCTTGACTGATCAATATTGCATGTCTCTATCTGTTTTCATGAGAAACTACTCTGAAGATATCAATATGTAATACAACAAGCATTGTTAATTTCCTACCACTTTGTTTGTAACTGTGAATTGTATGTGCTGTTCTTTTGCTATTTTGTAAAAGGTTGTCTGTCTGTTAATGTTTTCCTCCCTTTACTTTTAAAATAAAAAAAATAGAGTATAGAATAATGTGTTTCTAGATAATGAAATCACAGTGGAAATATACCAAGAGAACTATAATTTACTACTTATAAGTGAAATAAAAATTAAGAATAAAAATCCTTAATAAAAGGAATAAATAAAATGTATATCAGAATTCAAAAAATTATAACTGAAGAGATTGAAAAAATGAAGAATTTGGAAGAGGTATGACAGCACTGAAAAAGGATAAAACATTACTGAAGATTGTGGAATACATACTAAATTAAAAGGAGAATAAGAATAAACACAATAGTTAATGTTTTAGAAAAATGGTAAATAAGAAAAGGGACATTTCTAAAGTAGGTAGTTCATTGAGAGGAACAGTCAATGCTTAAAATTTTCTTTTTTCTTAACCAATTTTACATTCTTGAATTTAGTAATTAGAATGACTGATCTGAGAACAATATGCAGTATAAGAACCATTGTTGAACTCTTACCTTCTTGCATGGTGAAGCTCTGCATCATGTCTAATGTTTTTCTTAAATTATTTTTATGTTTTTTTACTTGTTCCTGTCTTTGATTGTTTGATCAGTCTTACATTCTTATGTCTAATGGCTTGAGCAACTTCACTGAAGATAATTAAGCAACCATTGTAAATTTCTATCATTTTGTCTTGAGGTCATGTATCATTCTTCTTGTTTTTGTGCTGTTTTGATTTTGTCTTCATTGTTCCTTTGTCAGTTTTTTAATTTTTGAAATTAAAAAAATAAATAAACAGTATTTCCAGAAAGGAATACAGAAAATCACAAAAATTTAAAAAGAAGACATAAAACCAATACATACATGTGTGCATAGAAGTGTTCCTTGAAAGGGAAAAAAGGAAAAGGATAATTCATAAAAATGTTCTTGCCATTAGAGCAAATGAAATGACACATTTAAATATACAGTATGTATCTTGAAAAACTAACTCAAAATTAGCAATTTTAACATAGAATCCAGAAAATTTTTTTTTTTTTTTTTTTTTTAGTTTTTGGTTTTTCTCCGGTACTGGGAACCGAACTCATGACCTTAAGAAAATTATTGCATTTTAAAGAAAAAGAAGAAATTTTCTAAGCACTCAGAAAAAATGAGGAACATGTAACTTATCCTTAACACAAAACAAAATCATATTACCTACATATTTTATATCAGATGGCAATGAAGTAACAAATTTAAGATACTTGAGAAAACATGAAGTAGAGTTCATATCTAGTCAAAATAAATTTCAACTCTTAAAATGGGTGGCCATAGACCCCCCCATTATGAATAATCAAGAAATCTGGGAATATCATTTCTTTTACCATTTAGTATTAGTCATGGTTCTTTAGAGAAACAACATTAGTAAGATTTGTATATATCCTTGTGATGACAGATTGGCTCAGATGATTGCAGAGGGTGACAGGTCCCACAATCTGCCATCTCAAACCTTATACAACCAGGCAAGCTGGTGGTGTTATTCAGGTCGAGTCCCATGGCCTGAGAATTAGGCAATCCCAAATATGGCTTCGAGATGAATTTGAAAACCCAAGAACCAGAGAAAAAGAGGTGGGTTGTGACAGTGCTAGTGTGACACATTCCAGAGACCACAGTCCGGAAATAAGTACTCTGATGTCTTAATTCAAAGGATGAGTGCCCCTGCCCAAGAAAAGAGGAAGAATTTTTCCTTCCTCAGATTATTGGTGTTGTATCTGGGGCCCCACAAAGGACAGATTATATCCACACTGCTCGAGAAGTATAGACCTTCTTCACTCAGTCCACCAAGTCAAGTGCTAGTCTTCTCCAAACTCCCTCACAGGCTCAAACAGATGTAATGTTTTACCTGCTACCTGGACATCCCTTAACCCACTCTAGAGGACAAATAAAACCCCCATTTTTAAAATTTTTTTTGGTACCAGGAATCGAACTCAGGACCTTGCACTTGCCAGGCAGGCGCCTGTGCCATTGCGCTATATCCCCAGCCCAAAGCATAGTTCTAGGATTTCTTTCTTTCTTTCTTTCTTTCTTTCTTTCTTTCTTTCTTTCTTTCTTTCTTTCTTTCTTTTTTTTTGGTACTGGGAATCAAACTCGTGACCTTGCACTTGCTAGTCAGGCCCTTAAGCCACTAAGCTGTATCCCCAGCTCAAAATCCCCATTATACTTGCCTAAGAGAGTTTTTAAACAAGTTTCAAGAATGAAATGACTGCAGTGGTATCAGCTAAAGATCTGGTAGGTCTCTGAAAGCCATATAATTTTAAATGATGAAAGGGAAAGAAATTCTCAGGAACTAGCATCAAAAAATTATTTTCAAATAAGTGAAGATTTGACTAATAGCTGGATGTTCATTAGTACCAGTGGATACAAAAAATGATAGGTAAGTAGACTTAATGGATTATAAGGAAGGGATGATGAAAATAGGGAAGATAACTTAAGATACATGACATGATAAAAATAAAGACATTTTTAGGCAGATAAAACTCAAGAAAGTTTTCCACTAAAAGATTCTAACTAGAGAAGTTTCTAGAGGCACAAGAAAATGAATCTAGATGAGAGGCCTGAGTTGTGGGAAGGCAGGAAGGCCAAAGAAAGTCGCAATGAGAGCAAATCCAAAAAAAACAGTAATATCAAATATTAAGTGTGTACATCGAGTCCCCAGATTCGTGGGGGTTACATTCCTAGAGCACTTATGAATTGTGGAAAACCACAAATTTCAAATATGGTCA
>NW_004955483.1:3846418-3933255 GCF_000276665.1 Chinchilla lanigera | reverse complement strand
TTTTTGGTTTTTCTCCGGTACCGGGAACCGAACTCACGACCTTGCGCTTGCGAGGCAGGCGCTTTGCCGCTGAGCTAAATCCCCAGCCCCTAATTTAATAAAATATTATGTTAACAAAGCTTTAGAAGGTGCAGGCCATTTTGGTGCATCTTAGGGATCCTAGGGCTTTCAGGAGAACATAATTGAGGACACTGGAAATAGCCATAGGCGGTACAACAACCTGTTATGATGAGGGAGTGCTGGTGCATCCTCTGGAGGTGGGTTCCAGGGTAGCAGCCAATCAGTAGCAAGAAGAACTGAATAACACTCTCAGATTGGCTACTTGCAAAACTACCGTCCCCCTCCCCAAAATTGCAGAGGATGTTTCTGGTTTCCTCCAAATGGCAAGGGTCTCCCACCACAACTGAGGCCTCAAAATCTGAACAGCTATTTCGAGGGGGTATACTGTATTGCAACAGTAATCCTGTATTGGGGGGAAAAACAATTTTAAAATTTCACATCATATCAAAACACTGCATGAAAATAATGAGTGGGTCAGCAGAGTCTGAGAATGGAACGCTTCAGTATGTAATGGTAATTGCGATGCTTTCAAGTCTTCCTCATAATATACTTTCTATACAACTATATATGTTTTGTATTAGAAAACAAATTTTGGAAGAAAAAACACATAATATCTAATGGCTGGTTCAAAAATATTACTGAAAGATTTCTTTCTCCATACATCTCCAAATTTATTAGGTGTGATATGCGATTAAGAAACCGCGAATATTTTTAAAGATATTGAAGTGTCCTCTGCTGTTCAAGCCACACATATGAAAGAAAAGAAATGAAAACAATTTTATCTTTCTTTTCTTCTGAAAGTCGAGGCTAAAGTCAAAATGATTTGGTATATGAACTACTTTCTTTGCTATGTGATTTCTCCAGCCTGTATCTACTCTTTCTTTTCTATGTCTTGAGATAATTACACTCATTAGTATTACATTGCAGCAGAGACACTTTTACTATGGGAGCTTCCTATGAGCATTTTTATGGTAGCTAAAGTGAGAAGATGCCTAAGTTTGTCCTTGGAGAGCGCTAACGTAGTGATGTGTTAAGTTAGTGCAGGGCTTGGGCAGGAGGAGCGAGACAATGGGAGAGAGAGCTTAGAAGTTTTAAATGTGAAATGAACGTTAATCATGAAAAACACTGATTAAAGTGTAATGATGTAAAAGTTAATCTAGCTACTATGCAATTAACTCAAAATTACA
This sequence comes from Chinchilla lanigera, assembly GCF_000276665.1. NCBI lineage: Eukaryota > Metazoa > Chordata > Mammalia > Rodentia > Chinchillidae > Chinchilla > Chinchilla lanigera. The sequence continues at coordinate 3,932,008 of NW_004955483.1, read as the reverse complement.
ACCATATATTGTATGTATAATCACAGTGTAAGAAACATATTACATTTAAAAAAACCAAAACTACTTTAGCAGGATGCTATGGGAGTCAGCTGACAGATAGCTATACCAATTTGATAATTAACTTGATAAGCCTAGCTCACATTTTGTGTGCCTAATTAATGCCTACTTAATTTTTGATACATTCTATATTAGGTTAAGTGCCAATTAAATGCTGTGCAAGCTCTAGGAGTGGAAAATACTCTAGACCTCAAAAACCATATGATTTTACCATTAGAGTGCTCAAGAGAAATCAACTAAGAGTACCACTTTCTCACAAACACCATAGTACATTTATCTTTGAATAAAATTATTAAAATGTAAAATGTCATTGCATATGATGACCTCATCAAATCAAGTGTTCATTATAATGTCTGTGATGGTAATCTCTACTTGTATATATACTTGGAAAATATTCTTTCATAACCTGTACAAAATCCCTAGACAATCTCTGTAAAGGTCCATCAGAGGCATTTCATTATTTCTTCATCTTCAAAGGAAGGTAGTGGCAGATCCCAGGGATGAAATCTTACACAAAAATACCTCAAGAGGAGGGTGGCATATTGCTCACTAGATCAGAAAGTAGATAGCAGAGGCTAAAACATTGGTAAAGTCACTGCTGTATCCCAAGCCTCAGTTTCTCCCTTAATTTAATGTTTACCTCCAAGAACAAATGGTATGATTAAATATGTCAGACTCATAGCACACAGCAATTGCAATAAACAATATTAATAGCTAATATACATCTTCCTCAAAAAGAAAAAGAAATCATACCAAAGTGATGTATGCATACTTGTGTTTATAAAGGCACAGTTCATAATACCTACATTTTAGATAGGCTATAAGTCCATCAACAGATGACTGGATAAAGAAAGTGGAATATTTATACACATGAAATATATATATGTATGATATGCATTATAGGGAATTGACACATATATGTAACACATTTCAATTATTATTTTCCTGTCCCTCCATGTTCTTTTTGTTTTGCCAGCAATGAGATTCATTAATTTATTTTATAAGATTTTATAAATTTAGTTATCATATATACAGGTTAAAACCAGACTAATAGGCCAAAAATCATATAAAACATATAAAAAATTGTACTAAGTCAAAGTACACCTTTAGATACATAGTCTAAACTAAATTACCTTTTTTCCCTCCTTTTTTCTTTATTATCTGTCCTTTATTTCATACTCTAAATATTATTTAGATATTGATTGCTTCAAAAAAGATTGTTCCATATTAATTGTTTCATAATATTTTCATAAAAAATATTCACATGCAGTATTTACACTTGTGTGTCTGGTTTACCTCATTTAACAAGTTGGATCCATTTTCCTACAAATGACACCAGTAACAGCAACGTAACTTCTTTATAACAGAGTATTACTCTGCACCAATTGTTAGCATATGGGTAGATACATTTAAGGCAGATGAGTTCATGAGCTAGCACCCTCACCAAAAGTAGATCATTATTCCCACCTCAGAAGCCCCAGTATGCTTTCAGATACCACCTCTGTTCTAAGGTTAATCACAATTCTGACCTCTAAAACTACATATTATTTTTGCCTTTTTATGAAATAACTGAATGTAATCATACCCTATATACTGTTTAATCTTTTTACTTATTCACATAAGATTTGTAATATTCACCCCTTTAGTTGTACCTAGTTATATCTCTTTCTTTCTAAATGCTATGTAACAATGTATTATATGAAGCCATCAGAATCTATTAGTTGATTCTATCATTGCTGAACATTTGGATTGCTTCAATTTGAGGCTGTGTGGCCAGTGGTGTTGTAAGAATTCTTATACATTTTTGTGAATATGTGCATGCTTTTACTGGCTATATCCTAGGAATGGAATTGGAATGTCATGGAGTATGTGTAAGGAGACTACCTGTCTCACTTTGCTAAGGTCTGGCCCAACTGTAGCTCTGATGTTCTGTATCTTGGGAGATTCCTCATTGCTAGTAAAGCACAATGATTGGTATTCCTATATATGTGCATGCTTATTACAATCCAGGACTTGCAGTTATTTTTCTTTATTTTCACTTTTCTGCTTCAATTTATAGTGGCATCTTTAATGAATAATTGTTTTGAATGTCTTTCATATCTTAATAGACAACTTACCTCTCTTCCATGTGAAGCTTGTGTTCAAAACATTCCATGGACTCCTTTGTCTAAGTAAACTCTTGCTTCCCGGTACCGGAGAAAAACCAAAACCAAAAAAAATAAATAAATAAAATAAATAAATAAATAAATAAACTCTTGCATGAAAACCCCATGGATAAAGCAAGGAAACCAGTGTTGCTTTTTTGTAAAATGTTGTATGAATTTAGGGTGGGAGGGTGGAGAGGTGGAGCCTGGATTCCCATTTCTTTGGCCTCTTTTTTGCCTTCATCATGGCTACAACAGAAATGTATTTGTAAAAGTATTTACTGAACGGGGCTGGGGATTTAGCTCAGTGGCAAAGTGCCTGCCTGGCAAGCGCAAGGTCGTGAGTTCAATTCATGGTACCAGAAGAAAAGACAATAAATAAATAAATAAATAAATAAATAAATAAATAAATAAATAAAAGTATTCACTGAAAAATCATTTGCCCTGTTCCATCCTCCCTAACTGGGTAACCGCTTGACATTTTATGGTCCAGCTATAGCAACTCATTTCTCTCTCAAACAGCTCTTTTCTACTGCAGTGTTTCCTCACAGTCACCTTTGTCTCTGAAAAGTTAATTCTTTTTCCTCACCTGGTAATTCCTTTCCATCCTTTAAGGTCAATTTAAGTGCCACTTTTCATAGAAATTCAGGTCCTATGTCTTGATATAAGCATCTTTCAATATTTTCCTATAAGAACTTTTGGAAATACTAATGACACTTTTCAAACCACATTACAATGAAGCTCCAGATCCATGAGTGATGTGCTACCCAGTAATTCTTTTCTATCTCTCTAATGTTCCTCAGAGTATGAACTATACAATAGATATCAATAAATATTTATTGAATATCGAACAGTACTATCTTATAATGTGTGATTCCAAAAGTCAGTATCAGAAAATTGAATATTTCGTGAAATATCTTAAAGATAACTAAGAATTTTCAACTTGATTTTTATAATTTGAGCTCCATAAGCCTTTCCTGAAATTAAAGCACAGGTAGTAGTGACCAAATTTTATGCTTAGAAAAAAAAAAAAAAGTTTGAAAACGTGTAATTTTACCAGTATATATCTTGTTAAAAGCAAAGCCAGATAGAGTCCAAAACTATGCCTTTTGAATATGAGAGCATATCTTTAAGTTTATGAAAGTTGTGTTCAACATTGAATTACAAATTATTTTGGGGAGCCTAAAATTCTATCACTCTTATCTTTCTTGTTCTTTAGAATTTCCATGATGTTTCAATTTACTGATAATATCTCAGGAAGGACATGTACTAGTTTTCATTATATGCCATTGTTCAGTTAATCTAAAATTTTATTGTTGTATATTTCTTACATTGTCAAAATTTTTGCTGTCCTCCTGTAAATATGGTGGTACTTTGGCACAAGTTGTTAGCTGGTTCCAGGTTGTACCAAGAGTATTAAAGATGACAAATATAAGTACCAAATAAATTGGTTTGGCTGAACAAGGGCAGCAAGTTACAAGGCAGTCAATACTGACAAATTCTATCTTATATGTCTAGTACCAAACAAAAGACAATTAATTATCTGAACAATATTGGTCCATCAAAATGTGTTGTGTGTGAAATCCATTGAGTTTTAAAGCAGTGAAGAACCAAGGTGTGACTGCCCTCCCATGTGTACAGTCCTAGGCCCGTAGTAATTTGACACTGGTTCTATGAATTTAGTTTCCACATCACCCACTTTTAGCTGTCTGTACCATACAGAAACTGTTCCAGGTCTGTCTCTTTGCCAAAGTCTATGGAGCATGGAATTAGCTTGGAGAACTTCTCTTACTCAAAACTTTTCTTTATCCACAATGGTCAATCTTTTTACATTCCACCACCGTTGGCATTGTTTATAAATTAGTCTTGTGACTTGTGCTTCCAGTTTGTACAAGTGGTAGTGTCCTCTAAAGATCAAGTTGGCAGGTGCCTGATCTCTCCACAGGTGTTGCTTCTGTAATTAATAAGAAATATTTCACCTTGCTCTGTTTTCTTGCTGTTCCTTGAGCAAACACATTTATCTGAAATGTTCAGACACTCATGAGGAGAATAAACCTCTTCACTTTATTTTAAACTTGGGTGTGGGATTCCAGATGGTCACAGTTATTGCTCTGGGAAGTTCTGCTCTAGAACTTCTTGAAGAAAAGTTTATCAGAGCCCAGATGTGTCATCAACTAATATGAGAATAATATTTTCTGTATTCTGAAACATTTAGCCTTTTTAAAGCCCAAATCTGGTGTACTACAGGGATTTTTACTTACCTAAATTGTCTAGGATTGTTGATTTATGCATATTTTCAGATGAAACACAGAAATTCCCCCCCATTTTAGTAGTACAAGTAATAACATGATAACTACATCAATTTAAATAGATTAAATAGGCTAAGCATCTCATATGTATCCTCCTATGAACACTTCAAGTAAATTTCTATAAAGAAGTGAAAATTTTATTTATTATTAGTCATCCATTTAGTTAAAATGAACTTTCATTAGAGTAGAGATATATTTATCTAACTACAGTACTCCTGTATTAGCAGAATATTATCTACCAGGCAAACAGCATTAGTAAAAGTTTATAAAGAGAATCTTAACTTCCGATCAAAAAAAAAAAAAAAAACTACCAATATTGGAAAGATCTTAGTCAGTCCAATTGGTAGAAAATATTTCATGCAATTTTATTTCTATTTGTATTATTCCAATTAGACTTCTTATTGGTAGAGAGGAGAAGACAGAATTTAGACAGCTTTCTATCATCCACTCATCATCAAAGCATTGGGACTAATACCATATGTATTTAGATGTGCATATTTGGTGTGTATAAATCTCTGTTGTGTTGAAGAGTCATGGTATATTGTATAGAATAAAATATTATGACTTGATTTTTTGTAGTTGTCAACTGAACTGAAAAACTGGACCTAGATGATTGGCTAAATATGGCAAAGGCTAAAAGACAAAATACAGTTAAGTATGTCCTTTGTGAGTAGTGATTGAAATTATTTTCAAAGCTTTTATACCCTAAAAGGTCCTACTCACAGTAATAATAGCCAAGACATAACCCTGCTGACTTATACATTGAAGATCTTTTCTATATTCATTACTTTTCAAGATTAACCAGCCTACATAATCTCTCTATTGTATGTCTGCCAACCAAAAAACAAAACAGAACAAAACAAAACACCTCTGGTAAATGAAAGTAACTTTAACTTGGTTTGAAAAAAACATTAATATGTCAGCTTATTCAATTTTCAAGATGGTCTATAAATGCCATGTATTTTGCTTCATATATGTTTGTGGTAATGGAAACAACCGGGAATTCTCATAGTAAACTTTCCACCTGTATTCTCAAATGCTCTGTCACTGTGCACACATGTAGGTTCCATATTTGAACCTAACATGAAGAATGGATATCTGCATGTCTTGGGAAGATTATAAATGCATAACCTTTTACTGTTGTTCAATTTGTTATTCATTTCATGTAAAACTAACCATTTACTACTATCGTCTGGTCACATATTTTTCTCCTAGCTAATAGAAGCAAAAAGGATTGAATTTGCACATCAAAATAATATGATTAAAAATAATGAAGTCACTTTAGGATTATTATTCACGCAGAATCATTCCAAATTAATTGAAAAGCTAAATGAGTACAAATGAAAAAAAAAATGAGAGTAATGACTGTAAGTTTCCAAGAGCATTTAGCATATTTTATAAATGTTAATACAAAGAATTCACTATAATGTTATAGCTCTTGTTTTCACACACATAGTCAAAATAACTATATGTACTTTTCCATCACTTTATAGATAATTTTCCAGAGTGACTTGGTGGATTATGTTGGAGTAATGTTTTTTCAGAGATGCCAGAATAAAAGTCCTTGTTAGCATTCTCAGTAACATTAAAACTGGGCTCTGAAATGTAAACCCTTGTCCTAGAAAGACCAAGGGCCCAGGCTGTACATGTTTGTGTGTGGAAGGGAGCTCCTATATTAACAACAGGGCTTCAATCTCCAGGGTCAACTCTCCCACAGCGGTTCACTTAGAAAAATAAAACATCATTTAATGAGCAGGAAAATTGCTTAAAGTCTTTGCGAAAACTCAAACAAGTATATTCTGTAGATGAAAAACGAGGGAAAAGTATATAAATTAAATGTTAATTATAAAGATGATTAAAATGTAATAATATATGAAATTCATCCAGCTCCTTAGTAATTGACACAAAATTATATAAATTTGGGATGTATAATCACAATTGAACTAATATTATAAACTTAAAAAATAAATTGCTTAAAATTGATGCTTCAGTTCCATTGTGTTGACAGGTATCTACTAAATCTGCAGAGAACGCTAATTTGGTAGGAATGGCTTGCATTTAACAGTCAGTTCAGATATTAGGTTAATTGGCAGCCACTTAACTTGTGAAGTCTACCTTGTTAAATATAAATTTTTTAAAAAGCTAATGCCAATAGATGTGAGAGATCCATTTAATACAAGACAGCAATTAACTACATAAAACTGAAATTCATAGAAGTCTTGAAGTTGATAAAGATACATGCTCCTTCACTTGCTCTTGAATCTACGAATCAATCACATGTCAAAATTAAATGTAAGAAAATAACCTGCTGAAGAGTATGTGAGAAAAACTGAAAACTCCAAAGGAAATGGTAATGTGAAGATTATAACAGAAAAGAAAGGAAAAAGGATGCAAAAATGCCAAAGACCCTAAAATACATCTCATATCTGTAGTTAGTTTACATTAAATATTTGAATTTATTAATATTTTAGATTTCTGAGGACTGTATCTTCTTTTTTCTTTAAATTTTTATTTTAAAGAAAATAGTACAAAAAAGGAACAATAGCAAAATACAAACAAAACAAAGTAAGGACATTAAAAATGATATGGGGTTTCAAACCAAATGATAGGGATTAACAGTGGTTGTTATATTTCATATTGTTATCTTAAACAGACTCTATCTTATGTAACTTTGTGTGTGTGTATATGTGTGTGTGTTTGTGCATATGTGCACCAATGGTGATACAACACAGGCCTTTCACACTGAGCTATATCCCCAGCCCTTTCTTAATTTTGAAAAAGGTTCTTTCTAAATTGCTAAATTGTCCAGGTTGGGCTTCAGCTTGTGATCCTTCCATCTCAGACTTTCGTTCACACAATTTCTACATCTCTGTTATAATTCTTTGCATTAATATCACATCCTTGAGGTGCGTTGATTAGATAAAATACTTGGTATTTGCAGGACTTAACTGAGACACTAAATTACTAGGCTGAGGTTGCACTAGAGATCCTCCTGCTTCACCTTTCCCGAATGCTGGGATTACTGGCATGTGCCACCATGTTTCCTGCCAATAGGCTTATTTTTTAATATTAACATTACAAGATGTATGTTCAGGTTCAGAGTGTAGTATTGATGAAAAGCTTTAGTACTTTCATAGCAGCATACATCTCTCTCTCATTAATATTTGAGTTTTTGTACTGTAGCTCAATATATGTATTCACTCATGGCTCCTTGTGTTTGAAGGGCTGCAGGGGTTACAAGAGATATCTCTTCCTAAATCAAATATCTTCCTCATTAGAAATGAGAGGGTTTAACAGTTATGGAGATTGTATCCTATTGACACTTTCTTAACATATGAGAACAAGGGCCATAAAGTCTAAATCAGAAGAAATGATCTGGAGTTGAGTACCAAGGAGCTTGGTAGAGTTTGTCCAAAGGATGAATATGGAGTTAGATAGAGATGGAGCTTAGGAGCCCAGATTTTTTAGTCATTTTGATGTTTCTTCAGGATCCTGCAGTGGTGAGAATTTAGAGAATCTGTGAAATGAAAAGATTTGAAATGAATCGGACTCAAGTTGGATCCATGCAGCTCCAAGTGTCAAGGTGGACTCGAAGTCACCTTGTTGGCTCTCTCAACACACTGTCAAGCTATCTGCCTGGGTGGAAATCCAAGTTCTGAAGCTTGTGTGCTTTGCCTTTGTGCACACTATGTTCTGATTCCCCTAAATTAAATAGTGATAATGATAGTACTTATCTTACAGGATTTATAAGTATTAAATATGATAAAGAAAAGTTATCTATGGATCTTAGAACAGTGGTTGGCATATAGCTAAAAGTCACTAAATCATACATTTATCTCCTAAGTAGACTCTAAGTTTCTTCAGGAAAAGACATCCAAGCTAATAACCATCTATATAAAAAGAAGACTGTTTAGACTCATTCATTCCATCATTTATCCATCCATTCAAGAGGTGTCCGAAAGTTCTCTGTATCACTGGGGAAAAAGGTGGGCAAGGTCTGTGTTCCCAGTAGAACAGCTCTTCAGAAAGCACAGATAAGTCAATGAGTGGTTGAAAACACTTAGCACACATTATAAGAGAGACTTAGACTGGGAGGTAATCACTGAATGGGGTGCCTGATTTATATACCAGGTTACAAGGGAAACATTTGCAGAGATGACTTATACTTAAAACCTGGTGGGCAGAGGAAACCCTGGGGGTGAAAACTATTGGAGAGGGGTCCGCATGTCCAAAAGAATAGAAACTAGGATGAATACACTAGAAAAATATGCTTGAGAAAAATAAAGAATGATAAATATGAGATAAGAGGCAAAGGGAGTAAAAGAGAAGTTTGGAGGGGGTGACAAGACCTGGATCATACAAGATTTCGTTAGTCACACAGAATACTCTGGAAGCTATTCTTAAAAGAAATGTAAAATGTGTTTAGAGATTTAAGCATGACAGCTTTACGATGAGATTTGTACTTTTTTTTCTTCATTGTTTTGCAAACTGGGGACTGAACCCAGGATCTTTGGATTCATCACATCACCAGGTCTTTGTTATTCTTTATTTTGAGCAGGGTTTTGCTAAGTTGTCCAGGCTGGGCTTGAACTCGTGATCCTCCTGCCTCAGTCTCTCAGAAAGCTGGGGAATTGCAGGTGTGTATATCCAGCCCAAGATCTATAGTTGCTTTATTTTTTAGGATCAGGGTCTTGCTATGTAGTTTAGGCTGGCTTTGAACTTACCCTGTGGCCCAATCTGGCCTCAAAATTACAGCAATCCTTCTACCTCAGTCTCCCTATTGCTGGGATTATAGGCATGAACCGTGCCTGGATGAAATCTATACTTTCCTAAGGAAAATTGCTAGGAGATATGTTTCCCAAGGGTGTGACAAATGTAAGGCTGAACACTCATTTTCTCACTTGATGCCCTCCATGATGATTGCTAAGGATTTGACAGATGATGAAATCAGGTCCGAATTCTGGAAACATCTTCCACTTCTCCCACTTTGTCACATTCCAAGCCTAATGTCTCACCACTAATGCCTGCTCCATTTCTGAAATTTTTGCATGTTTGCATTGCTACTACCTCACTTCACACTGAATCGGACTTTATTAATCTCATCCAAATTCATCATTTCTTCTTGCATTACCTTTTTAAAATTTTCTTCATTTCCCACTTTCAGGACACTGTCACCTGGAATTAAAACAAGATTGAAAAAGTGTCTAGGTTTAAGTATTTATTCTAAAACATCCAGTGATCTCCTGAGGTATAGTTTGAATTTTCTTCCAGGATACAGTTTTTCCCATGTGCGGCCTGGCTTAACAATGCCAATAATAATTCAAAAATTTCAGGCCCATCATTTCAAAATACTTTACAATTCATGTAAAATATTTCTCCTATAGAATTGTTTGTAAGCCAAACAAATTACCAGTTCCATCAAGACTTTGAGTAATTTCTAGGCTATTTAAGAGAACAAATTGTTTTCAAGCATTGGTAGGCAGTGTAGAAGAATCTATTTACATTCAAATTATTTGCTAATTACAAATCATTATTAGCTATTAACTAAGAAAAGCCACTTAGAAACAACTAGTAGGCAACACTTTGTTAGAGTGGTTCTAATTATGGGAACTGGAAAAGAATAAAACCAAGGTTAGAATTAGCTCATAATCCATATTTCATTTCATCAGTTCAAATACACCCCCCCATCATTCTCACTAGGCCAAAGGATCGTGGTTGTATTTGACCTTGAAAACATTTCAGTTCAGAATAAGATATATAAAAAGAAGTTGATAAATTGTCTGAATTCAAGAAATCAGATCCCTCAAGGTTACTCTCCAGCTCAATTCTTTCCCCGGAATTTTTTTTAAAGCCTATAATCAAGGAGCTAGAACAATACAATCCCAGAAAAGACAGCTGCAGGGGAAGGAGGGATAAGCATTTGTTTTCACTTTGAAAACATGATCTCACTGCCAACAGGTTTTGGGCTCCTGTACAAGTTTTTCCATTGTGAAATCATACTGATTTCAGGACAGAAGAGAAACAAGGGGCAAAATTACCTTTGATTTAGCACATAGTTCTTCAAGTCTGGACAGATAAAAGTCAAAATAGAGGTCCCATCATCTATTTAGAGGTCAATTTAACAAAAGGAAGAAAAGAGCTTTGCCCTAGCCCTGTAATTCTACCCAGAAGGAGGAGCAGCCCTACTGATTTCAGTGGAGTACAGCAATATGGCAGGATTCCTGTCAAGGCACACGCAGAAGAACACCAGTGAAATTTGAGTTTTGGCACACTCAACCCATTGTGTGGCATTAATCATTTTTATCTTAGAACGCTGATGGAAGAAAGTGATGGAGAGTGAATCCTTCCTATGAGCAACTCACAAAAGGTGTAATACTCTTTAACTGTTAGATGGCATTGCTACTCATGGATGCTACTAAATGTATTCACTAAGGATGACAAGCTAAATGCTAAGACTTGGAAATAATCTTTGCAGTGATTTATAAAGGCCTGACAATTTATTTTTTGAAAAGAGAATATGTGAAATGTATATACTACATAACCATATGCATGTTAGCCATTTGAACTAACGTATTTGTATAAACTTGGGCAGAAGGAGAGAGAATAGAATAGATGAAAGAAGACCAAACAAGTAGCAAATGGCTTTCAGTATTTCAGTTCTTTTGTAGAATGGTGGACTGTCACATGTTTCTAATATCATGAAAACAGTCCAGCAACCAAATAGCACTACGCATGAAATCAAAAATAGCTTGTGACAAGTGATAATTATGACGAATCCTATTCTGGGCCCCAAACAGTTCCTTTAAACATCTTAGCAAATTATTGAAGGAGGACATTTTTACTAATAGCAGCTAGTTTTCAACTGAGCTCCATAAAGTCATTAGTGTCCATCAGCTGTCAATATGCATTTGAATTTCTCGAGCTCTTTAACTCTTCAACTAGAAATCTCATGCTTCACTATGTTCTCAAAATAGAACAGCAGTTGTGATAAGTCAACAAATGTACATCAGCCTTCTCAGTGACAGATGAGCAAGAACCCACCCAATGAATGTGCTAACTGTTCCATATTGAAGGGATTAGTCCCTTGTTTGCTCTTCAGTCTGGTAATAAAACACCCTGTAGATTCAGTCAATTTGGTTAAGAAAAACTCTTTCATGAAGTAATAAGTTAAACCAGTTGTTTTGAGTAATTTAGCACAATAAACACTTGAATGATCAAATTTTTTAAAACTCAGTATGGTAAACAAAGAAGATATTGTGTCATTTAGCTTGTTGGTGATTGTTGGACAGAACCAACACTGTCAATTCATGGGCTCCTGTTATGGGAATCTCACTTTAATGGAACGGAAGGGGAAAGAATATTGAATTTTGCATGTACTTCTGCTTTCCTCTATTGTCACAAGTAGTCTGTCATCAAAAATAGGACCCTGAAAACAAGTGGGAGTCTGGCCCAAACCACGATGGGGATATTATCCTTACCTGAGTCACTGTACCTTATTCCCAAGTGAGCTCTAAGGCATTTCTTTTTATTAACCTGTTAAAAATACCTATTTTACATGCATGTAGTACATAATGTTTACATCCATTATATGGGGTTGGTACATAACACATCTTAATTTCTTTTTCATCCCCTTTCCCTCCTCCAACTCTTGAGCTCCTCTTCATTTGAGAAAGATCTGTCTCCATACTTCCTATTATCTTTTATTTTGTGCTCTATTTATAATGTGGGCTTCTCACATAAAAGAAACCATACAATGTTTGGTTTATTTCACATTATGGTCTTAAGGTGCATCATGTGATAAATAATGTTAATCGCATCTAAAAATGTGGTCAGGATGATACTGGACACATTTTAGGGCATTGTTCTATTGAAATGTCGCAAAAGAAAAAGCACTGGCAGCTAGGAGAAAAAATATGAAACAAAAGCCATAGCTATACCCATCTGGGCATCTACACTATTATTGTGAAGTAGACAGAAGAGACATACTCCATGACTCTTGACAGACACCTAGGCTAAGACTGAAAGCTGATTCTAGGATAACTGAGCCATCAAGTCCAATACTTGGCTGGCCTAAGACTTAAAGATCCACTTCCGAAGGTTTTCTAAAAGAAAGAATTCTTTTTTTTTTTTTTTTTTGGTTTTTCTCCGGTTCCAGGAACTGAACTCACGACCTTGCGCTTGCCAGGCAGGCGCTTTGCCACTGAGCTAAATCCCCAGCCCCTTAAAAGAAAGAATTCTTTTTTTTTTTTTTTTTTTGTTTTTTCTGGTTCCAGGAACTGAACTCACGACCTTGCGCTTGCCAGGCAGGCGCTTTGCCACTGAGCTAAATCCCCAGCCCCTTAAAAGAAAGAATTCTTATGATATTCTTCCCTGGAAATTGATAATTTTGCAATCTCATGAATGGCTTTGAAAAATCCTGCATAATGAAAACTTAAAATTTTGTTTATTCCAGAGTGTTTCTAAGCACACTTGAAATGGAATCCCAGTTTTTAGACAATCTATTGGTTTTTAATGAAACTATATCTGTTGGAATGCAAAAATAATTTACACGCTTTCTGGGTTAGTGAAGGTTCACTAAGGGACAGATCTAATATAAAAAATGTGCAGTGAGATTTACCAGGTAGGGTTATAGGATTAGGGATGGAGGAGTTACAGCGGCCATCTGCCAGATCAGCAGTGGAAGATACAAAATGCCTGCTTGTGTGCTGGAGGGCTGGAGGGTTCCATTGAAGGCCCGGATGTTCACTGCAATGTTGGGTATAAACTACATCAGAAAGCCAAATGGTCTGAAGCTCAAGAGTCTGCTCTGGGAGCTCTACTGGACAGAAGAATGTCCAAAGGTAATGTCAAAGATAGGGACTTATCTGCAGAAAAAGATCATACTTCCTTTTTAAATTCTTTATTACACCCGAGTCTATTTGTTGATGGTACTCTCAGAGGCAGGGCTTCCTTCCTCAGTTTGCAGTCTAACTGCTAACCACAGACAGTCTCAGAACTTCACTAATCTGTGGGGTGGTGCTTACTCAAGTCAAGCTGATATATCTCAATTATAGTACAAGAAAGTGTGAGAGGAAATATTTAGCAGGGAGAAGAAGTGTGTAAATAGCAGCTTGTGGGTGCCATTGGTGAGAAAGTCAATTAGTATGAGAAGACTAACAATAAACCCTGGATGTCTTTATTTGTGCTGTGTTTTCTGCTTCAAATGAAAGCTTTCATTCTTTACTTTTTCCACATTGTTTATCTCTGAATATCTTTGGAGGTGCTTTTGAGATGAACTCCTTTTCTCAAAACTCTTCTTCCTTAAAATACCTCAGTGCCTTCTACTCAAGAATAGGGACATTTCTGTTTCACATCCCCAGCCTAGCTGTAGACTTTACTAAAGGTTTCCGAAGCTCACTTACAACCTTTTCTTCTCTGGGTTGTTAATAATTGCATGTGCAGAGTATAGTGTAACAGTTTAGGTCCAGTCCCAGCAGGAACTTTGGAAGAACCAAGGAGAATGTCAAGCACTTCATTTTATACCCTCTCTGTAGAGCTTGCATTTTTATGTAAGCCACTGAGTAGAATGCAAACAAGAGCCTAGATGGTTAGGATATTTTTGGAGTAGTTGTTTCTCTCCAAAGCAGAGATTTAGGGTCAAGGCCCTTAGAATTTCTGGAAAAACAAAAACGAACTGCTGGGGAAATGTGCCCTGTTGTGTGATTGTTCCAAATACTTGCCATTATAAATATATACTTATGAATCACAAAACAATATGATTAGTATCGATTCCTTATGTAAGTTTTTATCAAAGGTCCCCCCCCGAGGTACATTATGAAGGAGAAAAAGGCATTTGTGCAAGAGAGAACACATTTCCTCTTTTTACTTTAAAATAATCACTTTACTCAAGAAAAACATTCAAATTCTAACTCAGAGAGGGAACAACTGCAAAGATTGCCCTTCCTGGAAGCAAAGCTTTGATGTGTTTAACGATGAATATTCTGTTTCTTCCGGGGAAGGAAAATGATCTGAATGTCTATCACTAGGTATAGCCTTCCCTCAAAGTTTCTGACATTGGAAGCTCTCTGTCCTGAATCAAATATTTAAAATGTATGCATCGTAAAAAATTTGTCATGTGTGTGTGTATTACTACATGCTTTTGTAACATAATTGAATAATAAAATAATATCTATGAGTAACATTCAAATAACTTCTTGTAGGCAACACTGGCAAATGTGTAAGGCAGACTGGGTAAAAACAGAGTGATGATGTGGACTTATGCTTACAAATGAAGGCACAAACTTCTTTCTCACTCCTAGAGGCCTGCTCATTTTCCTATCTCAACTTCTCCCACAGGTCATAGTTCTGTTTTCCCTGTCTTCAACGCTCTTTCCCTTGCATATCCATTTATTAACTGAAACGTATTGGTAAGTTTCCCTTCCTGTAAAATACTGGTACTATGAGACAGTAAGAGACTTGATTATGTGGTATTAGAATTTAAGTGGTCGCCTGGGTGAGTCACCATGGACTTACCTATGAGTGATCAGTTCCATGTTCCGATATATTTCTTTTTCTAACCACTGGAATTAAAGGATGACAGTCACAATATCTGAAATCCCTTAAGATGCTGCTTGTCCTTTCAGAAATAATGATGAATGCACTAATACGATGGGAGAGCTAAAAACTGTGGATCACATCAGTTTGAGCAAGCAGTTCTGGGAGTAGCCTGTCCCGCTGTGTCTTTTGTGACAAACCTGGACTGTTTCAGCCCGAGGTTAAATTCAGGTAGCTGCAGGTCCTGATCCTCTGCATAGTCTCCATCCCCACAATATCTGGGAATGATATTTTCAAAATGTAGGTGGGAAATGAATGGCAATGGTGACAGAAGGCTTTTGCAGCCATGGGTGTACACTGGTATGTCAGTTCAGGAACTTAATTTGTTCTGTTATTTGGGGGAAAATGATCTCACTTATGTTGAAAAGATGGCTGCATTCATGTTTGTTAGCCTGTGCAAAATTTGCAAACAAAAACAACATTTTTCCAAGAGCTTCTGTTTGAGAACCAAATTGTCTGTAAAGAAAAGCATTCATGAACCAAGGTACCACTGTACCTCCTTTCTGTCAACATGATGAGACTTTTCTTGCTCAAACAAAATTACAGCAATCCTTCTACCTCAGTCTCCTCATGAACCAAGGTACCACTGTACCTCCTTTCTGTCAACATGATGAGACTTTTCTTGCTCAAACAGGAGCAATTAGGTACGAAGTAGACATCCATCATTTAGTGTTTAGGAACATACCCTCAAGACTACTGCAGTTTGAAACATGACTTCTTCTCTTAACTCATGTGTGAGCTTTATTTTACTCTCTAAATCTATTTTTCCTATGCATAAAGTATGCAAGAAAGTATTACCCAATCTATGGGGATGAATGAAAATAAAACGCAGTCCAAATGGTGGGTATGTGTTAAGATATACTTATTTAGTTTTTATTTTGTTTATTTTAAAGAGAAAAAGATAAACAATGAAACAGGCCAGTACTTTTTAAATTAGCAGCACTTATGACTTTTTGAGGAAATGTGACAATAATTGCACCGCTGATAATTGCACTGTGCTTAGTGTTGATCCATCTAAAGAACTAGGTAGAAAATGTTAGAGTTTATGGGTTTTTTGGTTTGGTTTTGCTTTTGGAAGTGTTGGGTATTCACCTGGAATTGGATCCAATCTTGAACCCACTAAAAGACCTTAAGGTTATATAAAATAACTAACTTAAGAAATGTGTAATTGTTTTCTATCTGAAGATCCCTGTTATATGTATAGTAAAAGATGGTATTGATTTACTACAAATCATTACTAATCAGAAATTGCTTATATGAATCAGGTATAATGTAATCTTCATGTTGTTGACATTTAAAATGTAATATAAATGCTATTTCATTTCTAAACATTTTACTGTTCCTAACTAAATAAAATGAAAATCAAGAATTTTAAAGACCAGGATAAATATTTTGTTAAATGGCAATGCAAAACTACTTATACTAGTCTGAGAAGTAAAGCCATTCCTTTCCTGTCCTTTGATGCAATTTAGCATATAAATGATGTATGCTATTTTCCACTTAGAATTTATTTCATGAAAAGTTTTCATAGTATGCTCTGTAAAGCTTACTTGACTATTGAAAAATTATTTTGGGTTTTATTCATCAGCACTGTTGTCAATATATGTTGTACAGCTTGTAGCTAGCAAGAAACTACTAGTATTTGTTGGTTTTGTATTAGTATGTATTTTAGTATGTAATGTTTACATTTTTTATAGGGAGTCAATACATGTACATACAGTTTAATTCCTCTTATCTTTCACTTTCCCTTCTTTCCCTCCTTCTCATTCCATCTCTTGATCCTCTTCCTATCTGTGAAAGAAACCACTAGTTTTATAACAACATAAATAAGTAAAGAAAAGAATTAAAACCACAATGAGGCTAGGAATGTAGTTCAATGGTAGAGTGCTAACCTAGCATGTACAAGGACCTTGATCTATTCCCAACACTGAAAAAAAAAAAATCAAACAAACATAAACCTTAATATTATCTACCTAGTTCTTTAGACAGGTCAATGCTAAAGACATTTTTGTTTATTTTTACTTTTAATGATTCCATAATTGCATAATTGTGTTATGCATGTCCAGTTAGTAGGTCCATCTCTTATGACTGGCTATGATGGGAAGATTCGAGACTGTTCTCAAAACACCAAAATATTGTTCAACTCTAGTTTAGGGATCAAAACCCCCATAGGAGCTTTGACTACTATGGAATTCCATGACTTCTTAACTGAGCTCCTTCTTTTCCTTTTGCCAGCCTGGAGAATATCTTATAATTTAGGAAAAATGCGATGTGAAAAGGCTTTTCTTTCAGCTTGGTCCTCCATACATGTGTGTATAATCTCTGGCTTTGACTCAGGCGCACTCTCTGTGATACCGGGCAAAATGCCAGAACTGCAGGGAATGTCCCAACTCCACTGAGGTCACTTCAAAAACAGGCTGTGTTTAAAGTAAGTTTGAAGCGATCCTTGGAAATGTGAGCCACTGCGCTTCTGCCCAGGCAAAAGACACCCCCACCCCCTCACTGCCTAATTGTCTCTTGCTCAATCCATGGAAAAAGATTCAATTAGACAAGTTGCTGAGTTTAAGGTCAAATTGAAATTCTTTTCCTACCTCTTTTCATTTTTTCCAAGCCAAACATTTCTCTGGCTCTAATGCAAAAGCATAGAAGTTTATCCTTACTTGCCCCAAAACCTTGTTATTTTCATCTTAAATAAGCATTTTCTGAGCCTGGAACTTTTAACCCACAGCGTTAAGTTCCACTGGATTTTCTCTCCTCCAATTTGTCTCAATCTGTACCATTTTAGAGTATAGAAACACAAGTTACTGTGCCCAGTCTCATTTCAGTTTATAAAAACACAAGTCAGTGTGCCCAGCTTTTCTTACATACAGCTAGGAACCAAACTCTATTTATAAGGTTCTCTTCCAGCTACTTTTCCCTAATATTCACCTCCTTCTTGTAACACAAGCCCTATAAAGATTGTCCATAAATCCAGGGTAAGTAATTTTATCTATCATTTTTTCTTGAATATATTCTGACTGGATCTTTGTTCTTATCCGTCAATTAATTGTTATTTCAAAAAGGTAATCCTTGACTTCCATCTTAAAAAAATCCAGTCATCATGAACATAAAATCTAAAACTAGAGGAAATGTAATAAAAAAATTAGTGAACTTGGGTTAGTTAAGCAAAAATTTCTTGGATATGACAGCAAACAAAAATAGTATATTAGACTTGTATCAAACTCAAAACGTCTACACTTTGAAAAAGATGTTAAGAGAAGGAAGAGAAAAGCCACAGAATGGGAAAAATATTTGCAAAGCATATACCTCATAAAAGCTTAGCGTGTGGATAGAATATATAACAGACATTTATCTCTCCAAAATGAAGAAATAACCAAGTTAAAATTGGTAAATTATTCAAAGGAATATTCTGTCTAAAAAAAAAATAGAAATAAGAGAAAAGTACATGAAAGAATGCCCAGTGTCAGTACTCATTAGAGAAATGGAAGTTAAAACAATGATATAATACCCATTGGAATATCCAGAATTAAAAGAAAAACAGAGTAACTGGAATTCTTATATGTTGCTTATAGGAATAAAAATGGTTCAATGACTTCCGAAAACATTTTTCTTATAAAGTATTGTATGAACTTAAATATACAATAACCATATGACATAGCAATTCTTTTCCTAAGTATTTACTTGTGCGAAATTGAAGCCTCTTTGTGAATATTTGTGATAGATTTGTTTGTAATCTGTGAAGACTGTAAAGAGCAGTCTCCAATGGCAATATATCCATACAATGCACTCTGATACGTATAATAATAGATCAACCTCAAATACTTTATGCTAAATGAAAGTCAGAGATGCAAAGTTCCATACCATAAAACTCCATTTATATGATATACTAGCAAAACTGTAGTGACAGAAAGTAGATCTGGGGCTACATGTGGAGAAAAGAGTTAGTTACATTGAGACACTGGAAATTTTGGGTTTTGATGAAACATTTTATCTCATGATTATGATAGTGACAGGACAATTGCATGTTTCTTAAAACTTACAGGAATGCCTACTAAAACAGATGCATGGTAGTTAATTTATATTATAACTGAGTTTTAACAAAAGAAAAAATGAAAGACATGGATATTTCCATCATAAACATCTTTCATGACTGATTTTTATTCAAAAATCACCTAATGGTCACTTGTGAGTCTGGACCTTCTCTGACCTCTCAACCTATTTGGCAGAGATGGTCACTTCCTTCCCTTCAGGAGTTACTTTCTGTTTTTGTTTGGTTCAGTTTGGCTTCACAGACAACACACTTTCCTTGTTTTCCTTTCACTTCCCTGAGTGGCTCTCCACAATCCCATCTGCTTACTCTGAGCCCCCTCTTTGCCTCTAAGTGTTGAAATATGGGCGATACTTTCTGACAGGGAAGTCGGCCCAGATTTCCTGCAGGAGGTGCAGGCAGGCTGGACAGAAATGGGAGGAAAGGGGAAGAATGATTTTTTTCTCTTGGGACTGGTGGACTAGCTTGTGGAGTTCTGTGTACAGTGAAAATGCAGGGTCAGTTATTTTAAAATGAAGAATTCCGAGATGGCAAGAGTAGAGCCCAAGTGCTGGGTCCTTCAGGCTGCAGGAGCTGCCTGTGACCGCAAATGTAAGGACGCCCAGGAGACCGATGTCAGGGATGCTGATCTTCCTACTGCTCCCCAGAATGGCCTTTCCTAAACCTCCTATCAAAGCCACATTTCCCTGGACATTTCTAATCCCTTTAAAGCTGTTCTTCTGGATTTAGCTTTTTTTCTTAAAAACAGAACAAAACAAAACAAAACAAAACCCTCATGAAATTATTGTGCATCTCTGCTCAAAACCTTTCAGTGGTTGTCTGTCTCTTCAAATAAAATCCCTACGCTATCCAAGCCTATAACTGCACTGATCTGGCCTGTAATTTTCTGACCTCATCTGTTATTTTGTTAGCATAGAACAGTGTTTTCCCCAGTTCTTTGCAAGATTTTTCCTTTGGGCTTCAGATTTGACTTCATCGCTGGTATCCAGAACGAGACCTTCCCCAGTGACCCTGTGTGCAGTCACAGTCTCTTCTTGCCTCTGATACCCACTGCAAGCCTATTTATATTCTCTTCCACTGAATAATTTGTTTTTTTCATAACACTGATCAGTCTGGAATTATCTTGTATACTACTTTGTTTATGATGCATTTTCTCTGTGGGCATATAAGCTCCATACATAAGAATAGGTGCTCTATCTGGTTCATTGCTGTATACATGGTATATTTGAAAATTTCCTGTAACTATTAGTCTAGTCTCCTGTGCCTACATGCATGCACACACACACATGCACTCACACACACACCCCTCTACTCCTTTTTCTACTTTCTATAATATTCTCCCTGCTCTATCACTCATCCATAAGCAAATTTATAGTAGACTAAACCACATGATATACAAGGTACACACATCTATACACGGTTATATTTCTTTTATTTTCCTTTTAGGTACCAGGAATTGAACTCAAGACCTTGTACTTGTCAAGCAGGCACTTGTGCTGCTGAGCTATGTCCCTAGCCCTCAGATCCTATAGAAATTCAGAAAATCATCAATATCTACTTTGAAAATCTTTATACTCATACTGTGGAAAACACGGAAGAAGTGGACAGATTTCTAGATACATATGAATTACCAAGGTTGAATCAAGAAGTTATAAAAATCCCGAATAGCCCAATTAATGAAATTAAAAACCTGATTGAAAACCTGCCAACAAAGAAAAGCTCAAGTCCTGATGGATTCACAGCTTAGCTCTACAAGAACTTCAGAGCAGATTTAATGCCAACACTCCTCAAACTCTTCAATGAAATTGAAAAGGAAGCAAATCTCCCTATCTCATTTCTAGAGTCAAGAATTATACTGATACCAAAACCAGAGAAAGACCCAACCAAAACAAAGAACAGAGGCAATCTCCCTAATGAACATAGATGCAATGATATGCAATAAAATACTAGCAAACAGAATGTAGCAAATCATCAAGAATATTATACCACATGGCTAAGTGGGATTCATCCCAGGGATGTAGAGATGGTTCAATTTACACAAGTCAATAAGTGTAATACACCATATATCCACAAAACCAAAGACAAAAACCACATGATCAGCTCAATAGATCCAGACAAAACTTTTGACAAATTCCAGCACTCACTCATGCTTTATTCCTACATAAAATAGGAATAGATGGTCTTTACCTCACTCTGATAAAAGCCATCTATGACAAACCAACAGCCAACATCATACTAAATAGAAAAAACTGAAATGTCTCACTTTAAAAATAGGAACAAGACAATGATGTCCACTATCACCACTCTTTTTTTTTTTTTTTTTTTTTTTTTTCTTTTTCTCCAGTACCGGGAACCGAACTCACGACCTTGCGCTTGCCAGGCAGGTGCTTTGCCGCTGAGCTAAATCCCCAGCCCCACTATCACCACTCTTATTCAACATCATTCTGGAAAAACTAGCCAGAGCAATTAGAAAAGACACAGAAGTAAAAGGAATAAGGATAGGAAGAAAGAAGTGAAATTATCATTATTCACAGATGACATGAGACTTTACATGGGAGACTCCAAAAACTCCACCAAAAGACTCCTACATTTAACAACCAAACTGAGTAGCATAGCCAGATACAAAGTCAACATTCAAAAATCAGTAGTATTCTTATACACAAACAATAAACACCCTGAGAGAGAAAGTAAAGAAACCATAACTTTCACAACAGCATCCCAAAAATGGAAATACTTAGGAATCAATCTAACAAAAGAAGTAAAAGATCTATGTATTGAAAATTACAGTACTCTGAAGAAGGAGATCAGAGTATTTCAGAAAATGCAGAGATATTCCTTGCTCATGAATAGGAAGAATCAACATTGCAAAAATGGTCATATTCCCAAAATTGTACAGATTCAAAGTAATCCCACTTAAAATACCATTAGCATACTTCATAGATCTAGAGAAAACATCCTAAAATTCATCTGGAACCAGAAGAGACGAAAATAGCCAGAGCAATCCTGGGCAACAAAGACAAGTTAGGTGGCATCACAGTCCCAGACTTGAAATTATACTACAAAGCTACTATGACAAAATCAATGTGATATTTGCAAAAAACAGACCTGAGGATCAATGAAATAGATTGGAAGATGCAGTTACAAGCACAAACACATTCAGCCACCTTATCTTTGACAAAGGGGCCAAACATGCTCACTGGAACAAAGATAGCCTCTTAATAGATGGTTCTGGAAAAGCTGGCTTTCTAATTGCTGAAGACTGAAATTAGACCCATGTGTATCACCATGCACCAAACTAAAGTCAAATGGACTAAACTTCTAAATATTGAAACAGAAATACTAAATCTACTGGAAGGGAAAGTAGGTAAAAGTCTTGAATACGTAGGGGTAGGCAGAGAGTTCATGAACAAAAACCAAACAGCATAGAAAATACTACAAAGAATCAATAACTGAGATCTCATCTTACTGAAAAGTTTTTACACAACTGAAGAAATCACCAGCAGAATAAAAATAAAACCCACGAATTGGAAAAAAATTTTAGCCTTGGACAGACCATATAAAAAATTTTTAAAAAATCAGCCCCCCCCAAATTCAAAGGCCCAATCCAAAAATGGGCATCTGAGATGAATCCATACTTCTCAGATAAAGAAATGCAAATTGCAAATAAATACATGAAAAAATATTCAATATCATTGGTCATTTGAGAAATGCAATTCCAAACAACACTGAGAATTCATCTCATCCCAGAAAGAATGGCTACCATCAAGAAATCAACCAATAACAAATGCGGGAGGGACTGTGGAGAAAAAGGAACCCTTCTCCACTGCTGGTGGGAGTGTAGATTGGTGGGAGTGTAGATCAATCTGGAGATTCCTCAGTAAACTAGGATTAGAGATCTCGTTCAACTCAGTTATTTCCCTTTGGGGTATTTTTCCAGAAGAACTAAGTACGTGATACCCTGGTGATACATGTGCTCTCATGTTTATAGCAGTGCAGTTTGTAATAGCTAAATCATGGAAGCAATCAAAATGCCCATCAACTGAGGAATGGATAAAAAGGATTTGGTACTTTTGTATGATGGAATATTACTCAGCTATAAAAAAAGATACACTCAAGGCTTTTATAAGTAAATGGATACAACTAGACACCATACTAAGAAGTGAAATAAATCAGACTCACATGTGTAAACATCATATTGTCTCCCTAGTGTAAGAACCTGAAAGAGTAAGTAAAATCTAAAAGATACAAATAGATATTGTGAAAGGGAAAGAAATTGCTCGAAAGGATAGAACAAATGGGATGAGAGAAAAGAGAAAGAAAGAAAGAAGGGAAAGTATGAATATATGTATACACAAGACAAATAAGATAATTGTGTTACTTATTTCTATTGTTTTATTGAAAGGAACAGTTAATGTTTAATTGTTTATCAATCTTACGTACCTATATTTGTTTATCTGAGCAACCATTTTGAAGATAACAATATGTAATACAACAACCATTTTAAATTTCCTATCACCTTGTCTGAAATTCTGTATTGCTTTTACTTTTTTTATGTTGTTTTGTTTATGTCTGTGTATGTGTTAATATGTTTTCATTCTTTTGTCTTTAGAATAAAAAACCCATACAATTTTGAAATTATTAACATTTGATCATATTGGTAACCTGAATAGCAAATTCATACCATTCAAATTAACAATATTGGGGCTGGGGATTTAGCTCAGCGGCAAAAGCGCCTGCCTGGCAAGCGCAAGGTCGTGAGTTCAGTTCCCGGTACCAGAGAAAAACCAAAAAACCAAAAAAAAAAAACAAAAAACAAAAAAACAAATTAACAATATTATATAAAGATAATTAAAACACATGAATGCACCAAGGACAATTGATTAGTATAACAAAGGTATCTTATAGGAGAGATCAAACATCATGATCAGAATATTATTCCATATAAATAAGACCTGGCATTGCTGCTGTGATGTGTCTACCTTTCCATGAAAGTTTGTAAGCCAGTAAAGACGGACAGGATGCCTGTTCCCTGAGTGATAAGAAGAAACGAATGGATTTCTCAGTGACAGCTTGTTAATCCATTACCTGGCAATAACAACACCAGAGACCAATCCCTATGTTCAGAAATCCATGTTCTCTCTTGAAGCCTCATTCAAGTAGTATCTGTACAATCTGTGAATGAAGCCAAACCAGAGATATGCATAAAAATCATAACGGCATTAACTGAGATTAGTTCTTTCTGTGTTAATCCAGAGAATGGATTTTTCCTTCCAGCACACTGTTATCAAATGTAAAACGTATAATAACTAATGCCTTTTTCTCAGTGTCTAACAACTGAAATGTATAACCCATGGTATTTACACATTATACTTAACTGCAAATGGTTATCAACAGTATAAATCTTAGATTAGCATGCTAGCTTCAGTGAGATCTATTTGTACTTCTAACCTTTAGTACTGAAAATGGCTTAATACTTAATAATCTTCATGATTTAATATTTTTGATTATTTTTATCCTTTTAGGTTTTTAACCAAAGATTTATAAGAAACTTTTTAAGTATAGTAAATCTGTTGGCATCCAAAGCTCATCTGACCTGAGATTTAATGGAGCTGATATCAATATTGAAGGTTAATCAATTGAGCAAAAAGCTAGGGACTTCTTTCCTTATTCCTTGTCTTATTTTGTCTTACTAATTAATGTAAGCATAATTAATGTAAGTATAACTTGTGAGCATATGTGTTTCAGACTATGCTCGAAGTCTGGTGTGTATGACTTAAAAAATATGGCATTGATCCCTTACCTTTCTGGTAAGTGTTATAGTTTATGTCTACATGTCCCCCAAAGCCCCATATGTTTGTAGGTGGGGCTTTTGTCACATGACAGGACTACTGGAAATTTATAGCTCATTGGCTGTTAGCAGATGGGATCTATTTGGAAGAAGAGGGTCACCGTGGGTGTGACCTGAAAGGTTTATCTCCCTCCCCAGCTCCTCTCTTCACCCTCTGCTTCCTATCTATCAAGCCATGAACAGGTCTGCTCTGTGTCTCTCTTTTAACCATCTTGCTTTGTAGCTACCCAATTATGGATTGAAATGTGAGCTAAAATAAACCTTTTGTCCTTTTATTTGTGTCAAGTATTTTGTTCCAGTGACAAGAATGGTGACTAAAATAGTAATTCAGTTTAAATCACAATCATAAAACATTGCTACTTCTGTCAATGCTGCAGAGACTCCTGCTATGAAGATGTGCAAGATCTCAGTTATCAACTAGCCACTGAAGGAGCGGAAGTTACTAATAAGAAGGAAAGTAGCTCAGTTAAAAGGAAAGTGGTGTTCTTGCCTATGTGAATCAGAGATTCCTTAAAAACATCACAATAGATGCATGAAATTTCATTTTATGTAGCTCTTTTGCCAGTTTTGACCAAGTCACAGCAAAATGACTGCATTGCTTAAAATATCCCTATACAGGCACTTGTTAGGACTTATCAAGGCTTATGGAGGAGTTAATTATGCTGAATACTTACAGATTAGCCTTAATTTTTTCTTTGTAACGGTTATATAGGTGATATGTATATACGTGTGTGCATGCGCATGTGTGTGTGTAAAGAGAGAGAAATGTAAATGATAGCAGTATCATCCAAAGTACCAATGTCCAATAATAAGAGAAAAACAAATTCATTATTTTTGTTAAAGAAAATCATTAAGGGCAGGGGATTAACTCAGTAGCGCAGCACCTGCCTGGCAAGTGTGAGGTCCTGAGTTCGATTCCCAGTAATCCCCCAGAGGAAAAGAAAAAGATGCAGTCATAATCATCTTTCTTGACCCTTATTGTTGGACATTCAAGATGAGTGACTAAACTTGTAAAGTGTTGAATGGAGTAGGCATTTTAACTCACAAATTCATTTTCTTTACTACATAGGTGCTTTGCTTAAAGATGGTTAAAGAACATAGGAAGACTTTGCTACAATAGAAATGATTTTATAAAAGAAGGAAAGGGCAAGACGTGGTGTTCCACATAATTCCAGGAACCTGGGAGGCTGAAGCAGGAGGATTTCAGGTTTGTGCCCTGTCTCAAAATAAAAAATTAAATGGGCTGGCAGTGTAGCTCAGTGCAAAGGCCTTGGATTCCATCCTCATAACTGATTAAAAAGAAGAAAAAAAAAGTTAAGTTAATTCTGAAGAAGTTAATAGATCTAATAGCATGCTCCATTTTTATTTTTGTGATGATCCTTATGTGAAACAAAGATACTCTATCATAGTCTTCATGTCATAATTATTGTACACATAGTCACACTTGAATTTGGCAAGGTATTCCATAGCTTGTTGTGAAAATGCCTTCCTTGATGGATAAATCACCAAGGCTTGGTTTTACTGTAAGAAACAATGCTGGGTACACATTAGCATCACTTGAAAACACTTTTAGAGAATGGGTATTTAGGCACCTACAAAAAAGTACTGACTCAAAATTTCTGAGTAATGAGACTTGGGAGTTACTATTCTTTAATATACATGCCAATTGATGATAAATAATCCTATAGAGAATGAATCACAAAATAAGCACACCCATGTAACAACAACTCAGATTAAGGCAATGTTGCCAGCCAGCATCCTAGAAACCCATACATACCCCTGATCAATCAGGGATGAGTGCAGTTTTCATAGCAATTTTTCAGAAGATTCTACTGCATATTCAAGGATAAGGACTGCCATACTAGATGCTAACTCTCCCTCATACCAGTTTCTCTATTTTGATTTCATTGTGAGGAATACTCATTAAATGCGTACTATATGTTGAGGGTAGCATAAGTATTTTCTTACTTTATCTTTATAGTAACCATTTAGAATAGTTAGCATTGCATCCTTTTGTATAAATGATGAAGTGAAGGCTGAAAGAGACAGCTTCATTTGTGAAAATGGGGATCATTATAATGGTGACCCTGGAAGGCAAACCCAAGTCATCACTGTGTTGTAAGGATTAAATTGGATTAGACAGATTTAGGTTTGACAATCCACTACTTCCTGAAGATTTGGCCTTGAGGTAGTTAGTTCAGTGTTCTATCACTAAAATGGAAACCACAGTGTCAAACAAGTCAGCTCTCCCATGGTTCCACAAAAATAAGACATAGCCTGAAAAGCATCAGCCTTGAAAACTACAGATGAAAAATGCCAGCCCCAATCAGACTAAACTTGCCTTACCTGCCATCAGGAGAAGCCACTGAGCAAGAGCGCTTAGTTTCAGTCTGTCCTATTTTCAAGAAAAGATGCTTGTAGTAAAGATTATATGCAAACGACTTGCAATAAGCCATTATATTATAGCTTATTGTAGTATTATAGCTAATACTAATTTTTTAGGATATTAGGGCCTAAATCCAAGGCCTTCACACTGAGATACATCCACAGCCCTTTTTGTTTTGAGACAGGGTCTAGCACAGTTGCCATGGCAGGACTCAAACTCATGATCTTCCCAAGCACCAGAAACCAATAGACCTAGCTCATGGGTAGCATTGGTCTTACATTTAATTCCAGACTCAGCTTTTCCCCCATCTCAAACTATTTATACAATGACAAAATGCAGAAACCCAGCTTGCAGGCACTTGCCACATCCTTCCATGAATATTTGCCTTAATTTGCAAGAGGACCATCAGAGTTTGAAGTCATATGGGATGGATGTCAGAGAGAGGGTGACCATAGTATATACAACTAGTATATCATCACATCCTGAAAACACAGAAGAATTATTTCACCTTGGTTAAGTTAACAATTGAAATGCTGATTTAAATTTGGAAGGATTTCAGTTGAAAGAGTGTCCAGATATTGAAGAAAAACACATGAAGATATCAATCAGTAATGAAACTAGCATGGTGTTTTATAACTTAAAGTGCTTCTCTTTTATGGAATGAAGATATAGATAGATGTATTTATGCACACATATATAATCACAGACGCACATATCTTTACACACAGGTAGTTTTTATAAATAGGCAAAGAGACTGGGTAAATTAAAACCTGGGGATTTCCTCTCCAGCTCCCCAGAGACTGAGGTTATTCAGCTACAGGAGACAGAAAAAGTCAAGTGACACTCTAGATGAGGAAAATAACATGATGTCACTCCTGTTCTCTCTTGTCCCCAAACAAAAGCTGGATACAGTGAATTGTGTGAGTCTGAGGAGGTACCTCTACCTCACTGGGTGAGAGAGGCAGGGGATTTCCACCATAGTGCCAGAAAGACCTTGTCAGTGCTAGTGTGCCCTCTCTCCTCACTTTACCTACTCTTCCTTGGAATCACATAATTCGTATGTGATTAAAAGAAAAGAAGAAGAAAGAAAAGAAAAATAAAAAGGTGTGATTGATTAATGATCCCTTTCAATGGAATTTCTCCTTCCTCTGTGTAATGTCGGGAGATAAAGACTAATAACCTCTTTTAAACTTTCCTGTTAGATGAGTCTTATGTGCTTGTGCCAGCAACTCCATAATTAAGACAATATATTTGTGATTCATAATCAAAACAGATGACACTTGATGTCTGTCAAATCTTTTAGGCCTCTTGTCTTAGGTCTTCATTGTCGTTGTTTTGGTAGCTTTTTTAAATCTTGAAAAAATAATTTCAATTTCTCTAGGATTTATTTTTGGAAGAAGAAGGACAAAAACTCAGAATGGCCACAGTGTTTTGCTGTTTGTCTTGTGAGTTTCATTAATGCATCGATGTTAAACTGGAACTTCCTACACAACTCAACCAGATAGTAGCTGAAGAACTGGAAACTTCCTGTGATATGAGCATCAGAATGAACTTTTGTGTTCATTTTAGCAAGATCTTGTTCTGTAGAGGGATTTTACCGAGATCCAATTCTGATGCCTTTCTCTGAACTTCATTTGACTTTTTGGTTCATAAATTTTTATTACTCTAGTCTAATAGGTTAAACCCTAGAAAATGTTTTAATATCAAATATTTATTCTTAATTATGCATTAATATGATTTATCATTAAATGTACAGTGTCATACAGAGAAATTGACAAAACTTTATTGAATAGGAGTTCGAAAACTGATAAAAATTTCCCATTTCATTAGATTTTCAGAACAGTACACAATTGTACTAAACTATTAAAAAGTTTGCTTTAATAGTCCAGATAATTTTATGTAGTCAGTGTGTCACACGGATGTGATACTGGTGGAAGGTACTAGAACAGAGGTGTAAGAGTTGGGTGAGTGGGAGGCTGAGGCACAAGGGCTACAAGTTCGAGCCCACTCTAGGCCACATAGGAATTTAGTGAGAGCCTGTCTCAAGATAAAATAATAAAATAAAATAAAAGTGTTGGGTTTATAGTCCAATGAGATCTTAGACTTAAACTCCAGTAATGACAAAACAAAAAGTTGTGTGGCAAGGATTAACTGGTTTTCAAAATGCAAGGTAGTAGTGTGTAGTTGCTGCTATTTGAGATGGATAATTCGACAGATTCTGCATTAATATATAATCACAGATGAAGTTTTAGCATAATAATCATTTTCCATCATTTTAGTCAATCTCATTGTGACATATTCTGGACACAGGTTAGAACTTGGCCTTGCTGTATTTTGGTCAGTTCAGTTACTCAGGTTTATAGCCTCGAATGACATTCAAGTTGAGAGTGAGTCATTTGAAAAGAAGATGATTACTCTATTCCTAAATTAGAAACCTGACATCCAGCATACAACTGCATGTCCCCAGAGTTCATTTCACATAACCTTAGTCTAAAGTAGGTTTCCTTAACTGAGGCACCACTGACATCTCAGGCTGGACAATTCTTGCTGAGGAGTTGTCCTGTAAGTTGTAGGACACTTGCAAGTACCTTACATCTATCACTAGGTGACAATAGAGCCCATCCACTGTGACAACCCAGAAGGTTTCTCCAGACATTCCTGGGGAAGAAGAGATTGCTTTCTGGTTTAGAATCACTTTTGCAATCTCTCATCCTTCCTCAATGATTTCATAATGAAATTGTTTGTGACAAAATAACTCTCAAAGTTCGCATTTAATAATAGCATATTTTAAGATTCTGAACATTCCTATTGCAAGGAACCAAATTGCTCTTGTTTAATTTAACATTTCCCAAATATTTTGACTGCAGAATCACCCATATCTGAGTGATGTCTATTTTAAATTTCTGTACTTGTTTTAAAACACACCAGAAAATCCTGTTAAAATTGAGTGATTACACAAATGCTTATTTCGCTTATAAAAAAACACTGCTTCACAGTTTTTATTAATTGATGTACTTCTGTACTTTTAGGTTAGAAAATTAATTTAACTAGTTATAATTGTCATAACAAACTAGAATAAACTTGTCTCTTAGCTTATTATTGTTAAAATTATTTGGAGAGTATTCATCATTTTCTTTTTGATATATAAGTATTAGTAATATTCTTGGTCTAAGAGTCAAGAGCTGTTTTGTTTTTTTTTTTCTTTTTTTTTCCAGACAGAGTTTCACTATGTAGCCTAGGTTTGCCTTGAACTCACAATCTTCTTTCTTCAGCCTCCCAAGGGCAGGGATAAAGTTGCACACCACCAAAGCCTAGCTTCAGGCTTAAAATTGTATGGTGACTTGCCTAAGGTTTTAGAACTGCAGAAGCGGAGGAGAAATCCCAAGCATATTCTTAGGGTGCACGCCTGTGGTTGTTTTGCCACCTATCATGGTACACATTGTGGAAGCAGACACCTCAGGACACTGCCATCTTTCTCGCATTGTGAACCAGTCACGCAGGTAGGATAGGACTCTGGTCCCCTATGTATCTGAGAAAGTCATTGAAATCAAATATCGAGCCTAAGTCCATCACATACCCACAGTGCCTGACTCAGTGACAGACACCCTTCTTAGGTCTAATCTGTGCTGCACGTGGTGTTTGGATGACTCTTGTAGGACGGTTCATTTAGGACCAACTGAATTGGTCCACTCAGCCAGAGGTTGTGCACCTCAGTACAGTAGCTGATGAAAGGAACACTCTTTGGTCAGGCCAAGCAAATTTCTATTTGAGAAGGCAGTTAGTGGTGCAGATGTGAGGTCTTTGCTGCTGAAGCTTTTTTTGACACCATGTGGAAAATTCACCTGGGAGAAATCTAACACAAGGAAGAAGACTGAACTAGAGATAGCCAAAGTGAGAGATTCATAGCAGCAATCCAACTTCCCAAAGCTACATCTGCCATGTAACATTTGCAGTCATTCAATAGTTCCTTTAGTGTTCTGCCAATTTTGTTTTTAGGTTTCTGCCAATTGTAATAGAAACTATTCTTAGCAATATGCTTAAAGTAGAAAAAAAAGTAACAGTCAAATCATTTTGCAAATTACCTATGTCAGTGGAAAGCAAGATATTTCATTTAAGGTTGGTTTATAAATGCTAGGTCACCATGCATTAATAATGCAACTTCTAATTTATATCTTGCTGAGTATATCACCACCAACCACAAACTCCAAGAGAGAATAAAAAAATAAATAAATTGCAGGTGATATGGTTAGACAGAATTAGTATGGTAATTACAGAGGAATGTTATAGAAAACTAGCCAATAGCTAGATATAAAAAAGAAAGAAAATACCTGGAGATAATTGTATGGGTGTAGCTTCCCAAGAGGAGAAAAGTCACAGGGATCAAAGAATTTAGTGTAGTGGTATTCAGGAAATTCATCTGAAACGCTAAAAAAACAGATATCAGTTACGTTATTTTTGAGAAATAGATGAACCATTCTGCTAATTATTTAATTTGCTGTGGAGAAGCTGGAATCAGAGAAATGCTTAAAATTGAATTGATATTTTCAGTTTCTCTGTAAATAGTCTTATGAGAATTGTTTCTCTTTGAATTCCATTTCCAAGGTCTATTTTGCACAAGAGACACTTTTTTCATCATCCCTGGTGCTAATCATTATTCTAATTTGGCTAGCTTTCATTCTTTGAAGCCCAGGAAGGTGCATAGAATTAAGATAACAAAGAATACTTCTTCAAAGACTGCTACATGTCAGTATCACTGTAGAAAATGCCCATGGTGGAACTGTCAGAATTCCACAGCTACTAACCCTTGCCTTAGAGGAGGTAGGAAAATAATAGCTAACCTTAGCTCCTACTTTAGACAATAAAACTAGGTTCTGAAAGCTTCTGATTGCATCTTTTTATTGTCTCAGGTTGAAGCGTCTCTTTATAAGGAAAAAATTCAAAAACTCACATAAATGGAATATGATATGACTGTCTTCAAATGGAATTTTGAAGAAAGGGATTCCCAAATGCCTGATGTTTACAGAGATGTCCAGAGCAATAATTTGAGGGTTTTTATTGTGCTCCCTGCATCACAACAGCATGTACCTAATACTCTCCACATGCTTGCTTTTAATGTCCTTGAAAACATCTTACTTTCTACTTTGTATTTCTCTTTTATCTAATTGCTCTGCTTACTCATAATTTCTGTTACCTCATCACTGTGGCAAAGCCCATTATGGTCTTTCCAGGGTGATTTCTACAACATTTAATTTTGCTTCCTGCTGCTAAGTGACTCATTCCCTGAGAATTTTCTTGTTCTGATTCTCAGGAGTTCACTTACTGAGCTCTGTTCTCCCAGCCAGGCCATTTCCCAGCCTTCTCATCAGCATTTGGATGGAATCAGCTGCCTTTGAGTCTGGAAGTCGACTTCTTGGTCCAGGTGGGGACAGATAAGTAGGTGAAAGCCTTCTGCTATAAGAATTTGTGAAGCAATTTATCATTGTAAATTTCGTGCCCCTGGTGAGCAAGACATGTGATATAACCAGTATTATTTAGCTCTTGCTAATTAGCAGGACAAACTGCCTGCATTCCATGTATTTCATCTAACACAAACATCATAAAAATACTTTATAGGTAGGATGCTGTTAATCTTGTAGCCACTTCACGTACTATTTCCAGAGACCATACTCAATGGTCATATTAAAACCTGCCTGATGACTTTGGAGTTCACTAGGTAATGAACAAGGTCATTGGTCTAAATTTAGACTGTCTGGCTATGACACCTATCTGTACTACACAACATTGGGACAAATTTCTTAATCTCTTTATTTCTCAGTTTCCTAATCTTTAAATTGTGTATGCTTTTTATCTATCTTATAAGATATTAAAGAAGATTAATTGAATTTACAAGTGTAAAGTACTTAGAAGAGTACTGCTTAGACAGAGAACTGTGATACCTTTCTTTCTTGACTTGAGTTCTGGTCAACACCCACAGCAAAAGACAGGTTGACAAAAAAAGTAAGTCAAACATAATTTGTCACAGATTTTGCATGACATAAGAACTTTCAGAATGAAGACTTAAAAATACAGAGAAAACTAGCTGATGTTACACTTAGGTTTAATGAAGCAGGAACAGTAGTGTAGGCATATGATTAGACAAGAAGGTATGCGATGATCTAACGCTGTGAGAAAACCCAGCAAGGCCTGTCTGCTTGGATTCTTGTTGACTTTTCTATTCTGGCATTTTTCCTTTCAAGTCGTGGATTAGGACCTTTTCCAGAGTTAGGGGGATCCTTACAATTAACTATCAAACGAGGTAGGTCAGAAAGTTTCTTTATGTTCAGCTCTTATACACAACAGCCAAGAAAAGTTGTTTTGTTTTTTTTTTTAATTTACTTTTTTATTTTTTAGATTTTACAGCTGACTTTTGGAAAGAGTCTATTTTCTATTATTCTTCTAGTCTTGTAAAAGGGGAACTCTAGTATCCATGTCTTCCTTTCAGTGGAATGGGAGAACAAGGCACAAAGGGGCAGGAGAAAGTCAGAGATAATATTTGCTTTGGAAGATGCATGTGATGCCTCCACCCTGATTTGGGCAGCAGATACCCATACCGCACTTCCCTAAATAAATCTACACTAGCACAAGGATAGCTGGCTGAGCCTATCAGTAGGTAAGTAGGGACAATACAGGGAGCAACCTTGGTGTTCAGTCACTTGGTAGATGAACAGCAAGGTGTACACATGTGTGTCAAGGTATCAGTGGGTGAGTTTTACCTACCTTATGAATCATGTTACATTTTTATGTATTTGTTACTTGTTTTATTAAATGTTTCCTTCTGATTTTCTTGTAGAATGATCCCAATTTAGTACAATATCATGTGAAAATCCACTTTTACAACTTTGGGAGGAAGTTGAAAGTGAGTTATCAGATGACTGGACTAACAACGATGACATGGATCATGTAAGTCAAAGTAGTTGTGACAGTGAGACAGAGAAAGATACCGCATGTCTTAGAGAAGTGTGAATGAAGACCTAGATTCAGATGAGGAAGAAAATAGTAATGTAAATAAATATTTGAACTCTGGGCATGGTGGAACACTTATAATCCCAGCACTCAGCAGGCTGAAGTAGGAGGATCCCTGCGAGTTCAAAGCCAGCCTGGGCTGCAAAGTGAGTTCAAGTCCAGCCTGAACTGCATAGTGAAACTCTGTTGTAAAAGGGCAAATAAAAAAATAAATATTTGACTAGTGAAAATGGTACAAAATAGTCATATATACCTGAACAATCCAAAGTCAGAAGTAGGTTTGAAAATATTGTTAGGCTCTTGCTAGAGGTGAAACTTATTGAATGGAATTCCAATGCTGAGATTCACTGTTGGAAGTTGTTTGTAATGGTCAGTACACCAAAAGATGTTGCAAAATACACTAACGATGAGATACAAGGAACATGTCCTATATGCACCAAAGGTAGTATTCAAAAATATATTGTTCATGGCACCGCACTTCCTGAAGTAAAAACCTTCATGGCTGGACTTTATCATTGTAAACCTCAGAATCTTAAAGATTTATAGAGAAGTGACAGATGTGGGGTTGAGATGTGTAGAACAGTAATGACACTCAAAGGATTTGGTTTCTTTAAAAATTGCCTACGTTTTGATGACAAAAACACCTGCCGAGATAGAAAAAACTTGTGGAATTTGACAGTTATTTGCTCATATTTTGAATACTTTGTTTTGAAATGTCAAACAATTTATACACCATTCAAATAAATGACAGTTGATGAACAACTTGCATCATTTTGTGGATGTTGAAGGTGTTGGCAATATATGCCAAGTAAATCTTCCAAACAGAGTGCAAACATACATGCCCTGGTAGATATAAAGACGTTGTATGTCTTTGTTTTCTATTCTTTAAAAAAGAATAAAAAACCAATAACAATAATACCGAGATTGAAAACAAGATGATAGGAAATTAACAATGTTATTATATTGCATATTGTTATCTTCAAAGTAGGTGCTCAGATTAGCAGATATAGGCATGTAAGATTGATCAAACAATATAAACACTAACCGTTCCTTTTAATAAAATAATAGAAATTTGTAATACAATTATCTGAGCTATATACCAGGCATGGTGGTGCAAGCCTATAATCCCAGCACTCAGGAGGCTGAGGTAGGAGGATCATTGTGAGTTCAAGGCCAGCCTGAACTGCATAGCGAGACACTGTCTGAAAAAGACAAAACAACAACAATAACAAATATATATATATAGATAGATAGATATAGATATATATGCACATATCTTATGTATAATATATATGCATCTTGTATATTATTATATATGTATATATACACACACACACATATATATTCTTTTCTCCTTTCCCCCATCCCATTTGTTCTTTCTTTTTTAGCAGTTTCTTTCCCTTTCACCATATCTATTGTACTTTTTGTATCGTATGTATTCTTTCAGTTTCTTACACTATGGAAACAATATGTTTACACATGTGAGTCTGATTTATTTCACTTATGAGTATTATCTCTAGTTGCATCCATTTACCTATAAAAGCTTGGAGTTTTTCTTTATAGCTGAGTAATACTCCATTGTATAAAAATACCACGTCTTTTTTATCCATTCCTCAGTGGATGGGATTTGTGTTGTTTCCAAGATTTAGTTATTACAAACTGTGCTGATATAAACATGGGTGCACATATATCTCTGTGCTATGATGTTTTCAGTTTTTCTGGAAAAATACCCAGAAGGGGAACATCTGAGTTGAATGGAACCTCTACTCCTAGTTTTCTGAGGAAACTTTACATTGATTTCCACAGTGGTTACACCAGACTATACTCCCACCAGCAGTGGAGAAGTGTGTCCTGGAACTCAGCCACCAGGCCTTTATTTGTGCAGTAATAAACCATATGACCTTCTGACTTGTTTGTTGCATCTATTTCAAAAAGTAAACAAAATGTCACATTTTGCAATTAGTTCTCTAGTTACCCACCGATGTCATATTAGCTAAAAGAACACCAGTTGACCAGCACGGGAACTATAAACTATTCAAAGAACAAAGCAGAGATTCCTGAAAAAATGTTTCAAGTTTACAGTAGAGAAATGTGTAGTACAATCTTTGGATTTTAGAAAGACATAACATTGGCCGAGGTGTAATAATTGAAGTAAAGATTATTTTTGTGCTTTAGTTTTATTTGTATTTTCATTGCAGTTCACATAGGATTTCATTTTTGTTGTTATTTTTTAGATTTAGAAAACAAAGCCACAGTTGATTTAGAACATGTTGATGTTTATTCTGAACACTCAGTATATATTTGAGATTTTATTTTATTGATAATTATTTTCCTGCTAAGTGCATCTTGTATAATATAGGAAGCTCCTGACAAAACAGAGAGACAAGAGAGGTGAGAAGTACGGTCTGCAAAACAGGAAAGGAAATCTAAGCACAAGTACCGTCAGTGTGAGTGAGACTTACGTATGGAACATGCAGTTGTCAGGTGAAGACTGCCTTAGGAGTATCATTGAAGCAAAGATTATTTCTGTAGTAGTGGTTTACTTGTAATTGCATGGTATTTTTCACAGGAATTTATTTCTGCTGCTATTTTTTTATCTTGTTAGCAAGTAAATAGTTGGTGTTTATCCTAAATCCTCATTACATATTGCAATTTTAATATTTTATTTTTTCATATTTTTCCTGTTAAGTATACATTTTGTTTTTTCAGTATCAGGAATCGAACTCAAGACCTCATACTTGCCAGGTAGGTGCTGTGCCTCTGAGCTCTATTCCCAACCCTACTTTGTTTAATATAATATAACCCATAAAAGTAAT
Organism: Chinchilla lanigera; assembly: GCF_000276665.1. Classification (NCBI taxonomy): domain Eukaryota; kingdom Metazoa; phylum Chordata; class Mammalia; order Rodentia; family Chinchillidae; genus Chinchilla; species Chinchilla lanigera. Next base: position 3,894,805 of record NW_004955483.1, on the reverse strand, counting down.
ATCAGTACTTAGTCAGTAGAAATACTCCTTAACAATAAATGTTGGCATTATACACCCACTTTAATGTTCCTCTTAAAGTCATACTTTTGGGCACTATGTTCTGACTTCCACAAGTACTTGGCACATGAATTATTGTTACTATTTTAACTACAACCACTGAATATATTGTCTTTATTTTTCTGCTGTCCACAGCCCATAAGTATAACTAAACAACTGATATATAGTAATTGAAAACACTCAGAACTGTCCTGACAGCTAACTTATGAATGAAAAAAGTGGGAAGAAATTCTGTTCCTCAGTACTTAAGATCTGCCCTATTTGTTAGTCTGATCCTGACCATTTCTCACTTGCTAGAACAGTTCATTAACTTTGAAATAAGTGCTCTCATGGCTGGTACCCTACGGCCATTTGGGTTTTGGGAGTGAAATACTGAACAGGCTGAGTAACTCCAAGGGTATTAGTTTGCTACCCATGTTATTTTGTAGTGAAGAAAATCTGTATACTCCCATTCTCCAGAGATCAGAGATCATGAATTTATTAGTTATATGAGATAGAACAAAGTACCAATATTTCATTCCAGGATTCAACCTACTCCAATGACTTATATAATTCTAATTATCTCAGTATTTCCATTTGCTTAAACCTCATTCCTGGTATAATTTTTTATTCCCCTTAAAGAATTTTCCTTGCTTAAGGTAATTTTACAATTAACTACTCCCTCATAAGTGTCCTCAGCCAAGAAACATCTTCTCCTACAGTATCTGTGATCTCAGTCTGGAACACGAGAGTCCATAGCCACAGAATCAAATCCTGGGCCTCTCTGCTCCATCTGCACATCTCTGATACAGAAGAATGGAAAACTTAATGTCTTTGATTTTCTTTCTGACTTTGCATACCTTCCTAGCTTCAGTTTGTCATATTTTCTAAAAGACTTAACACGGCTTCGTGACTTCTCTGCTTCTTTGAACCTGCAGGAGTGATTAGTGATTGCTGAATTTGCCCTGCACTACTCAATTAAAGTCCCAGAGGGAGTGCAGTGCTTTGGCCTAGTTTGATGTGCCACAGTTTCAGTACAGCTAATACACCTATGCTTAGCACATACTCCACCTAATCATTTGTACAGAGAGGGGAGAAATTTCATCCTATTTTATAGGCATGGAACGTCCTCCACAGCTGTGAGCAGAAGCTGTACTTTTTTTAAGGCTTATAAGTTCACAAAAGGTGTTTTGAGTAAAATATTCATACCCTAAAATGAGAGAAATCTTTATTCTCTGTGGCATAGTATTAGTCACCAGATTCAGTGAAAACAAACAAACAAAAGAACAACAGAAATAACAAACTCTTTGTGTTTAGTGCTGTCAGTTTTGAAGCTTGAAATGATCCAACAGGGAAATAACTTACACATTTATTCTATAGGAAATCAAGAGACACTGCAACTATAGCTTCCTATCTCACACTCCCCCATTCTCCTGCACCACACACCACTGTCACAAGCACAGCAGTTTCCAAAAAAAGGAAAGTCCCAATACACCCACCCACCAGGCAACCATATCTGCATCTATTACTGTGGTAGGAAAGTGGATTAAGGCCTTTGTCTTGGCCTGAATCTCGCGTTATTTCACGGTGCAAGAGCATTGGACAACCATATCAGAACCTCAGAAAATAGAGGAGGCTTCAAAATAATATTTAGATTGCTAGAAAAAAGAAGAAGCATAAATACTGAGCATGCAAAAAATCACAAAGCAAGATTTTTAGAGAATCTAAGATATGATTTGATCAGTAACATAAAGAGGTACTGGGCATAGCAGTTAAGGCCACGAAAGACCGGAGATACCAAGGCTTTCCTTGATATTACTGGGTATATTCTGCATTCCAGATAGAATTCCTTATTGCATTTAGCTCAATTCATTACAGCTTTCCTAAAATAAAATATATACCACTTTATGTAAGAGAATGTAACAATGTACAAGCTTTCTGTCGCTCTTTAGGCTGCAATGTTTTACAAAATAAGAATGATACTCTGTATATTTTATTGTCCTCATTTAGTATAAGTCAGCTATTAATTATAAATAGATCAGTCTTATAACTACTTAGACATTCCCCTAAATGCTCCACAATTAGATCATGGGTGTGTATTCAAGTAAAGAAAATGTGATAGAATCCAACAGTTTATAGCTCATTTATGCCCATATAGTAAGGCTCTATTAGTTTGCCCCAAATGATGGGTGGACCCATAACATACTTTTTAAATAGAGAGTAATAGAAAAAGACTGAATAATACTTGCTGGGAGATTTCCTATGAAGACGGGGCCATAATTAGAAGGTCTGCACGACCAACAAAATCATACTTTCCGAGGGGAACAAAACCAAAATACAGATAATACAATGCCTTAGAGTCCTTTGTTGGTCCCAGCCCATGCTAAATGTTGCCAAGATACACAGAAGTTCAAAGGTTCTTATGTGATGCCACAATTGTATTTTACCCACTTCATGTTGTTGTGAAGTATTGAAGACAAATACGGAAAACAGTTGATCTTGTCACACATTTATCCAGTGCTAATCCTTTATCTTTCACTATTTTTCAAGAGTATTTTATAGGAAAAGGGATTAACAAACACACTATGTTGAAAAAATTGGCCCACACTAAATCAACTGAATAATTTTATGTTAACTACACTTAGTAGAAAATGCTAAAACTGCTTGGTCTATAATGAGAATACCTCACAGGATTGTACAGTCACAGTGACCTTTTCATTCTTGCTGCAGAATTGACTCCAGTGTATTTCTTTTCATCCTGATATAGGAATGGAAACACCACCTCTTGGGAAGGTTGAGACTTACATGAGTTCTCCTTCCTTGCTAAGATCCTGGCTGAAAAGAAAGGTCATGAATCCTGCATACACGCCACATTCTAAACCTTTGTGCATAGGGCCCAGTGGAAGCCTGGATTAATGAGGCTGATAAACTCTGATTTACCCTTTTGACAGTATTAAAGAAAATCACCCTATGGTGATCACTTAAGACCAATATGGGAGACCACCACCACCTCTCTTAGCTGCCTATTGTTTGCAATACCTTTGAATCACAATAGGTAGTGGTAAGTGTGCAAACTTTCTTTATTTTCCTTTTTCTTTGGGTGAGAGCTGGACAGTCAAAAGTCAAAATATCTAGGAAGAAATGATTTATTAGAGGCCACTGAAATGTTGCATTTATCAAAATTATTAGTGATAGCATGAGTGTGTGTGTGTGTGTGTGTGTGTGTGTGTGTGTGTGTATGCTGGAAACCAAAACAAATCTAGGGCTTGGATCGTGTTAAGCATGATAATCATGTATTCTACTACTGGGCTGCACTCCCAGCCTAGTGATAAATTATATTTATCTATGCCCTCAAATGACCCATTTATGCTGTCTCAATATTTCTAATATTTCCTTTTTGTTTTTCAGCTTAGGGTGAAAATGGCAATTGAATAGTAAATGTTCAACTCATTTGGGAAAAAAGGTTCAATTTTGACAAATATCCAAATGGTAGATAGATAGATTTTATTTATTCATAATTAGAAAATAAGATATGACATACAAATATTCACTGGTTGAGAAATCTAAAACTAACTTACATGTATTTTAGTTAAATATCCAAGTCATCAGGGTAGTATAATGCATGAGCTTCACCTTTGATAGACCTATGTTTTCTTTTTTTAGTTTGAGGAAATTTTATTTTTGTGCTTTTGTATGCTGCTTTTTTACTTGTTCCTGCTTAGAAAATTCCATTCTGAAAATGACATCAAATTAGATTTATTGTTCTGTTCTATTCCTGATCTTAAAGTAAAATGTATTAATTACAAAAATTCTGTAAAATTAAGCAGGGTATAAATAGAAAATTAGATTTAAATTTAAGACTATTCAATATCCCTATATACTGAGAATATTTGCAGTATTTGAAATCATAAAGCCAGCTACGAGCATATTCTTGCTGACAGTGACTATACTTATACTTTCCTCTCAGCCCCTCTCAAATGCTAGAAAAGTATCACAAGGATAGTAGATCACACTATGATCACCAGAAAATATTATCTAAACTCAGACTACAAGTTCCTTAACTAACTTCTATCAAGACTACTTTAGGCTCAATAGTGATTTCTATCACAGTGACCTTTTACCTCAGTTGAACTCAAAAATTGAGAAACTTGTAATTAACTGCTATTATTCTGGCAGAATGTTCTTTATCAATGGTGATTAAATGACATAATGTATACAGAGTGTTTAAAAAGTCCACACAGTGTCTTATTTTCCTCCTTGCTGAGACACAATACCCAACACCTGCAACTTAAAGGAGGAGAGGTTTTCTTTGATTCACATTTTGGTCCAGAGTTGATTGGCTCCAGGTAGGATGCTGGGGAAGAGAGCAATGGCAGAAGAGGGCTGCTCACAGTGTGGCGTCTTCCACAGGAAACCTTCTACCATTGACACTGTGTTCTGAGCCTGCAGAGCCATTTCTGTGGCCCCAGTGAATTTCCCCTCCTTTCCTCAGTGGTGGTGGCCTGCTACACCTGCAGCTGTGTGCTTTATTTTAATTCCAACTAAATTTTCTACCTCACTATGCTTCTACTTTATATTTGGGACTTTAATTAGCTGTTTTAGTGAGCGATGGGTGAATAGTGACTTTAAGGATGTCCATGTCTGATCCCCAGAATCTGTGACTTTGTTGCCATACACACAAAAAAGGGAATTTGCAGATTATGATTAGATAAACAATTTTAAAATGCCCAGATTTTTCTAAATTATGTGGGTGGACCCATTGAAATCTCAAAATCATTATTGTTTTTTACTTGCAAGTGTAAAAAATAGGTTTCACTGTAATATTTCCATACCTGCACACATCATGCATTACTTATGTCTACTCTTCTTTTTACTTTTCCTGACTTTGCCACCTTCCCCCCTCCCACTAGCACCTTTCCCAGTTCCTAATGTTCCCATTAGGCAGAAAGTTAGATTAATAAGGGAAATCACAGTAAATTTTTAGAAAGATGCATTTTGAAGGTATATAATTCTCACATTTATTTTTTAGGAGTATTTCTACTATAGAGGTACTCATTTTAATTTTATCAGATTTATTTATATTATGCATTTCTTCTTAATATATATCAACATAACTTTTCCAATGACTTTTTTTGTTTCTGGTGGCATTTCTGTTTGACCTTAAGAACTTCCCTTAGCGTTTCTTGTATTGCAAATCCACAATGTGTAATTAATAGGAAAATAAAATATGAATACAATAAAATATTAAATTTTAATATGTCATGAGTGTTTACAATAAATATTTTCAGCATCAACTGTTTAATTGCTAATAAGATCTAAAATATAGATCATTTACTTTTGTAGTTATTTACATTACAGTTTCTTCCTTATGTATGAGATGTTGAGAACAATAATGACCCTCAAGAGATTTGGTTTCTTTCAAAATTGCCTATGTTTTGATGATAAAAACACCCACCAAGAAAGAAAAAACTTCCAAAGTGTGGGTACTATTTGTTCATTTTTTTTTGAAAGTTTTGTTTTTATTTTTATTTTTATTTTTTTGATTTTTTTCTGGTATCGGGAATTGAACTCACGACCTTGCACTTGCCAGGCAAGCACTGTGCCACTAAGCTAAATTCCCAGCCCTGAAAGTTTTTTTTGAACTGTCAAGCAATTTATACGTGCACCTTACTGTTTGTCTAGCAAGTGGTTTAACACCAAGATTGCTTCCTGTATTCCTCCAACCCAGCTACTGAAATGCATAGCCTTCTATCATTATGCTAAAGTACACATTTTCACAGGAAAAATGTTGTCTGGGCTTCTTTTCCCACAGTGATGTTCCTTTGGTAGGACTGGAGGCTGGGAGTTACATGAAAAAAATTGAAGACATGAGGTTTTCTTTTTTTACCCTTCCCTTCCCTTCCCTTCCCTTCCCTTCCCTTCCCTTCCCTTCCCTTCCCTTCCCTTCCCTTCCCCTCTGTACTTTTCTTTCTTTAACAGTTCATTATAGCCATTAAAGATTGTGTTTCAAACTTTAGCCCAAGAGAATGTAGCCTTCTTTGAACATCAAAAGTCCAGAATCTATATAAAGCTCTGAACATGGGTGAGCATTTGGGAAAAAACTCAAGGTCTAAAAAAAAACTCGATGGACACATTCCAGTTAGGGAGAAAACAAGAATCTTCATCTCTCTGAAGTCAGTACAGCCATCCTGTTTTCCTTGTAAAACAACAATAACTTTGGAGAAAAAATGAATACTCCTTGAAAAACCTAGTTAATCATACAGGTAACCTGAGACCTTCTGTGCAGCTGCCATCTTGGTGCTTGTCCACTTTCATGCTTGAAGGTGTATCCCCCAACTGCAATATATTACTTTACAGTAGACTCTACCTCTGCTCTACACAAAGGTTGATGTGTCTTGTCTGAAAGCTTTTGTCAAAGACACAAAGAAACAAGGAGTTAATGTTACTGGTTCCTTGTGGTGTTAGAGTCTAGCCTTCTGGTGAAACTTTCTCTTCTAACTCCAGGTCATGTTTTATTTATTTAACTCTAGTTTCTACATAAAAAGGAAAGCATGTGATACTTACTTTTCTATACCTGCCTGTCTGCACTTAACATGCCAGAAGCATTCAAAAGGAATAGGAGATATCACAGGAGAATGAAAATTGATGCAAATGCTGGCTATCAAGGAGTCCAGGAATGTGAGCAGGCCCTGAAAACACTAGCCAAGATAGTTCTGTAAGATCCTCTGGAAGGATTGTAGCTCTGGGTATACCCTGAATGTGAGATGCTTTTCAGAGTTATGATTCCATGAACTGTAAATTAATAATATAGTTGTATATTCCAGTACACTGATTTGGGGGCAAAAGGAAATACGTAGTCTAATAGCTTCAGTATTGAAAAATCATTATAAAAATATAGGGGGCAATATATGTAAACTACATAGTTTATTGCTCATTGTTAAAATACTGAATCTCAGTTGGTCCACCCTTCTTTATTTTACAAAGAATTAGATCACTTCTAGATTCAGTGAAAATCCATGACTAAAATATCATGAGTATTTCCTGTTTATACTCAATATAATCCATGTTACTTATCTTAAATTATTTGCTATTTTTAAGTGTATTTTTTATGATGAAACTTATTTATTTAATTTTACTTTATTTGTTGTTGAGAATACATACAACAATATTTTACAAGGCCTGTGGTGTTGAAATTCTTCTTTATTTTGGATAGGTTGTATAGATCTTCTCTTTCTGGATTCTAGGAACTAAAATGGGCTGGGGGGATATAGCTCAGTGGCACACCTGCCTGGCCAGTGCAAGATCCTTAGCTCAATTTTCAGAACAACAATAAAAGACTTCAATAACTTTTTAAGTTCCTCGAAATTGATTATTTAAATATGCTATGGCAGCAAACAAAATTATCTAATAAATACACTTGTATATATATTTTATACTACTTTATTTTGTAACATATAATATATATTATGTCTTACATATATATTATATATGTAACATGATATGTAATATTATATATATATATATATAGAGAGAGAGAGAGAGAGAGATCGGGTAGGCTGAATGAAGGTAATTTTATACATATTTTTAGTTTGACTGTGGAGTGCAGTTTTTGTTACTACCTTGGGGATTGAACCCAGGAGCTTCACACAAAGCTATGTCTCTCAGCCTATTTTTCTATTTTTTGCATTGTGATGCAGTCTCATTAAGACGCTAAGTTGCTATAGCTGGGCTTGAACTTGTGATCCTCCTGTTTCAACTTGCCAGAGTGCTAGGATTACAGGTACGTACCACTCTAACTTGCTTGTGCCTACATTTTAACTGTAACCAGCCAAGAGGTCAGTTATAAAATTTTCTACTTTGTGGCATCATATTGGTGTTCAAAAAGTTTCAGATTTCAGAACATTTTGGATTTTGGACTTTTGGCCTGATGATGGAACCTATGTTCTTTTGTAATCTGCCTTCTCTGTCTGATTCAGTGTATCAATCCTCCTTCAATGACATTGATTTGCTCTTTCTTACCTTGCTACCATGGTAAAAGCCATGAAATGAAAGCATATTTCCATTAGTTTTGAAGTAAAAATATGTTGTATTTCATTCCAACCCAGATTTTACTGACAAAAAATATTTCACTTTCAAAAATATATAAGTAATAAAAATTTGAAAGTAAATAATTATAGTTTGTACATAAAGCATAATTAATGAAGATTTATTTTATCACTTGCAGAGTAATGAAAGCCCTTGGGATGGGTGGTGGTGGCGCAGCAGAGGTATGAACATGTTGCTATGGAGGTGTTTCCTGTCTCTAGGGAAGTATTTCCCCCGTAAATCCTTCCATTTAGGTCTTTAACTTTTATGGTCTCATGAGCATCATTCACTCCAACTTTACTAACAAATAAAGTGATGTATGTATAGAAAAGCATAGAAAAACACTTTAAAGCAAAGAGATTTAAAAATAAGATTTCTTCAAAATATGGGGACGTGCTACAGATATCCAAGTGCCAAAGAGGCGCATGGAGTTCCTTCGCCTAGCTTGCTGAACGTTCACATCATTTTTTCAGAGTTTGAAGCACTTTCATTTTAAAATTTTGTTTGGCTTCAAAGTGTTTCTCTAAGCTATAAGCCAAGTATGGTGGTGTGAGCCCATTGAAACAAAGAACACAATTCACATCTATTTCATAAAATATTCTTTGACCACACTCAATCTTTTCAAGTTGTCTATCTTCTTTTTTTTTTTTTTTTTTGGTTTTTTTCCGGTACCAGGAATTGAACTCACGATGTTGCACTTGCCAGGCAGGCGCTGTGCCGCTGAGCTAAATCCCCAGCCCCTGTCTATCTTCTTTTGAAACTATTTTTAATTTAAAAATTTAATACATCCTACTTGGTTGTGATGTATAATCCTTTGAAATTCTATATCATTTTTATTGTTTTTTGTGTTGTTTTGTTTTTGTCCTTGCTGTTATTTTGTTATTATTTTTCTCTTTAAAATAAAAAGGTACTATAAAAATTTAATGAAAGTTGGATCAGGGGTATACTTGAGGGTTATGGCTCCTGTTTGGCAAGTACAAGGTCCTGAGTTTTATTCCTGACACCAAATAAATAAATAAATAGGTAACAAAAGTTGTATAGATTTGAAGAATACTACATAATATTTATATATATTCATGTATAATAGAATGATTGTAGCAGTCAAGCTAATTAACATATCTATCCCCTCACATGGTTACTATCTGTGTGTGTGTGTGTGTGTGTGTGTGTGTGTGTGTGTGGTCAGAGCACCTGAAATCAACTTCATTAGCAAATATCCAGGATGCAATAGAGTATCAACCACAGGCACTACTTCGTGTATTAGAATCCAGAATTATATGTCCTACATAACTGAAATTTTATAGCCTTGAACAAGTGTCTCCCCATATCTGAAACTACTGTGGTGGAATATTTCTTCTTATGGGGTGTTTACTTTAGTATGTTTTCAGATACATTCTCTTATTATAAGAATAGTGTCAGGGGGAGTAATTGTTAAAACAATGGCATAGTTAGCTATTCAAGTGCTGTTTGGAGTAAAAGTTATTAACTGAATAGCCTATGTAAGATAACTATACAGTGAATATTAATAGTTAAAGTTATTACTGAAGGTATAGATCATGATCTTCTTCCTCATGGGACAATTCTGTTGAGGGAACTATGCACAATAGCAAATATAGGAAAATAATCTATATGGGACATATAGCAATTAAAAAAAATTAGGAAAAAAGCTTAAAAGACTATTCATTACCTTAGACCCAATAATTCTATTTCAGAGAACCCATAAAAATAATTAGAAATTTAGGTGCATGTAAGATCATTGTTGTACTCTTCTTATAGTGAAAATGTGGGAACAGTTTATATATATGAAGACAATATGGAGATTTTGTGATGTAAGATAGGCATTGAACCCAAGGTCTTAACCATGCTGGATGACCCCTTTTCTACTGATCTGCACACCCAGGCCATCAGTATGGAGATTTAAGTAACTTATGGTACATCAATATGCTATAATAATTCAAAGTCATTAAAACATCTTAAATATTACTTAACACATTAAAATATATTTGAAAAATTCCTAATTTAATACATCATTTTGTAATATATTTAATAAATTTTGATTTTGTCAGATAACTCTCAATATAAATCTATTATGAGTGAAATTTGAATAGAAATAAATGAAATATATAAAGCATTTTTTGAAGTTGAGGGTATGAAATATTGGGTGGTTAAATTTTTCCTTATTCTTTTCTATATTCCCTATTTTATCAGCAATGGAAATATTTAAGATTATTTTTATAAAGGAGACACTTAGAAGTTCTTTTTAAAATAATTTGGTGTAAATGAAGACAAATTTTGGGGATTAGACTCAATTAAGAAACCCACTTTTGAGAAATGTACGTTTACTATGATAAAGTACTGTTTAAGGGATCATACTAGGAAAGGAGCACATTCCTAGACAACTGCAAAGGCAGAATTTATCAAAATTAATCATTAAAAAATTAGCCAGGTTCTCTCAAGCCTAGCTATTAAGGATTTATTTTTGCAAACAAGAAAGAAAGTGGTTAAATAATTTGTTCACAAATTTTTCACTTTGGATAGTTAGGAAATTCTAAAATCTCTAGACCTTCTAAGTGTCTTCCAGTCTAAGACTGAGTGTTTTTTCTCTGCTAAATTCTCTGAAAGGGGCATCCTAGAGCTTCATTCAGAATAACTTGGGTTTCAACTTGCAAAACCTCCATGTGATTTCATTCACTTATGTGCATATCCTTGACGGGTTTGGCTGTTGTCCAGCGATATATCTTAGTATAAGGTGGCTTATTGCTCTTCTCTATTTCCATCTAATAATGTGCATCTTCCACCACTTCATGTTTTATTTTATGAAACTAAATACAGGTCGACTTCATTAAATATTTGTAAGACAGTTAATTCTTTTAGTAAATGGATAGATAATGTTTTGAATTCAAGCCCTTAGAATACATAGATATAAAATTTTAAAAATAATGTTCAATTCAGAGGTTTTTTTAGTTCAACATTAAAATGAATTTGGTGTATATCAAGGTCTAGTTTCAAATGTTCAATAAGCAGAGTTTTTTAACAAGAATATATTAAATGCTGCATTGAAACTTCATCTACCCAAAGTTCATAATTATCTGAAAGAATCTTTTCACCTCAGGGCACCTGGAGGCCAAATTATAAAGCAGGGAAAGTTTTTAGCATTTCCTTTCTCATTACCTTTCACCTTTAGGGATCAGTCTACTACCGTAAGCCCTGAGCTATCCTAGATGTGCATCTATAGCCTCTTATTCCTCTCCAGTCATTTTTTCTATTGCACAGAATTCAGCCTCTACTCTCTTGACAGTCCTGACTTAAGGGTGAGTAATTGCTCTTTCCTCCTAAGTTCCAGCCAGTGTTCCCTGTCTGAAATGGAGTTATTCACATATTTAGTGATTTCCCTCCCCATCACAGCCATGCAGAAGTTTTTACTGCTCATATACTTGCAGAGGATCAGAAGTTGCCTGAAATAAATATAAATTCTGACCTAAGTAAACTAGCCTTGAATGTAAAGCAGAAGTTTTCTTTGGGGGTTTATAGCTGAAGGGCTCCAATGGGTTTCTACAAAAGAATTAATATATTAAGTAGCTCAAGTAATGGCACTTTAACTTATAAATCTGAGCTTCAGATGCCCAAGACATCACAGATTTAACTTAACTTTAAATTTTTTTTTTTTTTTTTTTTTTTTGGTTTTTCTCCGGTACCGGGAACCGAACTCACGACCTTGCGCTTGCCAGGCAGGCGCTTTTGCCGCTGAGCTAAATCCCCAGCCCCTTAACTTTAAATTTTAAACTTAAACTTTCCTCTAGCTCACCACTATTCTTACTTGTGCTGCTTTTTCTACTGCAATGAAAGCAGAGTTATCCCAAGGGATCAACACATCACTTTTCTTGTTGGATCACATCTTTAAACAGTTGTGGGTTTTTCATTTTTCTTGTGTGTGTGGTGTTGTTAGTTTATATTTAGAATTAATGTGGTTTAGAGAGTTGAAAAACATAAGGGCATCTGAGGCTACTTGTAAAGAATTAATGCAGTTGTGTAACATTAATTTTAAAAGCAAAAGGGGACGACAGAAGCAAGGATAAAGGATCTAGATAAGTTACATTTGGTACAGTGACCTTTATCACTAGCTGAAATGCTGAGAACTTCATGCTGTATTTGTGTTTTGGCCTCCTTCCTCCTTGCTCCCCTCTTAATATCTGTTTGGATCATTTGGATCTTTACAGCATTCACGTCTACACAGATGGTAAATCCCAGGATCTCCAGCCACTGCCATGGCCCTGTTTTCTTTTGCCACGCTACTCTACTATAGTGTTCAGTCACTGTCCTCTCAGTATGTTTCCATGACAGGATTATTTACAAATGAAATCCTTAGTAGGGTGAAGTGAAGCTATTTTCTCCTTCAAGGTCTGAATTTAGGAACCTGTCTTTCCTCATAACAGCTGATGACATCTCTAGTGTCTAGGAACAGAAGGGAGAATCCATCTGTTGTCAGGAAGAGGAATAAGGATGTACACAAGGCACTGCATATTGGTAATTTATTTCAGACCCTGGAGACGGGAAGAGTTTGAGCTGAGGTGGAAATGCTAAATGTCTAGCTCTACGTTCTCCATCACTGAATGCAAAAGTCACATTTAGGAGTGAACTTAAGAGATGATACTTTGAATAGTCTCTTTTCTTTTCCCAAAGTTGTTTTCCAGAAAAGTATAATTTATGATATTAAAACTTGTGACAAGTTAAAAAACTAAAATATACAGTGTGCTTAAAACTGATCATTGCCATTTGGTCTGTTCCCACTATCATTTCAGATTCCCTGATGTGGAGAGAAATACATATTGAAATATGCCCTTTAACTTAGGAGTCACAGGATATATCTCATTCTATTATTGGAGCTTTAAAAATATTAATTTTGTCTTAGTAGAAAACTATGCATCGCAGGCCCACAAAATGAATAGAATCAGCAGAATAACTTGTCTGGCTACTGTGTATCATAAGTTCATCATTACCTAAAAATATTGGCTCTTGCAAGCTGCCTGGCTTGGATCATTTTAATGATGTGTTACAAAATATATCTGAGCTGCTATAAACAATATCCTCTTTGTTTAAGAGAAAGAAAAAAAAAGAGAACAAGAGCAAGTAAAATGCTTCCCGTTGCAAAGTGACTGCTCTTAAGAACAATTCATGTACTTTCGACAATACTCCTCTTTGACTAACTACCAGCAGCCACTGAGTATGCACACGTGTGTCTATCTCCTCAAAACACTTACTGAAATCAGTTCTATATTTCACTATGTGTCTGAAAAGTTATGGTTATCCCAAACTGGTCTCACTTGTATTTTAAGGTGAAAAGCACTCAAATGACCTGAAAAAGCTTAGTAAGTATGGAAACTGGTTTTGTCAGGTTTAATGCAGTAAAAAGGCACTGGATTCCTTTGTCTTTAACTCTATAATCTTTGGGAAAATCATTTAATAAATAGAAATGAAATAGCTGCATAGATTTGGTAGAATTCATGTAAATGAATGTGCATCTGCAAAATTCCAGGTGCTCAACCAGTATGGATGATTAAATCTGATTTGAAATTGAATCCCTGATTCACTATTGGAATCAAAATAGTTCAAAGGTTTGAATCCTAAACCAAAAAAAAGAGAAAGAAATTAGAACATTCCAATGGACACACAGATAGCTCAACACCTATGCATATCTTTTAAAAAGAAACCAGTGTCTAATTTTAATTCAAGGCAAAATTTAAAAAAACCACTTAAATAGTAATTCAAGTGAACCATTGGGGACTTGGAATACATTCTTGTTTCATTGCTCTAGATCAATAGTATAACAGTATAGTTTTGAACTTGGGTTTCATCTGATCAAAGCCCTTTGTCGAGTAAACTAAGCCAGTAGACTGAGACTTAAACTGTACACTTTCTTTCCCCATCTTCAGCTTAGCAATTATAAGGTGGGTGGGATGGGTGTTAGTTAATAACAGAAAGCTGTATGTTTTGCTTAGATTTGAACTTCAACTGCATTGAGGGAAAACAGCTTCTAATTCATAGGGCAGAGTCAAACTGAACTTTTATTGGAATAATTTTACATTTCTCCTGCTTTTATGTAAATAAGAGAAAAATTCCCACACAAATTTTCTTCATTTTCTGAAGTTTCTGTTGCATCCTATACTTTCTGAATCAGCATTATTGTGACACAGGGTGTAAAGAGATTTTTATGCCAGTTCATGGGATCCTTTCACCTCAGTCACCAAGTGAGGGTAGTTTTGGAGTCAAGACGTGGGTTGGAAAAAACTTACATACTATACAAAGACAAAGTTTTCAATGGTGAATGAAACAATAAGAGTGTTGGAGTAGATCATCTGTGAAGTCCCTTTTTCTTCTAATTTTCAAAGCAGAATAGTTTGAAGAATTCAATGTCAAGGCTGAAAAGGAGGTACAACATGCACACAGAAGGAATTCTGTAAGAACAGACCTTTGCAGTGTACTGTACCTGGTAAATTCAGCAATTGTCTTAAGGTCATATCCTACACTAGAGTTCTGGCAATAGTTAACACCAATAAATATTCCAGAGTTCCCCCAGAGCTCATGATCTCCATTGTCACGAGACCTCTGGGAAGGATAAAGGGAGGCAACACACACACACACACACACACACACACACACACACACACACACACAAGCACATGCACACACAGAGCTCTGTGCTCTACTGTGCCTCCTCCATCCCATTGTCTGTCTTTGCTACTTAGCACTGGACAGAGGATCCCTGCTGGGCAACTCTTCCCCAGGGCAGGTTGATTTTATTTTAGTCAAAGGTGGTTGGGCACCTAATGTGTGCCATTCCCTGGAGTTAATCAAACCAATAAACAAACAGTTTGAAGATTCTAGCAACCACAGCTATCAGTAATTGCTTTCAGAGCAGTACTCCTCAAACCTTACTGTGTTTAGCAGTTATAAAAAGCAGATTCTGATGCAGTAAGGCTTGGATGAAAGCTGTACTTCTAATATATTCCTGGGGGAGGCTCCTCAGCTGAGTTCCTGGTGGTTCTGGAAGAACTCAGCACCAGCTCTGGAATACTTTGCAAGTATATTTTCTACTGAGCTATCTTGTGAAAATACCGTACCAAAGAGCTCTCCTTAAGAGGTTTTCACCAGGAGTTAGTTATTAGTTTTCTTGTGGACAGAGTTTGTACAAAATGACACATAGATGGTTTTCTCACCCAGGTTTTGCTGTGCCTTGAAACAGAGAAGGCATAGGATGCTTGAGTCTCTGCTGGCTCTGAGTTAAGTCTTCGAGTTACCCAAGAGTGCTTTGCCATCTGATGTTGGAGAGTTAAGTTCTCTGAGCCTCCCAGTAGTGCCCAGAACCACCTTCCCCCACACAAGCCCCTGATCCATCCATAGTTCACAGCTGATACCAGAACAGGTGAATCCCTACAATGACCTTGATTCCTGACATACATACATCTTACATAGCAGACTTTTTAAAAAACACGTTGACTGTCTTCTGCAAAAGCCATAGAATACAGTGTCTGGAACTACAGTTAGCAGACTCACAGCTCTAATATCTTCTTAACCAATTGTTGGTACTTTACCAATTGTTGGCACTCTGTCTGTAAGGCTGTGTTTTCCACTGGTGTTATCTACCTCTATCTCTCTTATTTATTGCTGTGAACTGACCTCCGGGGATCTCTTCCCTATGCAGTATAGACATTAGTCCTCGTCTACTGATTTGCATCCTGTGTGTAGAGGTACAATCCGCCACCCTTTTATCACCCATCCTTGTAGGAATGCCCATTTTCCAATCAGTTTTCAAATAACTATTATTCTCTTGTGTCCCATGGAAGTAAAACTTTTGTTCATCATAACAAAGATCTTAGTCTCATAGTTCGCAGAGAATATTTTGTTTCTCAATCTGATTAATGTATCTGCACCCTCTTTCTTCTGTTCTGTATTTCCTTTCATCTCAGGATGGATTCCTCCTCCATTCAAACTGCACTTGATACCAAGCCATTGGTACCTGGCTCTGCAGCTCACCAGTTAACTATTTTTTCCTGTAGTTCACATCTCTCTCTCTCTCTCTCTCTCTTTCTTTCTCTGTCTTTCTCTCCCTCCCTCTCCTTCAGCTTATTTCCTGCAGCATTTGAACATATGTAGAATCTCCCTAGTAAAAAGTTTGCTGATTTCAATATCCAGCAAGCACACATTTTTCTCCTTTCTTGCTGCAAAAAGAGTGGTGTGAACTTGAACTCTTGTTCCTTAGCTCTTATTCTGTATATATCATCTCACAAATCCTGGTCTTGTCAAGGTCATCAAAGATTCTAGCTGTTAAGTACAGTAGGTACTTTTAAGCCATTTGCTTGAAATTTCTAAAAAGTTGAGATGCAAATAATGTCTTCAGTTTTTAATTTCCTCATTGCTTTAGGGTTATCACTTTTTCTTGAATTTTTTTTTTAACCTCTCATCAATTTATTATTGCTTAACTTTATCTAAGACAGAGCTTCACAATAGGTGTTCTGGGCAGTCTGCTGTGGAACAGCTGGTTTACACTGTGATGGAACAAGTACTGTTACAGAACTGATGGTGGTAATAGTCCAACAGGAGTGTTCAGTGAGTCAGCTCTGGTAGCACCAT
Source organism: Chinchilla lanigera (assembly GCF_000276665.1). NCBI lineage: Eukaryota > Metazoa > Chordata > Mammalia > Rodentia > Chinchillidae > Chinchilla > Chinchilla lanigera. Next base: position 3,878,056 of record NW_004955483.1, on the reverse strand, counting down.
GAGAACAAATATTGATTTTTTTTGTGTATGTCATGATATTGGTTTCCAGTCTTTGCAACATTAAGAAAGAGGCTGTTGATGTCAATATTTAAGGTCTTTTTAAGGCCCTTACTTCTTCTCACTCTACTAACTACACTGGAGTGAACTCCCTACTCCTGAGCCTGATGTTTCCACATCTAATTCTGAGCAGCACCCAAGACTTGCAGATCTGCTGCTTCTTCCCCAATTTCCCAGTCAAATGAGAGTCTTAAAAGTTCCCTACGCAAACTTACTGTCCTCTCCCCAACCCCAGTGGAACTTTTGGCTTCTAATAACAGTCTCTTAACCAGTTTCCAAAACTGGATGCAGATGATCTTCTTTTGTGTTATCATCTTCCTCCTCTCCACATTTTGGATATTATGTCCTACTCATGCTATCTTTAATGATGTCTTACCTTTAACCCAACACAAATCTGAGTAGGTCAGATTTTAGTTTAAAACTCCATTGATAATTCCCTTTTATTGGGAGTACATCCCAAATTCTCTCAAGATATAGAAAGCTCTTCTTGGCTTTGACCCTGGTTAACTCAGCTCTCTTTCTCAGCATACCCTATGTAACAACTTAAACTCCAACCATCCTCACCTTCCTACCAGTTGTATCATATCTTTGTCACCCTCATGTTTGTCCTCTGCCTGGCATCATTCACTTGATTACATTATTTTTATTTTTCATGAAACAGGCCAGGGATACAGCTCAGTAACCTAGGGTCTGCCTGGCAAGCAGGTCCTGAGTTCAATTCCCGGTAAAAGAAAAACAAAACAAAACAAAACATATTTTTCATTGCTTACCTAAATTTTTCTTCAAGTTGTCTTCTTGAAAAAATCTCCCACATCCTCCTTAGAATCCTGTGCTTCATTTAACCAAACTATTTGCCACTCTCTGCTGCAACTGGTCATTCACATTCATGACTATTTAGGTAGACTATGCAGTCCTTGATGGGAAGGATCACATTCCACTCATAAATGCATCCCTTCATTTCACTTTAAAACCAAAGGTTATGGCTTAACTTCACTCACCATTCCCCTAGGGGGGAAAAAGTTATATTGAAATCTTAACTACTAATATATCTGAATGTGATCTTATTTGGAACTAAGGTCTTTGCAAATTTAAGTAAGTTAACATCCTACTGTTATGGCTGGCTCTAATCCAATATGACCAGATTACATGTTCCATATAAAAAAGGAACTTAAGATACAAACACAAGTAGCCAAAACAATGTCCAGAAGCACAGAGAGAACTCCATATAACGATGAAGACACAGATTACATTTAAACATCTGCAAACCAAACAGTGCCAGAGTTGCCAACAGACTACCATAAATTAAAAGGGGGAGGAAAAATTTCAGAAGGAGGATGACCTTACTAGCACCTAGATTTTGGATCTCCAGCTGCCAGAATGATCAGACTACATTTCCACTATGTTAAGCTATTCAGTTTGTTACAGCAGAGCTATGAAACTAGCACAAGAAGTAATACAGTATATTAAAAAAAAATAGGTGGGCTCATCTGTAATACAAAAACAAATTACAAAAATACCAAATGCCTGGGGTCTCTGCTTCTACAGTTTGGCCAGAAGACAACATGGTTTTCTCTGTGTACAGATTGCGGATGATGATGATGGTGATGGTGATGGTGATGGTGATGGTGATGGTGATGGTGATGGTGATGATAATTTTCTGACACAGTTTTAATTAAATGAGGAAATACACATAAATCAATTTCTTATTATCCCACATGGCACTTGGGAGAGCGCATTTGCACCTGAATATTTGAACATGAGTTACTAGGTCCTGCCACTTGGACCAGCATATGCTTCCTCTGGTCTGGTCACTGGCTCTAAGATGTTTTCAGCCAGTCAGGAGCAGGACACTGCTGGAAGCCAGCATAGGGCTTGCTTATGGGCTATGCTTCCTTCTCCTTGAAAAGGTAGTGCAAAATATGAAAGCAAGACAGAATAAATCACATGATGCACTTTAGATGAACACAGTATTTATTTTTTAAACAACTACTCAGGAATTAACTTTTTTATCAAAGTAAACTTGTCAAGAAAAATCCAGATTACAGAAGGTAGAGTGATACTCATATTACCTAAGCATATTCCTCTTATCAAATTTTTGTTTGACAAGATATAGAACTTTGCTGAGGCTGAATAAGAACATAAATATATATAAAAATTATTATCTGACTAAGTACTCCAAAGAGACGATACATATGAACACTCTGGCCATAGATAAAATATTAATGATGTTGCTAATTACTGCTTGCTTCCTCTTCTCAAAAATGATGCCTCCTTCACTCAAAGAACCAGGAACTAATATTCTCCTAGAATTCCCTAGCCCTTCATTAAGTCCTATTCACAGAATTTCCTAATGATCTAAAAGTTTTAAATTATAAATGACGTTAAAAATTTTTTCCACTTCTAGGAATGTTGAAGTCATTAGATGATTCATCAGGCATCTTCATTTATCCATGAAGCTTGTAGAATACCAGGTAGGAGACCAGCCATTCCACACATCTGTACAGTGACCTTGAGATTTGAGCTCACTTAAACTTGCAGCAGTGACAAACTCCGATGCGGCAAGTAATCCTTTACAGTTCTTGCAGATTTTACCCAATTCCAAGTTCTCTATCAGACACAGGGAGTGCTTTAGTGTTTAATAAAGATTCTCTTCAGTACTCAATGCCTTTATACCTTTACTTTTAAAAAATATCCAGGGAATATGCAGGAATAAATTCACTTATGAATTTGCTCCTTGCTTTCTAAAAATATCTTGAAAGGGAGTCCTGTAGGAAAAAAACAAAAACAAAAAACAAAAAACAAAAAAAACCAGATAAGCAACAACATTGAAAGGAAAGCAAGGAAGAGAGTCCTTACTGAAAAATAGATTAGAAGGTTGGTTTTCAAAGGGCTGAAATAGGCTGAACTTTCGAAGGAGGATTGTAAAATAATGTGTACAGAACAAATATCATTCAGTTGGAAAAAAAAAGTAAGGTTAAATAAGATAAAAGGAAAACAAGAGATGGAAAACATCTTCTACTTACCTTGTCCCATCGGCAGCATGCAGAGTGACAGGAAAGGGAATTGTGAAGAAGAAGATTAAATGAGCAATTCAAGTTGGTTTCACATGGATATTTTTCCTCATACTCAGGACAGCATTGTTCTGAGTTCTCTGTTCAAGATCTGTGACAAGAAATAACGGTAGAGGGGAGCTTGTTCACACATGAGTATAAAACTCACCTTTGCTTGAAACTGGTGAGGATGAGATTTTACATCTACTTAAACAATTACACACAGTTTCTGACAATCATGGCTATTTTTGCACAAACAATGAAAAAATAACGTTATGCTACATATACACAAGATACTAAGTTTGTAGAAAGGACACTTGAACACAACCGTAAATTATATGGCCATTGGTAGAAATAGAATGCTTTCAAGAGGAAGCATTCTATTTCCAGAAAACTGACTAAAACTCAGAATGAGAATATAATGGTAGTAGCAACTGCCACAATAATGTTAGTACTAATAATACATGACTTTGATTCCAGAGAAAATAAATGCTTTATGTCCTTGTGTTCTTTATACACACATGTTAAATTACTATTATGATCACAAATATTATCATCATACATGTTGAGACTAAGTGTATATTCTCATTATCATGCATTCTCAGTATGAGAACAGAACAATGTTAATGATGCTCTTTTTGTGTTTATATAAACTATGTACCCAGAACATGTTTGAGATCACCATACGGCCAGAGTGGGGGTGGAGGCACCACGGCCATAGTGAGAGGGTAAAGACTGGCGCCGTGTGCTAAAATCAGCATTTGTGGCTGCTGCTGAGGAAATACCTGGAGTGGGCTTATTCCCTAGACCCTCTCCCTCCTCCCCATTTCCATTCTCAGTTCTGGCACACACCAGTATTTGCAAATACTTCCTGTGTGGATATTATCACTTCAGGCTAAGAATCACAGACCTAGAAAACAAACTCACCTCAAACAGCCTATCAACAATCCATACTTCTAGGCAGAATGTAGCACTTTATTAAAGCAAGAGCTTTTGTGCAGTAGCTGGCACAGAGTAGGTGTTTGATTAACTTTAGTTTCAGTCCTGTCTCTTTGCTCTTTTTTTTTCCAGAGGAAAAAACACAGTAAGAAAATATTTCTTGGTTATATATTTTGATTAGGGCTTTATTGCTCATTTGGAAAAGATAGCCATTTTCTTTCCTATTAGATGATGGAAAGCACATTGTCCATTCCTGTTTTGTCAACCTGATGGACACAACATAATTTGTTTTATACTATAACACAGAGCTCAGTCTTTTTTGCCCAGCTGCAGGTAATTTTCAACTGTGGGAATTAGAGACCCTTAAAGGAGGCCATGTCCGACAAGGCACTAGCACATTGCTTACTGATATAGACTGCTATTTTATTTTTGGAAAATAGCCTAAAGCTATTATGGCTCTGGGTTTTTGACAGGCATCATGTATTGCTATTTCAGAAGAAAATTTAACTTTAAAAATCAAGTAGCCTGAGGGTTTGGAATTATACTTAAATTTTTAATAAGTTGTCAAAAATACTTTGCAGCATTCATTTGTAACTGGACTAAATTCTGTAAATTTATGTGTAAACTATCCAATTTAATTAACACTCTACAAAAACAGTTAAAGGGCTGATTATCAAGTTTCTACCAAGAGAACCAGAAGGTGCTACCTGATTTCTGTGTATTCTCCCTGTGCTAGACAAATATATAATCTCTTCAATTTATTTCTTGTCTACAACTAATTGAGATGGGCTATTTTTTAGTTGCTTTTAATTTGACCGGGTAAATAAAGTCTTTAGAGTAGACTATTCAGCGTATTTTATAATTAACCACAAATAACTGAGGAATCTTTTAAACATCCAGAGAGGGAAAGAGAAAGGGAAAAACAAGGAAAGGGAGAGGCATAGAGAAGAAAGATAGGGGAGAAAGGGAAGGAAGAGAGAGAGATACCTTTGGTTAAGATTGAAAAATTGATAATAAAAGTAATTTAGTTATCAGCATCAAAACTAATTATTTGATCACTGACATTGTTTCAAATTGATTACTAATTAAAAATATCAATTATTTGATTGATTTCAATGTTGCTATTAGGATATCTGGGTAGCTGGGGGCTCTGTAATAAGATGGAGACCATGGATATTTCCGATGTGGACTTGGTGAAATATATATTGTGTTTCAACATAATCTCTGAGATTCACTGTATTTTAGTGCAACAATCAAGTTATAGCTTCATTTAAAGTCTGCATCATTCCCTTCCAAGCTATGGAAATTTATCTAAGATTTTAATTCCTTTTTTTTTTTTTTTGGTACTGGGAATCAAACTCATGACCTCACCCTTGCAAGGCAGGCACTGTGCTGCTGAGCTATATCCGCAGTCCTAAGATTTTAATTCTTGACTGTTATCTTTTCCAGGTAAAAAATTCCAATAGTTTTGAAAGTAATGATAAGTAAAATAAGGCCTTCTTCATTTATAAATTGAATATATATATAGGTATATATATATATATATATACACACATATTTGTTTCTGGATTGGATAACCATTATTTCTCTCTCTGTTTTCTGATAGTTAGAATCTAAGGCCAGTGGAGCAGCTCTAGCAAACCTTTAGAATTTATTCATGTTATTCAGGCTGAAAAATATATAGGACAAATACTCATAGAATGGTATATGGCCGGTATATACTGGAGTCAGCTTGTCCATAGCTTGCTAGAATATAGAAAGAGGCCATGGAAGTCAGCTGTTTTCTGACTTGCTGGATGAAATCCCTGAAATATATTCTCCAAGATATTTAAAACTTATCTCAAATGAAAAATAATCTTATACAGTTGTACTGTCAGACTGCCAAATTCATGTTAAGCACATGAGTATCTGAGAAGTTTGTGGGAGTCAGATCCTGCCCAACTATCTAAGCTGTTCTAAAGAGCCACCATGAAATCTCAACTGTATGGTGAGGGGTGATTGATTACATTTAGGGAACTGAGACACAAAATTAAAACATCCTAAAGAGTCACAAATAAACTTAGTCTGAAACATGCAAGCATTTCAGACTTATTTCAAAAATAGGCCAAGTCATTTGTAAGTTTCTAGTAAGCTAAAAGAGTAGTCTATGAAGAAACCTAGAAAATAATTGTACAATGGTCACTGAAAAGTCTGGCATATCAACTAGCCTGTGTCAGCTCAGATTTTTAACCAAAGAGAGAATGGATCCTCACTCTGCCCAGCAATGATATACAGAATGGAAGAAAGAGGAGAAATCCTAAAACAGTAATGCAGACAGCAGAGAGTGCATATGTTTCACTTTACCATACTGCAGTATAAAATCATAAGAGTTAGGAATACATAATAAAACAAAATTGGCAAAATGCTGATACATTTTACATTGGATGCTAGCTACACGGGAGTTTCTTTCTTTCTTTCTTTTTTTTTTTTTCTATTTTTTTTCTGGTACCAGGAATCGAACTCACGACCTCACATTTGCCAGGCAGGCGCTGTGCCGCTGAGATAAATCCCCAGTCCTCTTTTTAATATTATCTGTACTTTGCATATGTTTAAAATGTTACCATAATTTTAAAAAATTGTTACTATTTAAATTTTTCACTTTAGACTACTATGGATAATTACTAATGCCAAATGATATTTGGTCCAGATATCTGCACACATTCTCAAATATGTGTATATGTTTGCAGAGGTTCATACATTTCCCTTCTCCCTTCCCCTCATCCAGAACTCCACCCGCATACATCCTGGGATCAGTAGATTGTTTACATGGAGAAAGATATCTCTAAAGCAAGAGTCTTGGAGACTCGAGATTGGAACTTTGAGTCTCAAATGCAACTCATGGTCCTCATTACTCTGAGCTTGGCTTTCGTTCAGGTCACTTTTACTTTCCACTCTTCCCAAATGCCTTCTGCTCTTTGTCACATAGAAATTTCTCAAGACTGACAGTGCTATTCTATAAAGGGCAGGAAGCCAAGGTCAAGTCAAAGTAAAAAACTGGTTTATGATACTGTGCTACTTGGCCCCAGGCCTGTTTAAGATAGCAGAAGCATTTTCTAAACACCAGTGAAAGGAACTTACAGATCACATCACAGAAGACTGATATAATATAATATACTCTGACGATCACTCCATGAAAAGGAAATTAATTTGGTGAGAAGGAAGCACATTACTTTATTACTCAGAAACTTGGATTTTGGAATTACAACAAATGATATTTCAAGCCAAGAGTTAACCAGATTTTTGCGTAGTCCTCAAAAACTCATTATTTTCTCTGAATAGGGATTTCAAGCCTGTCAACAATATGACATCATCTTCTTCTAAAAATTTGCTTCTCCTTAAGAGAATGCTTTTCTTCAGATCCCACTGACTTTTTTCACCTCTGTACACATCCCTGGTCATCCCCCAGGCTCCCTCCAATCCTATGTTCTACAAATGAGTTTTTAGATTCCATCTAATCTCACAGTTTTAATTATTACCCATTCACTATTGATTGCCTTCATTAATCAATCTTTAGCCCTTTATTATCCCCTAAGCTTCAGAATTTAAAATGCAAATGACAAATTCACCATTTTCAGAATTGAGCTGTTATATCCTACTTAGCCTATTTCTACAACTACTCCTAGTCTTGATTTTCTATTTCAGGAGGGGTCACTGTTAACCAACCTGAGATCTTTTCACCCTCACCAACCTTATTTCAGTAATTCTTGCCAAATTATACATCTGATAATAATGATTCTGATCATATTCTTTTCTTACTTTCTGCCTGCTGCCCCCGGTCAACCCAGAATATCATTCTCTTGCCCTTGGATGTCTAAAATAACCTGCTACCTGCTCCTCCTACCTCCATGTTCTGCTCTTTTCCCAAATGCAAGCATCTCTTAAAATGTGACTGGACTGATCCATGAGGCTGGACTTGCATCCTCCCTCTTGGGGATCAGCATGGCCTATGGTGGTGAGCACAACTGGACCAACCTCCACCTCCTGCTTCTCCCTCATTCATACTTTAAGTTTAGATAAGACCAAAAAATTGAAAGTGAAAGTAAAAACGAAAAAACCATGGTTTTCTGTCACCAAGTGTGCTTTTCTATCCTCTTTTCTTTGCTATTCATGTTCTGACCGTGTAGTACTTCTTCTGATTTGTTTTCTTGCATAGTAACTTGCTCTCATCACAATGATTTTTTTCTTCTCTAACATGACAGGTGCCTTCCGTGGCTAGAATAGTTGGATACCATTGTCTTTCCCTGAAAGAGCATAGTTGTATCATGCTTAAATTATTTCTGCCTTTTCAGTCAGATATGAGCTTCACAGAACTAAGCATTTCATTCCATTTATATTTGGAATTCCTATTACATGGTGCATGTTAAGAACCTCATGTTTATTGTACAAAATTAAACTACACATGATTCTATAACCATAGAATATTTTAAACTAACAATAACCCCTATAATTACAAAATATTTGAAAAATGCAATAGCAAGTCAAAACTTTTGGAAAACGTGAAGTGGTAAAAATTTTCCCAACTTTGCACATATGATCATTAACACTATTCAAAAAGTTTCTTATAAAGTCAAAAGTGTTCCCCAGGATTATTTTATTTCTTTATCAACACAGGGAAGCTAAAGCCAAAAGAGAAAGAATGGTAGCAGGTAGGGTACAAAATCTTTCTGTTCCCCAAATATTTCCCTCAAGTTACATCAAATTTAACATTTTCACGCCTTTGATGGTCTACCAATTAAATGTCACCTTTGCCTAATAAAGGAGTGTCAGTCATTCATTTGTCTGTGTTTATTAGTTAATCACAAGATGTCAGAGTGTTTCCTTCATACTAAAGACCTGAGACAGCATTCGTAAGAGAATTTCAGGGGTGGATAATGTGGAAACTGAAGGACAAAGGTTACTTCAAGTGTGTAGGATAGAGAAGATGGATAGGTCTAAGTGGAAAACAAAAATTAGGTAGACTTGGAGCAGTTGGTGGCATTGGGGGATGGGGTTGTCCCTGAAGTGATGATGGCAGATTCTTCCTGTGATATCAAGTATCTGTCTTTGCAGGTGCACTGGGGTCTGTTCTTGTAGAGTCATGCTGGTGTCTTCTTACAGTGTCACTGGGGAGTGATCTTATAGTGGCACAGGAAACCATCCTTACAGGGCCCCTGGGGTTGTGTCTGTGTGCTGGCACTGGAGAGGAGGTATTTTTGTAGTGTTAAGTTCAGTGTCTAGGTACAGGAATTAGGAAAAAAGTAAGTTGCCAAAAATACTGAATGAACATTGGGCATAAAAACATACCTCTCCCTCAGCCCAAAAGAATGAAGGTTTTCCATTTTGAGAGACCACTTTCATCTGACATGAAACATGTGGCAAATTTTCCTCTCTATTTACTGAGAAGGTTGAATAAGAGAAAAAAAATGAAGACAGAATTTTGTGCAAATTCCATTATGGTAAATTCTCAAATTAAAAATTTACATTAGATGTGACAAAGAATCTTAATTTTCTGATGCAGAAAGGATTTTTGATTTTATGAATAGCTATAGAAACCTACTAGATATTTTAAACTGGGGTCCTCATGGAAAATCTGTATGTTGACAATTATGTTCAGTGCAAAAATTATCTTGGGCTACATACTAAAAATGTTTTGCATTTTATTATTTATCTTTCTATAGTACCATCAGTCCTACACTTGATCTTATCCAAAAGGCTGAGAAGTGATAGTACCATCTGTTCTGACAAAGTTAATTCCATAAATGGAAAGACAGTTGATGGATTGTTATCTTGGAGTTTAGGAACTACTTTTCATGATTAAATGAGAGTATATTTGGTGGCAGTATGATAACATTGGTGATCTTCAGCTCTTGTACCCTGATGAGTTCATGATCATAAATACCTCTCAAAGCAGTGAATAGTCTCAATCAAGGCCTTCAATAAAAATGCTTTTATCACGCTTTTCTTTATTCTAATAGCTAAAAATACGGGTGACTTGGCATTGGAAATAGACAAGACACTTGCCCATGAAAAGAAATTAAATCATTTCTGGATGTTTCTGAAAAGTTTATTAACAATTGTGGCATCCATGAGAGTGGGAATGAATTCTGAGATTCCATGTTTCTTTCTCTGAAACCATTTCCAGAAACTTATTCAGGAAATGTGATACTAAGAAATAACCAGGGTTCGTAAAACCTAGGCTTAAGAGACAAGATGATTTGTTGTTATTTACCTTAAAGCTAATTTGAACGGAAATAATCTTAAGGGAAAATATCCTCAATAGTAAGAAATAAGAGTTAAGTAGAAGCAAAGAAATCAGAAGGCGATTTACATTTTTTAAAATCCATTTTCCCATTGTTTGGCTTTATATTTAGCAAAGATGAGGTGTGCGTTTTCAGAAGAAGGAGTCAGACCCATTCTAGATTTCTTCAAGGCTAAATAGAGCTCTTAAAGAAACATTTCATTGGCACATAGGTTTTTAAGCAAACTGGTACATCTGAAAGAAGTTACCAGTCAAAACATTTCATCAGCAGCTAATCAAGACAGCTAATGGTCTGCGTATTACATACTTTCATGACCTGCGGCACTTTAAATTAATCGTATATGACTGGCAGCTGTCAAATCTCACCGAGCTCATGGATACAGAACGAAAATAAGAATTCAGAGGTTAAAAACACTAGCTCAGTGTATTCTTCTAGTTTATTTTCCTGGGTATTTCAAATACTGGTTTTTCAGGAAATTGAAAGGAAATATCTAACTATATAATTTTCCAGTTCCACAATTTTAGAAATTTTAATGGACTGTGCCTGTAGATTTAATTAATTCCAGTAGACAGTGGTCTGAGTATATATTTGAAATGGATACAAAAATTGGCAGGCCTGTGTATTAGAGACAAGGTCAAGCTGGAAAAAATGTCCTGCATAGGGTACAGTTAGATGACAAAGACCATCTCAGGAAGGAATGCATTCAGGCTAGGAGCTTGTGGGGACCAGTCTTAGCACCTGAGTACTGTGAGCACAGTAAAGCCATTCTGCTTTCTTACTCATTTCAGTTCAATTTTATAAAAATGTATTAAGTTCAATAATCTTTGCAACATAAGTTGGACTAAATGCATTTTAAGGCCAATTTAATCTTGGTAATTCTTCAACCAGCTATTAAATAAAGGGCATTAAATCTGGGCAGATGATTTACATTTAGAGATATCTATAATCTTTACCTAGATTCAGGGCCCAATTTACATTTGCAGGACACTTTATATCTGAGGCAAACACTCCAATATAAATGGATATTTTTTTCTCACTTTCCATTGGGAAAATACCAGGATATGTGTAGCACAAAGCACTAAAGCCTAACTTTAAAACACAGCTTTTCATGTAGCAATCATAGATATTAATACATGTCAGTGCACTAATAAGAATACAGAACCTAAAATTGCAGTAACCATGTAAATTTTTAATATTGTTAATTTATTCTTTGAATGGATAATATTGATTATTGAAATTATTCCTAAATGTTACAGAGGTACAAATTAGGAAAGGCATTCTCTCTGTTTAAAGTTTTACATGTAATTTTCAAATGCTTATATTCATATAGATAAAGACAAAGACATTTTTTGTTCTTATAATTTTCTCCAAAAAGAACTGAGTCAAAAAGTTGAAGTAGCTGGGTGTGGTGGCACATGCCTGTAATCCCAGCACTTGGGAGGCTGAGGCAGAAGGATTGTTGTGAGTTTGAGACCAACCTGGGCTATAAAGTGAGCTCAAGTCCCACCTGAACTGCATAGGGAGACCTTGTCTCAATAAAGACACCCACACTCACAGAGCTGAAGTATCTATGCATTCAAAGGTTGCCAAAGCAAAAACTTTACTTCAGACTTACTGTAACTCTTAGATGCCAATTTTCAATAGTTACCATGAAAATATTTTAGGCTAATAGACCTGACCTTTTATTATCCATGAAAGTAGGAAAAGACAATGTTGATATATTTATATAATCTCAACTTTTTTCCTTCTTTATGTTTCTAACACTCAACAGCACAATGTTGCCTTGACATAATTCTTGGGGTATAATGCTAAAGCCATTTTTTTCTTTTATACTTTTAATTCAGCTGAAGATCTTGTTTCTTTCCTTGTCCCTACATGAAAATTGGCAGAAGCCTCCTGGGTGGTTTCAGTCATAATTTAAAACTTCACAGCAGAGAAAATATTCCACCCCTTATTAGAACGGAGCAGCAAGCTTGATGTGGTGTGAAGATGCCTCCAGAAGGGAAGACTGCCACCCAGGAAGAGCTGGTGGCCTCATCCTTCCTCTCAACCCTCAGAGCTCCTCTCTCAGCTGGTTTCTGTGTGCCTTGCCCTCTGAGCCTGGGACACAGGCAATCAGAGGAAAGAATAACAAGAGAACCCGTCAATAAACAGAGAACTCTCTTGAAATGGTGTTCACCTTCTCAAGGCTTTGGAGGTGTTTAAAACCAATTTGGCCCTGGGACCCATAAATTCTTTAGGCATCTCTGTATGTCTGGCTCTCATTCACTTGAGAAGCTTTTAAATTTAGTTCCCTTGAGGATAGTTAATGTCCTCAGAATCTACTTAGGGTCCTCCATCCCTCGGCCCAGGGGTCTCTTGGACTTTCAGATTTATGGAGAGGAAACAGCTTTATGTCCATTACTTTAGCAGTCTCTGCACTCTTCCTGCCCTCCCTTTATACATCTCAGGTACTACTCAGTTTTATCCTCCTTAAGTTCCTTTTGTTAGGGAATGGTAAATGGACAGGAAGATACAGAGGTCTAGCGATGATTTCTTTAAAGAAATCATTCCCTTCTATAAGAGATAAAACACAGATATTCTTTTGTCCTCATTGGGTTGGCAGAAATTTGAAGCACTTCTCTCTCCTAAGAAATCACTCTCCAGAACAAATCCCCCAGCTCCAAATTCTTTCATAGCCTCCAAGTGCAAAAGGAATCTCAGAATTATTCAGACAGAGATTGTCCTTATGCACTCCTGCTTACACAGAGGTAGATGTGCTTACAAACCAGTGTCTGAGAACTTACAAACATGCAAAAGGAGAGATGGTATGAAGCAGGGAGATTCACTTTGTGGAGATGGCAAGGGGGTCTGAGAAAAGAGGGAGAAGGGCAGGCTGGGGTGTGGGAGAGAGGAGTGAAAATGTTCAAGATGTGATATAAATATGTGCTAATTCCCCAAAATGAATGAGTTTATTATCTATTGCAAACATATACTAATACTAATTAAAAAGAAACATTATTGTACTTGCTAACATAACATTATAACTCTATGATTCACATTTAAGTAAAACTAAAACAATTAGAAAATAACATATCACAGTCAACCTAGGATATTTTTAACAAAATTTTCTAAATTATATTTTGCATGTATCATTATCAAAGCTATTAAGCATTCTTCTTACAGGTGGGAGACAAAGGCTTGTTATTATAGTTTGTACTTGTCAAAACAAAATTTCAAATATATTGCTGGTTATTTAAATGTATATTGAAGAATAATGTTTTACAAGGTATTCTCTCAGGTATTTTAGATCTCTCCTATATGCTAAGATAGTCACTAGCCATCCGATGCTATATAAGTTCAAATTTAAATTATTTAGCTTATATAAAGTTAAAAATTTCTGTTCTTAAGTGTATTAGCAGCATTTCAAGTACATAATACCATAGTCTTATATGGAAATTAATATACTGGACAGTGAAAGTATGAACAATTGACCTTCTAAAAATTTCTGTTGCACAGTACTGCTTAGAGAAAGATGTCACAATAAAACCCATATGTGTGAAATCAAGGGAGATAGAAAAGGGCTTAAAAGTTAGCTGTCTAGAAAGAACCCTTGTTCAGAGTTTGTGTCATAAAAGTAATTAGATGCTTTTGTTCTGGGACCACATGGCTTGTGTTGATGATTTCAAGGTGGGAAGTGAAGTCTAGAATTGGCTCTGCTGAATTACAGGAAAATTATCATAATATAACTAGATTAAGACCTAACTCAGAGAAGCTTAAAGAGAATCTTTAAAAAGGCCAAGAGAAGCCTTGATAGGGTGCTAAATTTTAGCTTTTAATTTTGAAGGAAATCCACTTGATTGACAAGTGTGAGATATTTCCATCGTGTTTTCCTAGGTCCTCAAAATAGTAATGAAATCCACAATGATTTTATTAGGATCATGGGATCCATGGTTACAGAGAGCAAGATGTCACTGGGATTTTACTACAGAAAAGGTATAACCCAACATTTCTCTTTAAACTTTATTTATGTTTCTTTGCTTCTTAAAATTAACTTCTTTTGTTTCCAAAGAGCAGGAAAGGGTGAGGTAATGAAAAATATCTGGAGATGATAAAAAATATATCCTGTTAGCCTTCTTTCCCCTGAAAACAAAATGTTAAAGCTATTATTTTTTTTTTTCTTCAAAATAAGGCAAGTAACTCTTTGGTCATCTGTTATAGGGAAGTGCTATTTTGCACAGTTTGATGTCATGTCTACATCCCTCAAAGAAACAAATGGGAAAGCCAGAGGAAAGGGAAGAGGTAGCCTTGATAAGTTATGCCAGGCACTGGTTTCAGAGAGGAGCACATCCTGTTGTTATCATATGGTCATAAAACAGTGGAAAGAAATTTTTCTATGATCAGTGGTATCCATTCTTTTGTTATTTCCAAGTTAACTGCTGCAATTACCTAAGCAACCAAAATAAATGAAGGATTTTTTTTGGTGACAGTTGTGAAAAATTGGATCAATCTGGGAAAAGGTCACTTGGAAATTTTCAGTTTGAGGTGGGAAGGAATGGTGACAAGTCAGAGAAATCTTGTGATACGAATAACATTCAGTCGTGAAAGTCCATTGTCACCAGACTGTATGACCGTCCTATCTACGCCATCAATTAATACCTCCAATTAGTGTAAGTCAGTAGGCTCCATGGCTCATAAAATGTTATAGAACACTTCATGCTCATAAAAAGATGAATTCCTTCCAAACAAGAATGGCTTTTAAATTCACCTTTTGTGGTTCCAAGGATTGTGGTACCCATTAATCATTCAATCATTTAAAGGAACTTCTAGCAAAATGACCTCAGGGATTGCTACCACTTGGAATACATATCCATTCAGTGGTCTTATCTCTATGTGTCCAGGTGCATTCCTGCAGCATTTATCAACACAGCATCTATAGGATGTCACTTCAGCACAAGTGCATGTACAGCACTTACTGAAGAAACAGCTCTTCACCAATCTTTATATCATTCTATCTCTCCGGCACAGCCTCCATGCTTTGGCAGTGAAAGCAAAGCCCCATCTCTACAGTTCAGAATCTTTAGGAATACTATTTGAGGCAAAATCCTTCTGTTCTTTATAAATTTAATGCTTTAATTGATTGAGGATTATTAAACATGGAACAATCTAGTAACCGATTCTTAATACCTTTGCTAGGGCTTGGAGAAATATGAAAAAAAATCCCAGTTAATCACCTGGATACTTATTTTATTGCTGCCAAATAATATGCACATTTACAGATGCTGAGATAATGGTGCTTTTCAATATCTTTTTGAGACTTGTGAATAATATTTATACAACTGAATCTTTATCAAAGAAAAATATGCTTAAACTTTTGTCAATTCAAGTATATTATGATGGATATGGAATTGGTTTACTATTTTAGAATTTCTCTCTCCGTTTTTCTTCTATTATAGCTTCAAGCTTCCCAGCAAATTGAAAATATTCAAGTACTCAGTGTCCCAGTGGATTTGCCACTGGAAATGAACAGAAGGTCTGTCTCCCTCCCCCCTTTTCCTGTTTTCAAGGTTTTCAAGTTATAAGGCTAGATATATGGGTGTGAGACAACACACAGACAGTGTCAAGAAAACCATTTTGCTCAAGGGACCTGGCAGCAGAACTCTCTACAAATGTTCTTAAAAAGAAAGAAACATACATGTATTAAATGCCAATTTTAAACAAATCTAAATTTTTGTGGCTCCTTTATCCACCTGATGATACTATTGCAGATATAAATGCAGGCCAAATGCAGTTACATATTAAGAAAAAGTCGATGCCTAAAGTCTCTAGAGTTTTCTAACAAGAGATCTGGGAAATTTAAAAGCATATCAGGTTTCTCAGAGATGATTAACTCTGGACAGCATTTCAAAGTCTATGAAGGGCTGTCTGCTTTATACCAAACAGAAGGGAATGTACTACCAGACTGTGCAGACAGAACTAATAAGAGCTGTAATAAATCAAATTAAGAAATATTTATTGAATATCTCTGTGTTCCAGCACTGAACTGTTAGGTGTGTGATGTATATACAATATAAATAAAAAGGTGTCAAAAGGCTTAAGTGAACTGAGGGAGATAAGACAACTGCATAAAAATAAATTACGGTGAAAATTTCAATAGCAATTCAAAATATTTAGTTCAAGCAATTCCATAAAAAATTGAAAACAGACCCAACCAGGAACTTAAAAAAAAGGAATTATTTAAATTGCTACATTAAGACATAGTTTCATGAAAATACTGCTTTAGAAATGGTAACATTAAGCCTCAACATACAGATATTTACACTTCTTCAGAGACATCAGGGTCTGAGTTCTGTAACTGTTTACGATTAGATGCTGGGTTTCTAATAAGGGGAAAGGAGCCAAATAATGATAGTGGTAGTGCTCATGAATAGAAGTTATAAGTAAATTATAAAATAAAAATATACAATACTTAATTCACTTAATTGTAGTGTAAGATAAAATGGCCAGTTGCTCTTGAAAATGTTATAATATGACATAGTAACTACAGTTTTTTTTTTTAATTGTTGGCTTATCTCAATGATTTAGCAAACCTACCTGCTCTTCAGAAAATCCAATCTCTGAAAAACCTTGCTGGCTAGCAGAGTCTTGATGGAGCCAAGACTAATTCTCACCAATGTCTCTGCACTGAGCATTCAGCTCTTGCTCTTACATTACCTTGAGATACTACAAAGAGCTTAAAGAACCCATCAGTCCTGAAACCAAACATAAAACTAATAAACAAATGAAGAATTTTCAAGTGAAGAAAAGATTTCACAAACTCTGACTGAAAGAACCACAACAGAAGGAAGTGAAGAAAAAAGCAAAATCTCTTACCATGAAAAAGGCAGATCCAAAATTATTTTGTTACATATTTTAGTTAGCAGCATTATATTGACAGTTCAAAGAATGGCATGAAGACAGGAAGCACTGATCTCAAGTAGAATTCAGGACAGAATGTGCAACTTGGAAGTCCCTGCTGAAAACAAAACCCATAGAGATTCTATAGGAAAATAGAAAAAAAAATATAAAAAGTAATGAAACCAAAATAAAATAATGTAATATTATGATGACATTAAAATCAAACACTATAAGAAGAAGGGGTTTCCAAAGGTAGACAAAATTTAATCATTCGATGAAAGCACTGCTGAAAATGTCTCTGGAAGTTTAGAGACATCACCAAGATAAATTCTACCAGTATCCTTGGGTTAGCAATTGTAGAGAAACTTCTCTCCCATGAACAGCAAAAAGAAACCATTATCATTTTAACAATATCAAGTCTCCCAATTTCCACCTGCAGAACAGATTTTTATTTCTTTTAATATTTCCTTCATGGTTTTGTCAGTTTTCAAAATATATGGCTTTTTGTAGGATTTATTCCTAGCTATTTTGTTTTTATGTTCTTAGAAATACAATTGTTTGCTTAATTTTATTTTCAGATTGTTTGTTACTAGTGTACAGAAATATAATTAATTTTTGTATATGGATCTTATATCCTAAAACCTTGCTGGATTAATTTATTAAGTCTAACATATTTCTGGTGGATTCCTTAGGATTTCTGAATATATGATAATGGCAGTTGAAAAGATAGTTTTATTTCTTTTCTGAATGGGTTTTATTCTTTTTATCATCTAATTGCTCTTATAATTTGTGTTAAGCACCAAAAGAGATAAATACAGCTATATCCTATAAATTTTTGGCTTATTGTATTTTCATTTTCATTATTTTTCCAATAATTTGCTATAGTAGTCTCTTGATTTCTTCTTAACTGCAGTGATTTTTTCAAGGGTGTGTTGAGTGATGCCCACATATATGTAAAAGTTCCAAATTTTCTTCTAAATAATTTTCTTCTATTGATTTCTAATACCATTCCATTGTGGCCAGAAAACATATACTTTGTATAATTTCAAACTTCTACCATTATTGAGGATTGCTTTATGATTTACCATATGGTAGAGCTTAGGGAATGTTCCAAGTGCAGCTGAAAAGCATACGTTTTATGAGGTTGGGTAAGAATTGTCTGATTATTTATTAGATCTAACTTGTTTATACCTTTGCTCTCATTTTTCATATTAATATTTATTGTGTGAGTATTCGTTTTATCTATAATTGAAAGCAGAGTTGAAATCACCAAGTACACCAACTAGTACCATTGCAGTTTTGTTCTTCAGTTTTTGTTTTATGTTTTTGCTTTATGAATCCAATTTTATTATTAGATTCATATATGTTTTTCTGATATATTCACCTTGTATCACTTAAAAACACCTAAATTGCTTCTAGTAGTAATTTTTAATTAAAATTGATTTTTTCTGATATTAATAGAATTGCTTCCCAGTAGGTACTTTTTTGCATGGTGTATCATTCTTATTTCTTTTATGTTCAATCAACTGACTCCGGTGTCTGACTATAAAATATGTTTTACAAATAAACTGTAATTTGATTATGTTTTTACCCATTCTTCAAATATCTAACAATTTTAGTTCCAGGTCTAGTTACATTTAATTTAATTATGGAGAAGGTAAATAGATATTTTTGTGTTAAATATGTTGTAGTTTAACATTTTAAATTCACTTACTGTTTTTTGAACTATTTTATAGTTAGTTTTCTACTGAATGCTCTGGGAATTGCAACTGACATTTTAACTTCAAGAATATAGATAAAATTGATACTAAAAATTTAATAGTATTGAAAATTTTTTCAAGAATATATAATCTTGGGGCTGGGGATTTAGCTCAGCGGCAAAGCGCCTGCCTGGCAAGCGCAAGGTCGTGAGTTCAGTTCCCGGTACCGGAGAAAAACCAAAAAAAAAAAAAAAAAAAAAAAAACAAAGAATATATAATCTTTCCCTTTCCATTCCTTTAGCTATTATTATCATTATATTATATTTTTATATGCTATAAGCATAGTAGCAATTTTTAAATCATTATTTTATATAGTTATGTTTTAAACTAAAAAGAAGGCTATAGGAAATATATAAAAATAAATTCACATTTTCTTTTATATTTATTTATGCAATTACCCTTGCTCATGCTTTTTACAGGTTATACCTGTGATTTCTGTTTGCAATATATGAAAGTAAGAGGATGGTTGCTTTAAAAATTAATTACACATTTAAAACATCATTGCTATTATATAATTATTGTGGAAAATTGGAAATCAGTTATAATTTTATAATATTTATGGGTAACAGCTAAAATTGAAAACACTGTATCTTTTTAATTTAAGGAGTTTATATGTGCTAAAGGTTAGAGCATGGAATTGCTTCAATGTGCATCATTTTGCTAAATACTCTAAATGGATTACTCATTCCAGTTTACAGAAACAAGATCTAAAATCAGGTAAATATCTCTGCAGAATTATTTATATATGGAAACAAATCACATTAAATCTGCTCATTAGTTTTGAATAGGACATAAAAATAAATTAGCTACCTAAAATATGTGTAGTTGTTCATGCATTTTTAAAAAGATAAAGCAAGTTCAGGGAAGGCAGGAAGAAGAAAACTATAAATATTTAAATATATATATGTATATATATAGTTTGGAATAAAACAGCATTTTGATTTGAGTGCTTTCCTATAAAAATGCACAAACTACATAAAAAGCCCCAAACTAGAAAAAACTATAAGACAGTAAACACAAAAGAATCAAATCATCCTTCTCAAAAAGTATAATAGCAAATAAAACATGGAAAAATGATGAAAAATTTCCATTTTTATATAAATTTTAAAAATTATTTTTTATAATCTTAAGGCTAGGTTATTTTCTTCTCATAGTGCTTTGGCCAGCATTTCTAAAACAGTAGAGAGCATAGTAAAGTCAACATTGTCATCCTGATTATATGAGTTTAAGGCAAATGTTCTGAACATTTGAGCCTTCAGTGTTAAATACATTATATGTGATGTTTTTTATTAATTCCCTTACCTGATAAATGTTTTCTTACATGCATGGTTCACAATACTTTTTCTCTCATTTTTTTAGTGCACTGAACTTTTCTACTGGATTACTTCTGCCATCATCTTTCAACAAGATAGTTCCTTAACATAATTTTTTCCAAATGGATTTTGTTCCTGTGTTATATATCTCAATGACACTCTTAGTTCTCCCTCAGAACACTTGTCACAATTTCAATTCTGTGAAAATATTTGCTTATTATGCCTTTCATCCAGTGAGCTCCAAGAGTTGGGGGCTCTGTCTGATTGGCTTTATTTCTAACAATCAATTTTCATAGAATCTCAGGCTCATAGTGCATACTTGGTTGGAGCTTGATGAAACGTGAAAGATTAATTATAATAAAATAATCACTTATAAGCCTTTTCAAAATAACGATTTCTCAGGCAGGTGCACGGGGAGGCACCATTTTAACTAGTTTCTTCTCCATGCCATGGTTCTTTCTAAGAGGTCTATTTTTTAAGTCTAAAGAAATTCACTCAACCTATTTTGAACTGCACATTCCTACTCTCTGTCATCCATGTCTCCATTTATTCTTCATTGTGATCATCAGCTGACATACTATACATATTTCTTTCTGTCTGCTGTCCACAAGCAAATGTAAACATTATAAGACAATGGATTTGGTTTGTTTTCTTCAGCATGGTATCACCCAAGCCTAAGATAATGGTTTGAAGCATCTCAATAAATACTTTATAATGCATCATGAAAAGTCTAAATGCATTCTTTGCATATCAGATCCTGTAATGCTTAGGTACTGAAAGAAGAAAATGTTAATATATGATTATGTAACTTTGTATCCTTTCTATTGATATAATTTCTTCCTACAAATTCTTACCTGATCTAACCAGAAGTTAAAAAGATTTAGTTATGTACCTTTTGTGGGATATTTCATTATCCTGGTAGACAATTTGGAGCCTAAGAGTAGACACATGGCCACCAATCTTTTTCATAGGAATCTTGTTTATACTGTTAGATGTCTCATGCCTCTTGTTTGAGCATGTGTCTAAGGTGACTCCTAATGATAAAAAGATTAGGTTCAGGTTTGTGTGCACAGCTGTCTTTTGTGTGTGCATGAGTGTGTGTGTGCAAGTGTGCATGTGTGTAGAGACTCAATGAAGTGAAATAAAAACTCATGAAGTGGAAGACATTTGTCACTTTCAGGTAACAGAGAGCTCAGTGGTGACAACAGCTGGCTGATGGCGTCTTGGCTGGCAGAAAGTCGGTGACAAGAAAGAGAGAGGACCTGTGGGATTATGACTCCATTAAGATCCATGTGCATTGAGCATGAGACTCTCTGGAAACTCTCCCCTGAAAAGAGAACAGATCTATATGATTCTGCCGTTGGCCACTAGTTTTATCACAGTCAGAAGCTAGGAGATGTGTTGGGTTGTGCTACATGAAGATGAGGAAGAAACAAGATATTTTGCAGACAGTTGCATGGGGAGGCAGCATTGTAAATAGGTCACAGGTGACTGACCACATGCAGGTGAATTTTAGTAAATTGATGCCAGGCCAAGACAGCAAAATTATGACAAAAATGTTCTCCTTTCCACCAATTCTCGCAAAAGAACTCATGTTAATTATGTAACACTCAAATCTACTTACTTGTTATATTCTGCTTAATAACACACATGAGCAATAAAAAAGTTAAAGCTATAGACCCCTAGTTGTTATACACAAAGAGACTGAACACAAAAAAGAAAAGAAGAACAAAGAATAATAGCATATTCTAGCTCTTAATGATGAGTTTCTGCATTGGAATTTGAATGTGGGTGAGAAGAGAATTTCAGAATTCAGGGGAAAACCTTGTGATAACAGACTGATGAAGAGATATTATTCTGTGCATTATCTAAAGACTCCATTATTTAGTATTTTCTCATGGTTCTTAAGTAAAGATTTTACATACCATGTACTAATTTTTGTTTGCAGGCTGAGAGCAAGCCCACTCGGTGACAGGACTCCTAGGGTGTGTGCTTTTATTTGGGTTGATAACGAAGCCTAACCTCTGTGACAGTGAACTTAAAGTTCTGGGTTTTCCCTTCAGTTGAAATCATGACGTTGTTCTGAACCAAGAGTTTTTTTCAGACTTCCAGAATTTTTTAAAAAGATACAACAGGGGCTGGGGATTTAGCTCAGCCCCACAGAGCCCGCCTGGCAAGAGTAAGGTAGTGAGTTCAGTTCCCGGTACAGGGAAAAAAAAAACACCTAAAAAGATACAACAAAGCAAAAGGAGGCTGTGGTCTTAGTAAACTTCTGGAACTGTGATCATTCAAAAAACAGCATGTGAATGTGCATACACAGAAAAGAAGGGAAAGGAGAAATAAATGTACTGAGGTTTGCACTGAGGTCAAAATTGTTGTACAAAGATTGTGTTGCTTGGAACTATATGCCCTGGAGAACAAAGAGATCCTATAGACTCTTTATGTATCCACCAGGTAGAAGTCTTAAAAATTTTCATCTTACATTTACTGCCTGGGATCATGTAACCCAAATTCAAAGGAGCTCCTATTCCTTAAAGACTTAACATCATGTTGAGAAGTTAGGAGAAGATCGACTGTAGCCAAGCTTTGGTTCATTCATAATTTCTGATTCTCCAAGTGAAACTGATCCCTGTGGAATAGGAATTGCCGTGGGATTTATAAATAAACAAGTTGTGGAAGTATTGCCATAGGCTAATTACTGACAGACACTTGAGAAACTGGCAGAAGGAAACATACCAGTGAATGGTAAAAAGTATTTGATTAGAGGAAAGTATTTAATAGCAAGAAGGAGGAAGTCCCAAGGGCTGGCACATTTTATTGCTCTGCAAGTTAATCTTAATTTCAGCCTGACCAAGTTAAGAGACTGGTGAGCAGGTCATTGGACCATGGGGACCCTATATTCATCAGTGGGTTAATCCTATAATGCTTTACTGTGCTGTCAAGAGGTGGGGCCAAATTGGAGGCGGTGGGTCACTGAGCTGGTGCCTCTGAACAGTGTACCCCTCACTGGAGTTCTTCTCCTGTGCTCTGCTGCCTCAGCCACCAAGAGAACAACTCTGCTCTGCCTGGCCCTTACACAATGATGTTCCTGCCTTGAAGATCGTGGATCGTAAGTGGAAACCTCTGAAGCTAAAAATCCACTGAAATCTCCTCCTTTAAGTTATGCTGTCAGGTATTTCATCTCAATGTCAGGAAAACTGACCAAGGTAATTGCCTTATTCTGTAGAGTCTGGCGTTGCTACTCATTTTTATATTTCCTGTCATGACTTCTCTGATAGAAGCTTTAGAACTGGTCACTTGTTGAATTTTGAGCTATCCTTCAGTAAAGAAGGAAAATCTCATGTTTACCTTAGAGTCTAGGCTCTGCTGCACTGATTTATCATGGACCAGTACAGTGATCCCAGAGAGCATGATAGAGCTGGAGATAAATCATGGAAGAGTGGTCTTGGGGATACATTTGTTAAATATTCTTGAATTTTGTAATAGAACAAAAGGAATAATTTGAATATTAACTTTTGCCTCAATTTCCCAGTGTTTAAGAAGGAAATCAGTCTCCTTAATCCCTCTGGAATTTGGATTGAGTAATGACATCAAACTATCATATGCTAAGCAGGTTTCAAAGTCAGATTTTATGCAGCTATCTGCTGCCTGCTGGCGGAGTACCCAGTCTTCCTTCTTTCTTGGCTGCAGGCGTTGATTGTCTATGAATCAAATTCCCAGTGAAACTTCGCTAGGCTGCTGACATTCTGGAGCATGTGCTCTGGGGATCTCTTTTCAAAGCAAATTCTTTCACCTTTGTGATTCTGAGGCTGTAAAGGCTGGAGTCCTGTGATGTCTTCAGGCCGTCTTTATTATTGTCTTCTTCTGAAATACTTGATTTTTCTCTTGCTAAACTTTCCAGAGATCAATTTCTCCTCTGTTCATCTTTGAAGGCTGCAACTTTCCTGGAGCTTCCCTTTTGGCCAAACTCACAATGTTTTCAATGATTCTTGGCTCTTTGCTCTTGATTCTCAGCATAAATCTTGCTAATAGCCCCCAACAGTAGCCACACCACCACCTCAACATTTGACTGCCT
Organism: Chinchilla lanigera; assembly: GCF_000276665.1. Classification (NCBI taxonomy): domain Eukaryota; kingdom Metazoa; phylum Chordata; class Mammalia; order Rodentia; family Chinchillidae; genus Chinchilla; species Chinchilla lanigera. Next base: position 3,853,708 of record NW_004955483.1, on the reverse strand, counting down.
TGAAATTTCTTCTGCACGATGAACTAGTCCACTGCCCTCAATCTTGGTCTCAGACAAAGTCACTAGACAGCAACAAAATGCAGATAAACTTTCTGGCAAGTTATAACAAAAACTGTCCAGAATCCAGGAGACAGTAAAGTCCTTCTTCTTGGCAGAAACCTCTCAAACCTGGTATTTACTGGCAAGATTTCTACCAGCATTCTGGTCTTCTGAGCTCTGAACAGAAACTCCCATCAAATGCAGCCACAAGCCTTCTAGGGCTGCTTTTTCTGCCAGCATATCTGGAGCATCACAAACTCATCCCACAAGGTAGTTCCAAAGGCTCCTGAAACACATGGTCAGGTACAGTCCCAGCAATGACTCACTATTCTGGTGCCAAATTCTGTCTTAATTACATTTCTCATTGCTGGGACAAAATACTCAACATCCAAAGTGAAAAAAGGCATGTTTTATTTGACTCACAATCTGTTAAGGTTTCAATCTTTAACTGGCTGACTCCAGTGCAGGTGGCATGGCAAACAGGCATTGCAAAGAAGAAACAGTTCTGAAAAAGCTAAAATTATGACTGCATGAGGCTTTGGGGGTACATCTAGACACAAGCCATAACAGGTACAAAAACCCATTCATGCAGAATAGATTTTATCACCAAATATTTACAGCTTTTAAAAACCCTTCTTGTGCAAATAATGTAACCCAGGGAAAAGTAGCCACTGATAGTAGCAATTAAATTTTGCCTATGATTCTGAAGTACAGCATAGGAATACTTACTACCTTCCATCTCTATAAGGTGAGCAGTGCTAAATGGGAATACTGAGTAATGCAGGGAAGGGGAAAAACTACAGATCAACAGGGCAATGACATTGCAGTAGTAGTGGACTTTTCTAACACTGCCTGGTTAGACCTGACTCCCTACTTGCACTTTTTAATTTCTCCCACATCTTCCTTAGAGTCACTCTCCTTTCCAAAAAGAATTTCTTCAGTTTGATTAAAAAAAAAATCTCCTCAAGGCATGGAAGATTCCTAGCCAATAGAACATGGATTTTGTTCCTTTTTTGCTCTTTTAATTATGTACATGTAAGCAGTATAAATGTAGTAAATAAACTACATGATATTCATGGATCTGATTGCTTTTGGCAGCCGCTGGCTAAATCTTCATAATGTAATATATTTGTGGTTGTCAGTAGGCAGAGGTTATATTTACACCAAGTAACATAAGACAGAAAGCATAGCATCTTTTCTAAGATCAACATGCATAAAAGCAGAAATAGATGTAAAGCCTTTTGTTCTCTAGTTTACTATTTTGGTACTGTTCTCCTTTTCCCTCCTTTTACAGTTGTGCAGAATTTTGTATAATCTTGATATTTTTAGAAAAGAGAAGTACAAAAATGAACATCTTAATTGTTACTGGATATAATCCTATATGAATAGTAGGTACTGTAAGATAGGGTGTTTCCTCAGCAGCAGGAGACTATACATGGAAAGATTTCATCAGCACTTACACTGTCTCATTCTTTTAATACTTTACCTTAAACATTTCAGTATTATTTACAGTAAAGTATTATTTTAAATAAAATATAGAAAATGAAGAACAGATTTCTGTAGCATGAAATAATATGTCAAAAAAATCTTTCAGTACATTTTAATTCCTCTTTGTGGTATGGTGTGTTGTAATCCTGGCTCACAGATGGAACTTGAAGGATGAAACTTTACAAGTAGAAACTCAAAAGAATCCTCTGCATGATTATTGTTAATTCTAAATATATACTCTTGATGAATGCAAAATCTAATAAGATGATAAAAGAGGTTCAAAAACAGTCTTGTATAAATTTAAAATAAGCTTTCTTTGAAACATTGGATTTGTTCCTTTTCTTAAAAATGGCATCATCTGAGATGTGCTTTTAATCAATTATCACTGCTGTTGCAGATAATCTAGGGGGAAGCATGTATAGAAAAACAATGGCGTGATTAACTAGGCTTTGACCTCAACTCATGGCAGTGGTCCAGTGAGAGCTTCTTAGTTTTAGCTAGCAGTAAAATAACACAGAAGCCATCGTAAATCACAACAGCTGAGTTAATCTAGACATGAATCAGATAAATGGGTAAAACTGAGTCATTCCCGGTTAGTTTAAAAATAGCAACATGATGTGAGTGAGCAGACAAAGTGACAACAATCCATTGCATTTTATTTAGAATTTTGATTAAAAAAAAAGTTGTCCTTATGGTTAAAAGAGAATGTTCCTCAAATAACTTAGAAGGAGAGCACCTAGGATTGCTTCTGTCCCTATTAGGACACAATCTTTGCAGAAGCTTGTGTACTTTGCTTCTCAAAGCACTGTGTGTCATCCTAGAACTGGAGGCTGGAGAACCAACCTACCACAGGCCATTGTCCCAGCAGCATAATCTCTTGTTGTTTCCTTTGCCTGGCTCACCATGCAAGATTTCACTCTTACAAAAACAACCTAGTCATGCTTTCCTGTGCCAATCTGTTAAGCATCTGAACGAAACCAGACAGTGATAAAAGAAAAAAAGCAAAACTTGTTGAAAGAATTATGAGTCTTGTTTGAATTTGTCTTGAACTTTGTCAGGATATTTTTTGAAAAAAAATAATCCCCTTATATAATAGCATCTTTTAATTTATTTTTTATGTTAAGGAATATTACAAGAGTTCACAGAATTTGGGGCTGGCAAGTACATATGTTTCTATCTTTCACGAATATGTTAATCACAGCTTGCAGTATTTAACAATTGTTCAGGATCACTATTTTGAATTTCACTTACCTTGCTCTTTGTAGACATAAGTCTATGGTGTTTTGGCCATCAGAAGGCAGTGGTGTGTTTCCATGAAAATAAAACCTAGGTAGAAAGTAATTATCCTTAAAAACTAGAGATCAAAAATGCCAGGTCAGGGCTGGGGATTTAGCTCAGTGGCAAAGCACCTGCCTGGCAAACGCAAGATTATGAGTTCGGTTCCCAGTACCAGAGAAAAACCAAAAAAAAAAATCCAAAAATTCCAGGTCCACTCAACCTAGCTTTGCCTTACCTGCTTTAAAGAATAGCCACCTAAGAAAATAATAGTGATGACAGATTTTGTATATATAGTTAAAGTACATATTTCCCTACTGTCATCTGCTTATAGGCCAGCATCTGCTATTGATTTGATATTTTCTTTCCGTTAAGACTTATTTATTCTTTCCAAGAGGCATTGATAAACTTCATTGCAGTATAAGTCACATTGATGGCACATTTCTGTCCAAAGATGAGTACATGTAGAATGCCTCATTCCCTCCCAAAGTTTTTAGGAAATTAGAAAAAGTGGTCTACATCTGTCTATTTTTAGCTTAATGTATTCTGCAAATCATGCTAAATCCTACAAAGTCCCCTCCAAAACCTTCTGCCATAAATGTCATAGAGATTCACAGTAGACAGAGTGAGTGACTGACATAAAACTATATTGCATGTGTCATTCCAATCCCAAAGTTACACATTTTCTTCAACCTAGGTGAAAGGGGATTAAATTAATTTAGTAAATTAAAAACTTACATCATGGAGGTTAAAAGAGAAAGGAAAAAAATCTATTTTTATGATTGGAGAAAGTACAAAATTATATAGAGTAGGTGAAACTTTTATGTCATTCAATTTTGTTGGAATATGGGAAGCCAATTAAATAAAATTAAATTTCAAGCCTGATTGATTTTCTAAATATTCATGTTAAGTACTGCTTTTGGTGTTTATTATATTACATAGGAAATATTGAGGAACGTCTGCTGCATCCAGGAATGAAATGAAACCTATACTGTCAATAGCCTGGCTGGAGCTTATGATAAAGTATTATGGCATTTCTATATTATGCAGCACCATAAAATGCTAAACACACACAGAACACAGGACTATAAGTTTTAAAACGCACATACTGAAAGCTGGAGTGTTTTGGCATTTATTTCCTGGTGGCATTTATTTTGGCATTATTTCCTGGTGCTAGCCAAAGCTGGCTAGCACCAGGAAATAATGAGGAGTTTGATACCTTGGAACCCATAACTATGAAATATATAACAATAGCTCCCATCAAGATGGATCATATATTACATGATATTGGGGGATAATTCAAGTCTGAAATGCAATCTGCTTTTCATTTCAAGTGGAGGGCCTATGTAAGCCATCATTTACCCAGGTAGTGTTCATATGGGAAATAATGACAAATTTAGAGCAACTCATGACAAAAATATCCACATAGAAAAAATATAAAAGATTTTTATATCCTCTTGGATCTCAGCTTTCCCCCTTATTATCCTTACCTTTCTCCATAAGTGGAAAATCTCTTATGTCCATATGGTTTCATGATGAATTATAAGCAATTTAAAAATATATAAATGGACACATACAAGTACCAGGCAATAGTTTTCAACCTGGTAATGGAGACAAAGTAAGATAAATGTTTTATGTGCGAGTTTACTTGAGTATCTCACATTCCAGGAAAACCTAAAATTACATATTGTCTACTCCATCACTTTCCTGTGAAGGTGAATAGCAACACTTCTCTTATATACAAGTTATTTCCTTATCGAGATCTCTTTCACATCATCTAGAATTGGAATTAAGGTAGCATAGAACCAACATCTCTGGAGTTTGGAAAGATCTATATAACTCATATTCTGTTGTACCTTTTCACCTTAATATTTATGAAATATTGAGAAGCACACGGGAGACAGATGAAATTGCTGGCGAAAATTAGAATAGGTCTTTGTGAGCTGTTAGAGTAGTGGGGACTCTTGGGCCTCTGGCATTTCTCATCAGCTGCCACAGGTACTGTCTGATTCAAGACACTGGAGGAAAATCTGCCCAGGTAAAGACAGGAGTGGGAGTGTGGCAACATGGACTGAGCTTTAGTTCCATCTCTACCTTATTTACTTTTTCTATAAAACAGAGACATCTGTTCACTCTAGAATATACTTTCTTCATGAAAGAGGAGTTAAAGGTATTAGTTTCAAACATGATGACAATTTACACCACAGAATCCAGGGTTGGAGGTCATGAGCAGAATCTTTCCCCTCCACTGATAACTTTCATAGTTTGAAGTTTCTCCAGTGTGGGGGCTTCAGTTTCATATAATAAAGTGGAGCTTACATTAAATCATATATGATACTACGATGAGTATTAAAATGAATAGTTATTCAAATTTTTGAGTGAACAAAGGGTAAAAATTGCCATTGTTTTTACAGTGTTAGTTTTGAAAGAAACTACTATTCCTCCTCAACAAAACATAAATGAGAAAAAGAAAGAAGATAAAATATGAAACAAGTAGGTATTTGATAAATCCCTTAGTATGAAGATTTTATATTTAATCATTCAAAATAGTTTGACTCTTTATTGAGGTGAATTCCACACAAAATAAAATTGACTATTTTAAAGTGTGTAATTTTGTACTAGTTGGTAAATTCACCTTTTTATACTATCACCATGGCAAACTAGTTCTAAATCATGTTCATCACCCCAAAAGGGAACCTCATACCCACTAAGGAGTCAACCCCCATCTTGACCTTTTCTCAATTCCATGGCAGAAATAATCTAATTTCTGTCTTTATAGATTCATCTGTTAGGATATTTTGCATAAATACAACCACATAATATTGGTGTTTTGTGTCTATCTGGTTGCTTTCACTTAAAATGTTTCTGAGGTTGTCCATACTGTAGCAAGTATCAGTGTGTCATATTTTGTATGACTAAATAGTGTTCCATGGAATGTACAAACATTCCTTATTTGTTTATGCATTCATCCATTGGTGAGTAAGGTGACACTTTATCTATCCCATATCTCTCTTGATTTTACCAACTTGGGAGATTAATAGGTCACAGTGCCAGCAGATTCTCCAGTTCCATCTATTCTTTGTCTTCTTCACCTGCATGCTAAACTCCTTGAAAATTTTTCTCCACTTGCATCTGAGTGTATTCAGAAGTGCCTCAAATTGGCTCAAGAACTCCCTTCTCAAATTCATTGATGAGAATGGGCACGGCACACACAATCACATGAAGGAGCTGCCTCAAACCCACTGAAGATGTCATGTGTAAGTCACCAAAAGAGCTCCTAACACCCACTCAGTGACCTCTCCTGTCTACGAAACAGGTCAACTTCAGTGGCAGACTCCCTCTTACCACTGAACTCTGGATGAAAAATCGTGAGGGGGTTTTAGCAGAGCCTGACATCCAAAGATACTACAGACAGATTTTGATTTAAGTAAGAAATGAATGAGGAAAAAAATGAACATTTGCAAAATGGAATTACAGTAAAACAAAGAGAAATAAATTTATCTGTACCATAAATTAATACCTTGGAGTAACTATAAAATTAGTGCCTGAAAATGAATTTACAACATATTTACCATGGTTCCAAAATTTTAGATTTAATGAGTATGTCTGTGTGTGTGTGTATGTGTGCATGCACGTGTGTGTGTGTGTGTATGTGACCAGCTTTCTGGTGGGGAACTTTGTGTCAGAGCTCACGTCTTTCAAATGGCATAGGAAAACATTTATTGTAATTAAGTACTTTCAAAAACGGAGCAGATACAAAAATGTAAGCTGAATATTCAGTCATTTCATTTTTTTTGTCCTTTGTATTTAGGTTAAAGTTTATATCTTCATTTTAGTTTTCCTAAAAACCAAAAGGAAAATAAGTTTCGATTAATACTTAAGAGGTAGGCCTGCTTTTGTCTGTCAAAGTATTTGAGTAAAATTTTGCTTCAGCATATTACATCCTTCTTCTAATTCATGTCAGATTTTGAAGTTTCATCCTTTTCATTTTTACTTAGGTATTATTTTCCAAAGCAATAGGAAACAGCTGCACATATTCTGATAAGGGTAACCCTCTTAAATATTCTTATTTAATTTACATTTTTCTCATTTCCCCCCCTTAAAGCCAAATAACTTCTTTTATATTTTTAATTTTGTCTGTCAACTATGTGATCACTTCAAATGTTTTGAGTTTCTTAACGTGTATTCAAAATTATCTCTTCCAGCTTATGCCTTTATAATTCATGAAGACAAATGAGAAGTTATATAATATAAAAATATATGAAAATTAAATGTGTTCCTTAATTATGCAGCATACATTTATGAGGAAGACAGACAGAACAGCCTTAAATTTCAATAGTATATCTTAATTCAGATTTATTTATTTTTTTATTTTAGAAATAAAAGGAGGAAAATACTAACAGATCGACAACGTTTTACAAAATAGCAAATGATCAGTACAGACATTACAGAGTTACAAACAGAGTGGTAGGGAATTAACAATGCTTA
>NW_004955483.1:3714215-3840643 GCF_000276665.1 Chinchilla lanigera | reverse complement strand
GTATGCCCAGATTTATTTATTGACTTGCAAGCATATTGAGATATTTTACAAAGAGATTATGAAAGCTTACAAAAATAAAGAAAAAGTAAAACAAAGGAAATAAGAGAAGATAAAGTAAAGCAAATAAAGCTTTTGAGGTAAGGAAGTGTAAGCATATATAATGCACATACTGTATATAAAATATAGGTCATATTATATAGCCTCACGGCTTTAGCACATAAAGCAATAAAGGGAACTAGTATCAGTTACAAAAATCAGCATTCCTGGGGCATATGAATGAAGCAAAAAAAAATTACCATTCAGGGAAAAAAAACATGTAAAATTAAAAATCTAAAAAATTTCTCCTCTGGCTTCTCCTAAAAACGTATTTGATATATAATAAGAACACACCTCTAGTTGATATAAGGGCTCATTTTAAATTCCTACCTGCTATAGTGCTTCTCAGTACAAAGAATGACATAAAATTACTGTGCAACTAAGCGAAAGTCAATTGAAATACTAACAGTACTGCATTTTGGTCCAAAGCCCAGAGCCTTTATGCTTTGGTTTAATAAAATGACATCATAAAATATATATTTAAAAATATATTTTAAGCTTGTTTTTCAAGTTTATGTCCACAAACAATTCCTCACAGAGATCTTTCTGATAAAAATTAAATCACCAAAATTTAAAGCATTTTTATCTTCCTGGAAGAACTTGCAGAGCAGCTATTTGGCACTGCTGACCGAAGGCTGAGTGGTATCACTCCACAGTCAAATACAAAAAAGGTGGCTCTTCATCCTACATTCTTACCAGAGACAGGTAGGATCTAATCATAAGAAATGGTTCTGAGAAGAACTATTATGTCAACCCAAAGGAATAGCTGAAATCACTCTTTGTATCAGAGGACCACCAGCCTGACGTCTTAGTTCTAATGTACTTACACGGAGATGTTAGCTTGCAATGGTCATGGCATGACCTGTGTTTCACAGGAAGATGTATTTTTTGTACATTGGAAAGCAGAACACCAATCACATTTGCTGTGAAAGTGATTGTAAATGCATTTGATGGGCTATAAATGCATTGTTTTTATTTGTTTGGCTTTTTGAAAAGGTAAAAATGACTTGTTTTTTTCTGGTACCGGGAATCAAACTCATGACTTCGCGCTTGCCAGGCAGGCACTGTGCCGCTGAGCTATATCCCCAGCTCCTATAAAGGCAAAAATGAAGCCCTACTACTTGTTTGCCAAATGCTTCTGCTATTTGGTCAGATTCATTTTAGGGGAATCAGGGAAGTGTTCTATCTGTTTAAAAATTACATTCTTAGAGGAAAGAAAAAGCTTGATCCCACCCCATCCTCCTCTACACTCAAGAGAGAAATGTTGAGGGGGACAGTTTCCCTGAAAAACTATCCAGGTACATCTTCTCCTGAAAGGCACTTATTTGCTTCTTAGCTCCGTCCCATGATATGTGATGGTTTTCTTCCCTACCTTTATTTCTTCCTATAACCTCTCCTCCTCGCAGTACTGAAAGAGTTTAAACAAAAATGATTTTGTTTGGTTTTGCAGAATTAACACAACACTCAGGCTTATTTCTAATTGAATGCAGATGTCTTCAGAGCAGAGAAAAGCTTTGGACTTGCATGCATAATTCTTACACTGCCCTAATGGAGAGAGCTGAAGCCAAAATTAGCAATTCTTTACACCTAAATCTGGCCATGTGCCACGTAATTCTCTCTTTCTCCCTTCCTCCTTTACTCTTTTTCCTCTCTCTGCCTCTCTCTGCCTCTCTCTGCCTCTCTCTGCCTCTCTCTGCCTCTCTCTGCCTATCTCTGTCTCTGTCTCTGTCTCTGTCTCTGTCTCTGTCTCCCCAATACAGTAAAGACAGACCATCTTTAAAATCTATACCAAGAGGGCTACTATTTCCCCTGTCTCCATCCTTAGAAAGAACATTTTAAAAATTTCACAGATACATTGCCCATTTCACAGCACAGCAGCAAGGTTTGGAGAGAATAAGGTCAACACCAGGGTCTGTTTTGATGTCTAGAGAGTGAGCCTGTGATATAGACAAACTCGTGAACAACAGAGGAAGAAAGGCACGTTCTGCGTGCCTTGTACTCCTTGCTTCAGCAGTTTTCCACGAGAGATTTAACATCCTTGTTGGTCTTTCCAGTCCCAACACTGTGTGTTTATATATCTAAAACAGCAGGCTTTAGAGCTGATTATGTTGTCTCGTTTAGAAACTCATTTTGATTGGTGAGAGCTTTCATGGCCGTTTCTGTACAATATCTATGCTCCAGAGCCTGACCACAGGATCAAGGAAAAAGCATGCAGCTGATGGAACTCATGATTTACAGATCAGTATATTTTGTTTTCTCCTTTTCCTGTCGGTGAAGGGTTCATAGAAATGGAACAAGCATTTAATGTGTGATTAACTCTCCTGTAAAAATAAATAATTCCTTTTAAGCTGCATATTCACTGATGAAGAATGTAATAGGACAAGTGGTATAATAACTTTAATGAAAATAAAAGGATCAGACCCTGCTTTACATTAAGGATTAGATTTAGACAGATATTTAAATAAAAAAGAGAATTCTTAACTTTACTGGCGTGTTCAATCCTGCTGCTATCTCTTCAATATGAGAACAGCTCTTACCCAAAGTCCTTCTGTTGCCTTGACAGCCACTGTATTTTCTATTTATTTTCATACATTTGCATTTTGTAAACATCTTCCCCTAACCATAGCACCATGCTAAGTTTCAGTGATACAGGAAATACTGGCCTTATATGGGCTTTGCATTCATGAAATTATTTTCATGGAGCGGATCACACAATCAGGAACATCCTATCACAGATAGATAAAACATCCTTTGGCACATTACTGAAAATAAGATTTTTGAACAAAACTCAACATTTTAGGGAGATAGGAAAGAAAAAATTACTTATCTCCACTGTTTTTGAAATTCACCATCTACATTTTTTTTTTTTTTTTTGGTCTTTTTCCAGTACTGGGAATCGAACTCATGACCTTACGCTTTCCAGGCAGGCGCTGTGGCACAGAGCTAAATCCCTCACCATCTACATTTTAATGATGGCTGTATTATACAACCAAAGTACCGTCCAAGTTTGAGAAGCTACAAGGAGAATCTGACTTTGAGGGAACTATATTTCTTCACTTATTCAAATAATTATGTGAGAATAGAACTCTGGTTGGTAGAAATATGTTGGAGTGTGAGGTGGTAAGCAAGGTATCCCTTTAGAAAGCCACTTAGGTGTGAAACTAGTATTTTCTCTTTTAAAACAATGTTTAACAAGACAGTAAAGAGAAAGGAGGTTTCTTAAAATTCTGTATGCTATGTGACCCTTATTTAATGTGAATATCTTATTAGGCCAAGCTAGGAAAAGTCACAATACTATGTGCTATAGCTTTCCTTCCTCAAATTATGGGAAAATGTTATTAGGAAAATACTTATTATCTCATAAAATATTATATATAGGGAAATCTCTGAGGTTGCTTTAATAAAATTATATCACGCATGAGAGTTAGGGAGTTTTTATTAATTCAATGCATTTGTAAAGTCGTGAGATGATTTGCTGTTTTTATGATACATAAGATGTTATCTAGAAATAAAAATCATAATAGGAAAATCTAAGAATTGTCAGAGATATGAGAAGTGCAAAAATAATTTTGACTGGTTTCTTTAAATCTGAATTTCTTTAAAGATTTACGATAAACTTATTTTTCTAACATCTTACCTACCTATTTTTATATTTTACCCAGCAAGGGACAAGAGGAGTTGAATAATAGATATTAAAAGATTTGAATGTTTTTAATATTAAAAAGAAAATAAAGACTGCCCACCAGAAGGGTTGCAAAGCAAACCAATACTTCCTTCTTTCAAAACCTGAAGGAAAAAGTCAGTTGTTTTAGAACTATTTCTCTGTTCAAGTAGTAGTAGAAAATCGCTGAAACATCTATAATCAAGGGAAGCATTTAAACCAATTTCCACTCCCCAAAATTGACTTGGAATCTTAAATGTAGTAAATAGTTTTATTTTCCTTTCATGTGGTACCAAAGATCACATAGGAAGACAGACTGGGATATCCTGGATTGGAATACTGCAATACAAAAGCCTTCCTGCTACATTTTAAAAGTTCGATACTAAGCAGCTTTGAAAGCGCTTATTTTTTTTTTTTTTTCCTTTGAGTTTTAGTTTCTGTTTGGAATCCACTATAGCTAGAAAACTCTAGAGAGCACAGCTAATAGCTGAGAAACTTCTGCTTTTGAAGAGAATTCATGGTATGATATTCTCAGGTTATCTTGTAATTGATTGTTTTTAATGGATGGGTCTTTTTGTTTAACCAAGGATTTCTGACCTTTAAGGCTGTTAGTATTTCTAGGTGATATTTACTTTGTTGATCCCTTGCTTTCATTGTTTCTTTGCACTCTTTGTGTGTAGTTTCTGTGTTTGAGCTAGTGATTTCAAACATTTTCAAACTAAATACTTAATCTCCTTGGTGTGTGTACTTTCTGGTATGTGTGCCTAAGGAAACACTCTTCTAATGCATTAGAGAGATGTTGAAATCTTGGTTTGAGAGAAACGTTAGTGCCTCTTGCTGTTGGGGGAGAAGGGAGACTCTATAGGACTTACAAACTTTGGTTCCTGTTTCTATCTCCGACCTGTTTATCATGTATAATTATTCAGATCTTGGAGTTTTAGACACTGAGAAAATAGGAAGTGTCCTATGGCTTGTATGTATGTGTGTATATATATAAAATACATATTCTCAAAGCCTTATGCTCTTATAGGTGGAGTCTTTCAGAGGTGGCTGGATATAAAGTACATGATACTGGGATTAAGGGTAAGTAGTACTAAATTAGTTCACTGATTAGAATTAGCATATCTCTAGTTGACCCACGTGGGTGTGTGTGACATCATCCGAAGGCTTGTGCTCTTGATGGGATAGAAGGGAAAGGCAAGTTTGCTGCTGTAGCTTGCTGCTGCCTTCCACTTGCCATGCCATAGTCTGTTTCTCCTTTGCCATGTCCTTCTCCCATGATAACTTGCATGGGACTCAGCTGACTACGGGGTGAAACCTCTTCCAACTGTGAGCCGAGAGAAAACTTCTATGGATGATGTCCTGTTTTCTAGGAATAATAAAGGACAACAGGATACAATTAAAATAATGCTACTTATTCTGCAAGTATAACATCAAGGTTTCAATAACGCACCAATTAAGGTCAATTGTTCTAGGTTGGGATGAAATAAGGGAGGGGGTAGCTTACAGTTCACCAGGGAGTAAAGTTTAAAAATACTGAATGACATCTTAAAAGAGAGATTCAACCAACCAAAGGGTTTTGTGAAGGAGGAAAGATTAACTGGTTCCTTTTTAATCTGAATGGTTTGTTTGTTGGGTCCTTACAGGTTCAGAGAGGCACATGGAAGTGGGAACCTCTGATCCACATCACCCAGTGTTACCAGGCTCCTCCTGCTCTCAGCCAGTCTCGCTGGTCCCAAAATAAGAAGGTGGGAGTGAGCATGGAATGGTGTGGCTTATTCACTTTACCCAGAAGAGGTTGTCACCTAATCTTTGAAAATCACTCCCATGTTAAATAAGCAATCCCAGGTAGCAGGGAAACCTCTCAGGACTCTTCCAAGAGGAAAAGCAGTTATCAAAAGTGAGGCACTTAAGCAGTTGCAGCAAGGAAGAAAAGGCAACAAATACCATTCCACTTACTGGCTTTCAGAAATTGAAAACAGGAGATTTAGCGCCAAAGTGCATTTAAGAAAAAAAAAAATCAAGACCATCTTATAGACGTTGGGGGCGGAGGGGAATGAACTGTATAAAAATTCCCTCTCAGGCCACAGAAAGCAATGAGTTCTCATTTAACCTGGGAAAATGGCTTGCAAATCACTTGTACTTTGAAACCACTCTAAATTGCAAACTAATTTCCCAGTGGGATATGCTGATGGCCTACTGTACAGAGCATAAATAATGAGCTTGCAACCAGGAACTCAAATAAAGCAGTGCACACTGGTGGACTTTATGAGCAGGTTTCCCCTCTACCGTGTGACACTGCAATGGTAATGCTTCCAGGGAGGAGTTTTACTGTGTCAGCGGGCACCTTCTCTGGCAGTCAGTCAAGTTTTGTAAATCGTGCTGGGCTTACTGATTACTGGGAATCCCCATGTCCATGTCAGGCTTCTAGTGGCCACAGGCCCAGCCGGCTACCTGCCTTGGGTAAGTGTGTTCTTGGCTATGAGACTGTTAATGATGCTGCATTTGTAAATTGCCTCTGACACAGTAAGATTCTATCTTATAAAGGACGTTAGCAAAGGAAGATATAATGAAATCTAGTTAGCTCTACTTTTAAAAAATTATTTCATTTAATATTTGAATTATTTATTTTTTGATACTGAAGATAGAACTCAGGGCTTCACACTGAACTACATTCTCGTCTTTTTAAAAATTTTATTTTGAAGCAGGGTCTCAAAGAGAGAGTGGGATCCAACTTGGTAACCTCCTGCCTCAGCCTTTGGAATTGCAGGGATTACAGGTATGGCCCAACATTCCTGCCTAAGGCTTGTTTTTTATACAATGAAGACATTTTAGCCTTAAGGGGTGAAGTAGGTAGTTAAATGGCATACATTAATAAACACTAGAACTGGATCTGTAACCTCATATACAACTACTTTCTTGGTGTTCTCTCATCTTTGTCCAGGGTGTGGATTTTTGCAAGAAAATAAAAGATGAATGCAATAAATTATATAAATATGTTTAAAAACAACTTAACAAATATATGAACCCAAGTTATTAATTAATCATAGAAATAAAACCAGAAACATGATGTATCTGAACATCCAGATTTCTCTGGCTGACAACTAGATGCACAGTGAGACAAGTCTACAAGTCATGATAATATTTTTACAGGATAACATACCTAGAATTTAAAAATTCTGATTGCCCCTGAAAAGTAAATACATTGCCTATAAACAGGTAGCAAGAGATGAAATCTAATGGCTCTCTCTTGCTTTCTATACTGAAGATATCCTTCAGAGTCAGGAGCAATTCATATTGTCCAAGAAAGGCTTGTGCACCTTATGCCTTAGGAAGTTGTATCCTCCACCATACACATCTGAGATCACACTTGGAAGTCTACAGTTCAAAGTCATGTGGTTTCTTCTGTAAGAGCAATGCTCAAATTCTTAGCATTTGTACTGAGCTTGTTTACTCTGCCACATGGTGTGGCCTGTGCTCTTCAAAGCAACTCCAGTGACACAAACTTTCTTAAGCATCTCAACACATACATAGCTTGCAAATAGTTTTGCTTTACTGTACTTTTTTCATTTAACACCCAAGCATACAGATGAGATCTGAATACTACGCCAGCCTGAGAATCAGTGCCACTGTTACATACCCATCCCATCTGGATTTGCAGGGCTGCTAGCTCTTTCCCCATCATTTCCTTTCCTCCTTCATTACATCAACTATTTGAAACAGTCAACCCTTTCTCAAGTCTCCTGCTTCACCTCTAGATCATTGTTCTCATACCTGAGTACCCTTTTCCACTGAGGAAGTCAGCCAGATACACGTTCAACTGCCACCCAGCTCCAGCATCCTGCACAAAATCCACATCCCTTGATTTTTGGTGTGTCTCTGTACAGCTACTGTCTGGATCCTGTGGTGCTCAGCTCCAGAAGTTCTTCTTCTTCCTGAGCCTTTTGGTTTCAGTGGGAAATTGCAGTCAACTCTTCTATACCAAAGAACCTAGAGAAACACGAAAGAAGAATAAAGAAGGCTCTCACGGCCTCTCCTCTCTAATGAGTTATTACTCCAGCAACCTTCTCTCCAGAGCCACTTTTGCTCCTAGTAACTGGCTTCCACTTCCTACCCTGCCCTTTTGCTGTGAGCTTCATTTCTCCACCCTAACCCCCTTGTGCTGAGATGGCAGTGACTCTCCAGATGCTAATGCCAAAGAACGTGTGAAATTCTTCAGCCTTTCTACTTTCTTCTGCTCAGCTTCTTCCTGGAGAACTCTCTTTTTGGGGATCTCCTCTTCCTTTGACATCAGTTACACCACTTTGCCATATTTTCCCAAAGCTATCTAGGTCTAAATGTTAAATGTTGGTGCTCCTCAGGGTTATGTCATCAGCCTTCATTTTTGGCCCTTTCCATCCATTCTTCTTAGGTGAAAATGTGGACCTCAAGCTGCAGCTCTCACTTTTATTACTCCTCTCTTTGCATTTCTTATCTATGTCTTTCTTTTGTGCAACACACAAGTAGGTTCTATTGTAAACTAAACATTTTTGCAGGAATTTACATATGAACCTCTAAATAAATAAAACTCTGAAGTTAGAATCTTCTTAACTAAATCTACCTAATGTCATATTCATCCATCCAGTTGACTAAATCAGGTAACTTAGGGATGCATCCTTCACTGCTCCCTGAAACCTAACTTTTAAGCCCATTGGTGACAAAAATTCTCTCTATGTTTTCCCTTTAATGTTTCTCAAATTTTCTGCCTCTCTACAAACACCATTTGCATTTTGTTAGGTCACATCATAATTTTCCTCCCAAATGACAGATGATCGATACAGCAAACCAAGGAAGTTCCCTGTTTTCACCTACATCTTCCTTCATGTCTTTCCTCCAGTGTGAAGAGTGAGATGACAGAATATCCCATGTGCAGGTTAACAGGGCTTCCTGGATTCTGAAAAGGGGGTGGGGAAGGTCAGGGAACAAAGAGAGGCTGAGCAACAGGTGCAGAGATTCAGTTAAACAAGAGAAATAATTTTTCAATTTCTACAGTACAGTAGGAAAACTGTGCTCCACAACAGTTAATTGTATACTTATTTCAAGAGATCTAATAAAGAAGTCTTTGTATATTCTCACAGAAAGAAATGATAAATAGTTGAGGTGATGGACACTGTAAATATTCTTATCTGATCCTTACCCATTGTATAGTATATTGAAAAATTGCACTACATCCAACAAATATAAACAATTGTCATATTTCAAATAAAAAGACAAAATCTTCTGAACAGGACACTCTAGCGCTCTTTCCTATGTCTTATGCCTCTCTTTTGAGAAATGAAACACATACTTACTTGCCTAAAGAGTTTTTTTCCCTCACTTGCTTCTTGATATGCCCACCCAGGGGCTCTCTGTCTGAATGCCTCTTCCATTCTCTGCATTTGGAGATCACCTATTCATACTTTACAACTGAGCTGGGCTATTACCTTCCCCAGGTAGCTCTCCCTGACTTTCTTTTTCTCACTCAAGCTGGATTAATCATTTATGTCTTAAATTCTCACAGCACCAAGTGCTCAGCACTACCATACCCTTTACATATAGAGTATTTCCCTTCCCTTCTCTGTGAAGCACCTGATGGGAAGCAGAGACCATATCTTTTAAGCCTCATACTACCTGGCCCAGAGTAAGTACTCACTGTATAATTTGTAAGTGAATAGATAGCGAAGTATGTAAAGTAAGTTATAACTGTGATTATGCATTTTTGTGTGTATGCTTCTGTATGTTTTAAATTTACTTATTCAATTATCTACATTTACAGAATACCAAAGAGAATATTGTTTCTTTCTTTTTACTCCTCATTTTACTCCTTATACTAATATACATATTATTTAAAAGCTTACTATTTTTCTCAGGCACATTTGTATTACTTTGCTTTATTTGTTATTTCATTTCTCCAAAAAGTAAGTACTGTTATTATTAGTTCTATTTATTACATATGAGAAAACTGCTTCACAAGACGGTCATTTTTTAAACTGCTTTGAAAATTTGTCAAATATCACTGTATACACTATTATGAGGCTGTGCTCTTTCCCATTTTCTCTTTCATTCATTCTTTCTTTGTATATTTATTAGAACTTTATTCTGACAGTTTTAAGCCTCAATGGCAATGATCCTCCCAACCCAAAGATACCTCTTCCCACAACTGTCCTAGTCTTGTCCCTATGATCTGTAATGTATACTCAGGATGTAGAATTGTTTCAGTATATGGTGTAAAAAAGGTGATTAAGAAAAATAGCAGTGAATGAGTTCAGAAATGGCAAAAACCATTAATATCAGAAAAATGTTTATATATTCCCTTCTGAACCCAAAGGCAGTAGGAAGTTATTTAAAACATATGAAGTATAAATCTCAAGGCTTCCATAAGAATTGTCCAAAGCTGGTGGAGATTTTATTTACCTATTTTTGATTTGTTGACAAAATTGTAAGGGAAAATATAACCTAATCAACACGAATGATGTGATGAGCTCTCAATTTGCTTATATATCCAGTGTTTTCAGATCCCCAAAACTCTGATTAATGCAATATCTTTGAAGATGAAGTTTCATGTTCCTGTTCTAACACACTCCTCCAAGTGCTAAGTGCTTTCTAGAGTATTATGACTTATGTCAGGATAACAGTAACAGAAGGAATAAATCTGTTCTTTGGTTTATGCCTGCCAGTTGAAAACAAAGTGAATAACAGCCAACATCATTCAGTTGACACTATTCTAAAATAGCCTCCTCCCACACAAAGCAAGATTTCACATTTGCGGAAAATATTTAGCCAAAACCACGAGCTCTATTACACTCTTTGTTTCAAACTGTTAAATCACCCCGTGCATGTAGGTCACAAAGGCTGAGTCAGGGTCTTTGGAATCAAAGTAACAAGAAAGCATGTGGTGGGCAGGAAGGGTTATACGTGCTCCAAAGTGTTGCTTTTGGTTCAGTCAAACGGTGGTGGTGTCAAGGAGATGGTGGTGTAATCTACATTCAAGTCTTTGCCTGTGCAGATGGCTCCTGCTCTTCATCCACTGGCTAACATGAACTGGTCAGTGTGCACCCAGGGTAGCATGGTTTGGGAAGTTTTATTTAAAAGATGGTAAAGGAAATGGAACACTCACTGATATATTCTTCACATTGGTTTGAATGCCAAGTGGAATTTAAGAAGAAAGTTCATCATCTGACTTTTGATTGTGCCCTGTACTCTAGAATGATATTCACAATGAGATTACAACTTTCTTCCTAACTACCACTGCATGATGATTATTCAGGTAAAATTAAACACTTGCCTTTTCTCTTTTGGTTGCTAATGGATGGATATATTGTGAAAATAATGAAGCAGTAAAACCCAATTAAAAATGGGCTTTTCCCTCAGAAAGTAGCTCAATTATTAATTGTGGCTCTTTATACTTTCAATATTATTCATATTACTGTTAAAGCACTTAATTATATAACTCATTTATTCATTTATTTGAGTTTATAACTGACAACTGCAGTGTATCACCACTTAGCTGGGCAATGGAGAGGCAAATAAAAATATAACTCCTCTGCTTTCAAGCAGGTTACAGTGTCTTGGGAAGATAAAAAATAAGTGACAGTAGGAGTTGCTAAGTTCTTTAACAGTAATATGAATAGTATTGAAAGTATAAAGACACAGGATTAGTGAATTCTTGGCATTAGGTTGATGGATTCAGACAGAAGAAATCTTTGCTTTAATTATTGAAGTTAGCTTGAAAATGAATTTTGCTTGTACACAGGTTCGTACACACCAAGTGACAAAGGGGTCTATCTTGCAACTCTCGCTGCTATAGACAAGAGTGACCAGGGCGTTTTGAAGGGTGAAGAGTGAAGGAATCTTCCCACTGAATTAAAAGGAAAATATGGGGAAATGACCTTGAAGTCCATTCCTGAAGCTATTTTTATTTCACTTTAACTTGTTGTTTATACATCTCTACCCATCATTGACTTGAAAGAAACAGTTAAAG
The DNA here is from genome assembly GCF_000276665.1 of Chinchilla lanigera. NCBI lineage: Eukaryota > Metazoa > Chordata > Mammalia > Rodentia > Chinchillidae > Chinchilla > Chinchilla lanigera. The sequence continues at coordinate 3,828,887 of NW_004955483.1, read as the reverse complement.
GCACTGAAAAAAATTGTACCCTTTAAGCATTACTTAAATTTAAGTTATAGCAATTGTGAGTTGGAAGAGTAGTTAAGGTGACATGGGTAAAACTGTATTAAACAGAGACAGAGATGAGAGGTAAAATGAGTTTGTAGGACTACAGATACAGAGACTGAGAATGATCCCTCATCATCTTGGAGGACTGCACACCTTAGCACTGAGGATCATTCACAGACAAGAGGAGAAGCTAGAGCTTATAAAGTGAAGATCTGAATGAAGGCCAAGGTCAGGGCTTCCTGTCTGATTGTTTCTATATGAATTTATAAACCTTAAGGGGAGGAAGCAAACAGGTTACCATTATACCTGCCCATTGATTCAGTTCATTTATGCATGGACCCAGAGGCTATTAGTGCAATGTTTAATAGCACATTGTGGGGAAAAAGTGGACAGGCTACTCATAAATGTTATGAAATGAATGAATGAATTGTGAGCTGTTTGTTCTATAAAGTAGTTTTCTTTCCTTCATACGTATCCTTTACAGATTATTATGAAACACATGTTAAGGGAATCCCTTCAAGTAAAAGTCTGAGAAGTGAAAGAACTTGTGAAACATGTGCAGTGGCTTCTGAGTTATTCCAGGTAGCAGGACGATGTGGAGTGGTGTGGAAACAAGCACACTGCCTCAGTTTGGAAAAGGCTTTCTGCAATGAGCTTTCACTTTACCTGCCAGTTGCCATCTATATTACATTGCTTAAAGTGTCAGAAAAACACATAAGCTGGCTTTGGTAGGTTCTTGTGGTGGTCATAAAATCGATAACTCCTTTGGCAGGAGAAGAGCTTATCCGAGAGCCAGAAAACTTTCATGGGCATATATTTATAATGACTCTTGTCATAAAATTGTGTTTCATCTTTATTAATTACCACTAGAGATGTTTCTCAGAGCCCGGTCCATGTTAAGAAATGAAGGAATGTATTCTAAGCCATTTTACAGGAAAGGGAAGAATTTGAAAGCTTTTAATGCTCTTGAAGCAGCCTTAGAAGGTAATGTATATTTTACAGGTCTCAAGAATCTAAATTACCAAATGCTAAACTAATTCAAATCTGATTTTCACTATGTATCAATATTCATAGAGTTGATTTAGGGCTAGAAATAACATAAAGTTTTTTCTGATTCAGTGGTTCAAAATTAAATTTAGAACAGTCTTTTTGATAGTATATTTGATAGTGTTGTGTTTATATGAGTGTTGGTAAATCATATAATTTTATGCACTCGTTCTTTCAAAAAAGCATTTTATTTCTACTAGTTGAAACAATATATATACTACATGCTTAGAATTATTAAGTTAAATGGGTTTCTGCCCTGAAGAAACTTAAAATCTAGTACATTAAAGATGGAACTTTTTCTCATAATGTTAGCCTAGTCTATTGACACACTTGGTTTTGATGACAAATTGCTTGAAACTGTACAAAACAGGTGGGGATGAAGACACTGGGAAGAGTGGAAGAACAGCAAAATTACTTTTATCATTGGCAATGAACAACACTTTATTTGTCAATTATTTTATTTTCAAAGTGTCATATTTTCATCAAATTGAAAAATTATTAGTACATTCAGGTCAAGTCTCCCTTGAAAAATAACCGTAGCCACATGGCGGTAAAGAAAATTCAAGATCCAAGGCAGCTGAAATCATAAATAGCTCATGGCTCAACTTAATTGTTCTTCCTCCTCTTAATACCTCCTGTTAACGTTTTGCAGTTGGAATGTTTTCCATCTGTGCCTTTGCTTGAATTCTGAAAATGTAGCTGATGAAATCTATTATCACTCTGTCTTTTAGTCTTTGATCTACTGTGTGTTAACACAATCACAAGCAGAAAAATGTTAGCTCAGCCATACACTTCTCGTTATATGTACTTTATTTCCTTTGGTTACAGCTTCCCTTCTGTCCTTCAAACTTAATCATGTCTATCATTGATGAGATTGACAGTTGTGACAGTTGGGTTGTGGTCTTTTAAATACGTAAGGTAATACTAAATATAAAGTTGCTTTTGTATCAATAAATGAAAACAGTAAAATGTACTAATTCAGGTAATTCTAGCTCTTTATTGTCTTCCAAAAAAGTGTTTTATTCAAGCTTCTCACTTATATGTATTTGTACATTCTTGTATATTCTCCCAAACTTACAAGAGTGACCCATTGCTGATCCAGAGACACCATTTATATTGCAGATATGTGGGGACCATGCTCCTGTGCTCAGGCCACGCAGCCTGCTTGTGTTCACATCCTGGCCTTGGATTTGTAACTGCCATGCTGGTCTCTGACCACAGTCCAACTGTGGTGGAACAAGCTCACATTGGAATGATATTGGACAGTAGTATGGCCATTGTTTAGAGCACAGGAAAACGTGTTAATTGTGAGGTTGTAGAGGAAAGTGAACCGATGAAATAAACAAAAATCTAAAGACTCAGACCAAAGAAGAGTGTGACCAAACAGTGAACTTACAGTCAGGGAGGGAAATGTCTGCACTGCAGGATGTTTGCTTTGTATTTGAAATAAGGAAATCGTACCAATCATTTGATTGCTTGTATAATGATATCATCTACCTTCTTTGTAGTTAATATGATTAGAAGACGTTTGGAAGAGAAAGAAATGAACAAATGCTGCTTTACATTTCTCTGTCAACAAATATTACTATGTAATTCAGATGACCAATTTTTCTCTAGCTCAGACCCTGCTCAAACATAAACCTGTGATGGAGTTTATGTTTTGTTTTATTTCGTTTTGTTTTGCTTTGCATTGTATCACTTTCTGAGGGACGGTGACAGAAGAGAACGACTGTTTCCCCCTCTGACAAGCAATGCCTATGCCCCTTTGTGGCCAGTGGAAGAACTAATTAATGGAGTAGGAAGCAGAAAGCAATATTTCTTTAAATGCCGGAGTTCTTCATTCAGTTTCGAATCTCATATTTAGAAATACAGTAAACATAAAAAAGGCTGCCAACATGATCTGTTGGGCATCCATATTTTATCTTTCGTTTGAGTAATTACATTAGAAAAAAATACACGGGGAAATAATGAGAAGACTGTTATGGGAATTTTGCTTATTATGGGCTGACCATATCTGATGCCCTCACAATGCAAATATTGAAGCCTTATCCACCAGTATGGGCTGTATTTGGAGCAAGGAAGTAATTAATGTGAAGTGCAGTCATAAGGATAGGGCCCTAAGCAGATTGGATTTGTGTCCTTGTTCAAACAGATTCTAGAGAACTGCCTGTGTCTCCTAGAAGGCATGCACATGAATATGAGAGGAGTTAGATAACAGATAGTAGTCACCCGCAGGTCAGGAGGGGAGCCTTGTTACCATTTCTTTTAACCCCAAATTGGGTTTGCTTTTCCTTTTGGAGTCACAGGACCAATAGTGACCCTGTCCACCAATAGGGAAATGAAAGAAGTTTTTACTTTTGGCCAAGAGCAGAGGAATGGGAAGATCACAATTTAGCCTCTCAATCTGAGCAAAGATGGAGCCTTTTTTCAGGTGTGTGTGTGTGTGTGTGTGTGTGCGCGCATGTGTGCTGGGGGTATGCAATGAGTAGAAAGATTATTGGCAACTTTTCCAAGAGGCTAGAGACCTCCTCCTTGGAGACGGAAACCGCCTCCTTTCATTCCTTCTATGAGTGGATTCCTGTATGGGTCGGAAGCACAGGACCAAGATGGCTCATGGTAGGCAGAAATTTTCTAAGTTAATGTGAGTCAGGGGATGATAATGAGCCTAGGAGTAAGGAATAGGTTAACATGTCACCCTCTGTGACTGAAACCCATTTTCCTGGGTTCCATCCTGCATCATGTTTTACAGTTGAGGCTTCCTGGACAGGTTTGTGCTGGTATTTTTACACAGGACATTGGTTCATGAAAAAAGGATTTCTTTCTTCAGGATGAGTGAGAATGTTTGCCTGACAATGCCCTCCTTGGAAACTGACCCTTTCCCACCTTGATCTGGGATTTCCAGCCACAGCAAATATGGAAAGCAGTATGTCATTGTTCTTTGTAATCCTCAGTCTGTGGTGCCTTGCTGTGATACCTGAGGAGTCTAATACAGTTCTTAAAAACAGATATCTGTGGCTAATTATATTCACTCGTATTTACGGACAGTCTTTCCAAAACCATGTTTTCTAGAATAAATCATGGGAGAACTCTTACCTGAACTTTTGTCTTCAGTATCCATGGAACACATTGCTCACACCTACCCCTCGTGTTTGTCGTGCTCAGGCACACATCTGTAAGCTCCTCCAAATTATCACAGATCAGTAGCGATTTGGTTCTTCCACATTTTCTTTCTCTCTAATTTTTAAGGTATGCTAACAAAATGCTCAAAGTAGATAATACAGGTAATTTTCAACACAAGAGATGCTGACAGCCCATGTCAGTTGAACATTTGCTCAGATCGGTAAGTGGAAGGTACACCATTGCTCTATTGGAGTTGATTGTAGTTCATTACATTTGTAGTACGTGAGATGTCTTCCTAAGAAATATGCTAATTTCACATTGCTGTTTTATCATGGTGAGGAGTACGCCCACACACAGGTGTATCTGCATCCGTGTCTACATGCTTTGAATGCACACTCCCTATTTCTCCAAGATTATCAGAAAAGCATTTTTTTAGAAAGCTTTATTTCTAAGCTTTCCTTGAATCTCTGCAGTTTTCAAAGTGAAAATAATTCCTCCTGGATTGGTTTTTAACAACAAGCTGGGCAGTGCGAAGTGAAGGGGATTAAAGACAGATGATATGACCACCCGCCAATATTCTCCCTTACAAACCCTGTATATCACTTATCTCACTGTTAATTCCATCTGCTAAGAAATGCAAGTCCCCAGGGCAGAGGTTATGCATGCACCAGAGGTTACAGTCTTCATCTGCCTTTCCTTCTGGTGTGTGTGCACTGCAGTTTCTGTGAGCTTCATTGGTGTTGGGGCAAAGGTTATTTGAGTTAAATGCGAATTCCTTTAATTATTTTTAATGGGAAAAGAAACTACAGATTTTAAAGACTATTTGTTTGCTTCAGGACAAATACATCCCTGTAATAGTTAGACTCAAATATCCTCGCTTTATCAGTTAGGATCTTATTCAGGATGGTTACTTGTCCTTTCTACTAAACCATTTTAGAAAGATTTAAGTTCAGGCATTTTATTATAATTACTGAAATGGAGATGATCTTTCCTCAGCAAAGCTGGACTGTTCTTTGCCAAGCAGCGGAGACAGGTTGTGCTAATGTCAATTTCTTTACTTTTTATAAATATTACTTGTGTTACCAGCATGAATTTGAAAGTGATGTAATTTTCTTGCAAATCCATTAGTTTTATAGGATTTTGGCAAGCCCCACTGCTATGTTGATTAGATATAGTGACTGTGTCTATTTAAACAGGTTCTCAAATGCTTGGCTCAACTCTGTGTATTGGCCGGATATTAAGACATACATTAGATTTTTTAACTGCAGGTTGTGCTAAGCAGTGATTTGATACGTAGCTTAGTGTTTAGCCACTTGTGATAATAAGCACTTTAACTGTGGAGTTAAGGTGCCCGCAAGTTATACCTGTAAGTGATCCTGTCAAGTACGATATAGATTCTACACCTTCTTTAGGTGCCTGGAGTCTACTGGTGTTTCTGCAAGTGGACTCCCCAGTAGGGCAATAGTAGTAGGGTTTGGCAGCTTATTAGAAATGCACATACTTGGTTCCGCTCACATCTACTGAATCTGAGATTCCAGGAGTAGAGTCTGCAATTCATGCTTTCCCAAACCTTCCTGAAGATTCTTCACCATTCTAGTTCAAGAACTACTACTGTTTAAGAGAATGCCTGGCACAGGGATGCTCCTGTATTTTGGGGAAGATTAATTCAATGTGAAGCCCATTTGAATTACTCTTAATGAATTCACCTTCTACATCTAAATTAACTAATGCAGGGAGATCATTTAATAATAAAAACTATCAGTCATCTCTTAATGTTTAAATGTGTACTTTTACACTGATAGATTTTTCTCTGGTTATAAATGTATTAGGCCTGAGATTGGGAGTGAGAGAAAGTGATAATCTTTATTTTCCTTATCTCTCCTCGCCTGCTCTGCCTCATTATCTAAGGAAGTTAACAGCACATGCTCCATTAAACAAGATGCAGCTTTTATTATCTTTTATCTTTTCCCGAACCCTTTCAATAAATGGTACTTGATTACTCTTGCATGTTGAGATAGACATTTAGAATAATCAAAACACGAGAAAGTGTGATGCTTGGTTAATCGAGAGCAGTACAACTTCCCCAACACCAATAAATAGGTTGAGATGGAAGCAAACAAAATTTGTGTCAAATATCCTGAGATGATTTTTTTTTCAGCATGAGATTTAAGGTAAGGGACTTGTTCCATCAAATAGACAAATCAGGAATAAATATATTTTCTAACAAAAGAAAATTTTAATACAAGGGGGATAGCACTGACAATTTCAACAACTGAAATTCTCTGCAGTCACATCTTAAAAGTGATTAATTTAATTTCTCTTTTGTGCATTCGTTCATTCCTTCATTCATCAAATATTTCTTAAAATGTTTCCATATGTCCATCAGTTGTCTCATTTTAGCTGAACCAAAACTACATTTCCTGCCTTGTCTGCATAGCTCCAGGCCAAAAGAAAAAAGATGTTTTGCATGAGATTTGAATGACATAAGTAAACCATAGTCACATTTTCTCTTGGACACTGTCACATCATTTGGCTTGCTTTGTTGTGTGTGACTATATCTGGGCCCACAGGCTTCCAGAGCCTATCGGATCCCCTCCTTTGGCCTCCTGGAGCCCTGGAGCATGAGCAGGTTTACCTTCATTACAAAAGATGCCAACTTTTGTTTCAAGTTCAAATTTCATCAATAGTAGATCCTCAGGGGTTATGAGAGATCATCATGCATTTCAGTCCATCCTCGTATATTCCAACTCCCTGGTCTTCAGTTCCAGAGTTTGTCCTTGCTTGGTTTTCCTCCCTGCAGTTCATATCACCCTTCCTTGGAGATTCTTGCTTTAACCACCTCTCACAATTACATAAAGTCATATCTTATAGTAAATTATTACCTTAGTCCATTCATGCTGCTCTAATAAAATACCACATATTCTATACTGTGTAGAAATTTGCTTTTCCTAACTCTCGATGTGGGTCAGTCCAACATCAAGACACCAGAGTTTCAGGGTATGGTGAGTGTTACTTCCAAGATGATGCCTTCTTGCTCTATTATTCAGAGAGGAAGAATACTTGGTCCTCACATGTAGAAAAGCAGAAGATCAGGAAAGCTGAGATGCTTCCCTTCAACCCTTATTGAAAGTTCTAATCCCACTCACGGTGAATATACAGCACTTCATTGGCTGATTGGTTTATTTATGTGTTGCCCATATTATTGCATTTGGAACAGTAAATTTCCCGGAAATTTTAGATTTTGATTTATTAGTTGATATCTATATTCATACTTATTCTTGGAGCATAATGTTATGAGTGGATACATGTATGCAATGTGTATTAATAAAGTCTGGTAATTTTCATCTCATTGCATATTTCACCTCTATGTGTTGGGAACCTTCAAACTTTGTGAAATCTAAAATTAATTATTGCATGTTACAGTTTCTGTACTGTGCTACAAGGCATTAGTACTGTTTCCTACTCTAACTGTACTTGAGCACCCACTATCTGCCTTGCATTGCCCCCCGCATTCTTAGATGGTAGTGATCTCTATTGTACTCTTTTCTTCTAGGTGCTCTACTTTTTAAGATTCTTCTATGCGTGAGAACAGGCAATGTTTGTCTTTCTGTACCTTGCTTATTTTACTGAACATAATGAACTTTCCTCTCCAAGTTGCTAGAAATGCAAGATTCATCCTTCCTTCCAATTGAAATATAGAAGATAGATAAATAGATATTGGCTATAAAAAATAGTATTGCAACAATAAACATGTGAACCAGAGGTGGGATTGCTGTACCATGTAGTAGTTTTGTTTTCAAATTTTGAGAACATCTATATTTTCCCAAATGGCTGTACTAATTTACACTGCCACAAAGAGTGTCTAAATTTGCTGTTCTCTGCATCTTTGCCAACAATTCTTATTTTGTTTTTTTGATACTAGTCATTCTAACTGGGATGAAATCACTTTGCCTTTGCTATTATAGTTTTACTTTGCATTTCCCTTATGATTATGATGTGAAGCATATTTTTATATAATTGCTATTTCTATACCTTCTTTTGAGAAATGCTTATTTGGATCATTTGCTCAATTTAATGAGATCATTTATTATTATTATTTTGCTGTCCGGTTGTTTGAGTTCTTTATATATTTTGAATATTAATTTTTTGTCAGTGGTTAAATTGCAAATATTTTATTCCATTTTGTAGGCTGTCTGTTGTCTTAATTACTTTCTTGCTGCTGAGAAAAAATACCTGACACTCAAATGTTAAAAGAGGAAGGGTTTATTTCAGCTCATGGTTTTTAGAGGTTTCAGTCCATAGTCAGCTGGCTCCAAGGCAGGGTGGCACGGCAGAGGGGCATCACGGGGGAATGGCGGTCCATGGCAGAGCACGCAGAAGACAGCAGCAGCAAGCTTCTGTTTCCCTTTTATCCCTTGCAGACTACAACCCTTTGGGTTGTGCCCCGCACACCCAGAGTGGCCCTTCCTAGCATCCACACAAAGACATATGATAAATTATTCTGTGGGCTAATTTTGTACCATACAACCTTAATCCCAGCATCACACACTCTAGATCCAGCCATATTTGAAAAGCTGCACCGATCAATTTATGAGGCTTTGAGGGGTGTCTATATACAAACCATAACATCTCCTAACTAACTCTTTGCATTCTAAGAGTACTATTTTAATAGTTCTATTTGTCTAATTTTCTTTTGTGGTTTTGCTTTTGGGACCTTACCCAAATTTTTTTCAGTCAAATACCAATGTCTTGAAGTATTTCTCTTGTGTTTTCTTGGAGCGACTGTATAGTTTTGTATTATGCTTTGAACCTGGATAGTGTGATGATTTCAGCTTTTATTTTATTTTTTGCTGAAGATTAGAATGGCTGTTCCACATGTTTTATGATTCCATACAAATGTTTTGATTATTTATTTTCTAATTTTGTGAAGAATGTTATTAGCATTTGGATGGAGACTACACTGAATCTATATATTGCTTTGAATAGTATAGACATTTTAAAATATTAATTCTTCCAATACACAATTATAGAATGTTTCAATTTTTTATATGTAGTTTTTTCATGTCTGTCTTATAATTATTATTGTAGAGATCTTTTGCTTCCTAGGTTACATTTATTCTCAGTTTTTTTTTTTTTTTTTTTTTTTTTTTGTTTTTTTTGGTTTTTCTCCGGTACCGGGAACCGAACTCACGACCTTGCGCTTGCCAGGCAGGCGCTTTTTGCCGCTGAGCTAAATCCCCAGCCCAATTCTCAGTTATTTTTTGTGGGCATTGTAAATGAGATTGCTCTTTTGAGCTCTCTAATAAAAATAGAACCCACCTTTTATTTAAAGTACAAGAAATTAAATCCAGGGTCTTATAGGTGCTAGGAAAATGCTTTATCATTCAGTTATATCCTTAGCCCAAATGGAACCCTCATCTTATATAGAAAAAATATATTTCAGAAAGACTAAATCCTAAAGTGAAAAAAAAATGTATGAACAACTATGAAAATTTTCTTAAAAATTTAGATTATATGTGCATATATATGTGATTGGGTGACCATCATAATTAGTTCTGGAAGACTGGGAAGTATCACAAATAAATATAATTTACTGTATATAAATACAAACTTTATGTATGTGGAAAATATTTAATGAGGTTAATAGACAATGATATATAAAACTTTCTAATCTACTGATATAAAATGAAGAGTTAATATTCTATAGAATGAGCTCTTACATAAAAACAAATAATAATTCAATAAAAGTTGGGTAAAACCATACCTTAAAAATTCCCAGAAAAATAAATCCTTATGGAAAATAAATACACAAATCTATGGATAGGACCAGGGATTGCTATATTATGTGAAATAAGCCAGACAAAGAAGCACCAATTATTCCTGGTCTCACTCATGTGTGGAATCTAAAAAAAATTATCTCATGGAAGCTGAGAGTTGAATGGAGGACGCCAAAGTGTGGGGACCAAAGGGGAGGGTTAGTCAGTTGGTGATAAGTGAGTTAGTTGGGGAAAGAGGTTATGGTGTGCTCTTCCCCAGGTGATTATAAATGATGACAGTGTATCATACATTTCAAAAGGCTGAATGAAAGAAAGGGTTAGAAATTTTTCACCATAAAGCAATAATAAATATTTGAGTAAACAGAGACAATATATTTAACCTGATTTATACATTACATAATGTACTGATGGATTAAAAACATCAGGACATGCCATTAATATGTACTTTTTAGTAATTAGCTATGATTTAAAAATAACTTAAAATAAATACATACTAAAATTTTCTACTAGTAAGAGAAATACACATGTATACAAATTGATATGAGGTTATAATATATGTATATATACATCCATATATATATATATCACTTTTATATATCAGGATTGTGGGTAAAAGAGTAGGTTTATCTACAAATGGGTGAAATGTGAAGCATCACAGTTCTTCTAGAAGGAAATTGGCAAAATTTATTATAAATGAAAATAAAACCTGTTAAACAAACTCTCTCACAATGCAGTGGAAATGCAGCATAGAAAGGGCTAGTTATTACTGCAGGGTTAATTTTTGTGGCCAAAACCAGAAACACTGTAAATGCACACCTATGATGCATGAAGCATCTGAAAGTTTGTTTTGCATGTGTTTCATTGATGTTTTCCTATGCTGGAATACATGCACACATGGACTCTCATGTATATATATATATATGGAGATGTGGTGTGATGGGAGGGCATGGTTAATGTTAAGATTTTAAAACGTTATTGCAGTGAAATATGCACTGCCCATGATCCCTCTCAAAGCACCCCCCCTCTCTTCAAGCACAGTTCTACCCTTCCTACCACTTTCTGTAAAAGTCCCAGGCGTCCTCTATCACGAGTGTCTTTAGTTGCAATGTTGCGTCTGCCTCCATGTCCTAAATCCATTTGAAATTCTTACTTTTTGCAGTCATTTTGACTTTGGGGAGATCCAGAAATTCCACTGCACAAGGTCCAGTGGATCAAGGGGATGGGGACAGACAGGACGCTTTATACCAGCCTTTCTCTTGAATGGCACTTTGAAGCAACATTCACTATGTTTTTGATCACATTCACTAAAGACAAAAAAAGGACTTCCAGAACTGCTTCAGAAAGTGTCAAGAGTTATGGGACAAATGTGTTTGAGTTAATTTCCAAATTCAGAGGTGTGACCCAAAGCTCTATTTCTCTGATCAAAAAAGTAGTAGAGTTGGAAAACAATGACCAAAAGACAGTCACCATAACAACAGCACCAAAACCCCACAGTGATAACAAATACATAATTCTTGATTTAAAGTAAAATTATAATTAAAAATCACAAATGTCTGTAGTTGAAAAATAAGGAGGGTGTTTAAACAGCCCTTTTCTACTTCTGATATTTTTTGTATTACTGTTCACATTGCCATAATTTGGCAGTATGATAATATAATGTTATAAGTTTTGCTCATATTTCAGTGAAAGAGTAATGTGGCAATAAAATTAAAAAATGCAAAACCGAAGCATAGTTGACACCAACAACACCTAAGTAATTCATAGATTGGAAACAAAATAATCAAAATTATAAAATATTTATAAGTGAAAAAAATGAAACACTGTAACCTTTTACTTCTCCGCTAACCTCCTCATGATACAGTTCTCTATTTGGTGATTAAGTGTAAAAGTTTGTAACAGTTTATAACGTTCACATTCTCTTATAAACCACTATATCCAGTTAACTCTCCTGAGTTCTACATTTAAATGAAGTTGATGTTTGTCATTAGTTGTTTTTCTTTTTTTAATCTCTTCCCTAATAATTTTTTAGTTGTTTAAATTGCAACACTGACAATACCATTTCCACATTTGCTTTTGCCAGGATGCCTGGTCCTGTCTTTAGGAGGATTCATAGACTTGCAGATATGTGTCTGCTGCCTTTACACAGCAGCATCCAGTGAGATGTGTATGAAAACTTCTTACTTCTCCCTTTTTCCCCCACTGAACATGTGTTTATTGATTTTTTTCACTCAACTTTATCATTTAACATTCCTATGCGGAATGCTGAGGCCAACCTTATTGCTGCTCCTTGTTGAAGCCATTTTTTATGTCTGGATCACCAAAGAGATATGTCTTCACCTTAGAATATAGTTTTGCTTAAGAACTATAATTAACACTAATTATTCTATATCAGTTTGCTCTTAACACATAGTGAAATACTCCAATTTGAAGATTTCGGTATTACTTAGTTTTGAAAAATAATTCTATACGGTAAAGAATAGAATTTGATTCCATTTCGCAGCTTTTTTGTTCAGAAGGAAGTACATGTGTGCCAGATTACTTTTATTGCTATCATTATCCACTTAAAAATTCATTTTACACATGTTGTCCTTTACACTACTGACAGTGTTTCCTGTCATGTTTGTTGAATTTCTCTGCTTCCAGTATGGTTTTATTTTTCCTTCTCTATCTATTGTCCCTTTTATTATTGTTGCTTTCAGGGACAATAGCACATTCTAAATGTTATTTTTCTAAAGTATTAAAGCAGAAGTACTTATTTAATGACATAAAACTCTTCTGATCTTCTAATCAGAAATTAAATTAAATATAGCATATGGAAATAATAAGTCTAGCAGAAGCCTATTGTATGATTTCAAGAGAGGTGATTATTACTTGAAATTCAAGTATCAGTTGTAATGGAAAGAAGTAAAAATGCTGAGGTATAATTTAGAGTAGAATATACACAGTTTGTATGTGTGTTAAATGTAACCGGTCATACAAGAGAAGTTATTCTTAACTCCTTTAGTGAGATTCAGCCCTATTATGCCTGATTACACCCTTGCAATCACAATTGAAATATTTGGCTCATTACACATTTGCTCAAGGTTATGTGACTCATCAATAAGGAAACGGATTAATAGCAAAAATCAACAGATTGTCTGAATCCAGACCTCAGGGACAGCTCTACAGAAAACAGTGCTCTTGCCTTACATGTTCTCATTTCCAAGTTTTTTTGCCAGTTCAAATATAGTCTTTTCATTTCAAGAACATGTAAATGATAAAATGGCATCAAATTCTAAGACATTGACTTTTTCCGTAATTGAGAAAAGAAAAGGATTTCGGTAGATTCTGAGTAATAACCTTCTGAGTTGTTAAAGCTACTGGAAAAACACATAGTGCATCATCTTATAAGTGGTGCTTCTTTTTTGGTCTTTTTGAGACAGGGCCTCACTATGAAGTTCAGGCTGGCCTTGAGCTCACTTTGTAGCCCTGGCTGGTCTCGAACTTGTAATGATCTTCCTGCCTCAGCCTACCGAGTGCTGGGATTACAGGTGTGTGCCACCACACCTGGCCCATCAGCGTTAATAAATTGGCAAGCAATTAAGAAAACCTTAAACTAGTAAATGAAAGTTGGAAATCAAGGCAGTAACAGGAACAATGATATCGGTTTTATATAATGACGTTTGTGAAAGAACTTGTTTATATTTCTAGAGTCTAAAAATTTCCAACCAATGACTTAGTGTAAAGTAACACCAGAAACATAAAGGGAACCTAGAAGAAACCAGCGCAAGGAGCTGGGGATTTAGCTCAGCGGCAAAGTGCCTGCCTGGTAAGCGCAAGGTTGTGAGTTCGGTTCCCGGTACCGGAGAAAAATCAAATAAAACACACACACACACACACAAAAGAAACAAGCACAAAACTTTTCCACAGGACTTCAAATAACTCATATAAGTATATTTATATCAGTAATATTTGTTCAGTGAACAATGATTACATTTAGAAGGAAAGAAGACATCCTGAGAGAGAACAAGCAGCAAAATTGATTGCAAACACACATCAGTTAGCAATGTTATAAAATACAAAATATAAGTCAACTGCCTTTTGTGAATTTATGAGCAGGAAATTTGAATAGTTTGAGGAGAATAATCTGTAAAGAATGGGTAGAGGGATTTGAAACCATCAAGTAGCACTGCCAGAGTTGGAAAATAAAATAAATTTCTAAATACACAAGTGGAGTAGAAGGCAAGATACAATTCAGGAGGAATTACTAATGCAAAAGATGTATGTGAGGACACTACTTCCAGTATAATAGATACACAGGGGATAGTTGATAGCAGATACATAGATAGATAGATAGATAGATAGATAGATAGATAGATAGATAGATAGGTAGATAGATAGATTCATACATACATACATATTCCAAGAAGACAAGCAGAGAAAAAATGGGGCAGTGTCATTATTTAAAGCAATAAGGACTGAGACCTTTCTGCATAGACGAAAAGTTAAAATCTACAGGTTCAAGAATCCAAAGGAATACCATGTGACATAAAAAAGTAATTATGCCTATTGGCATCATATAGGTCCTGCCATACTTTATAGGCAAGAAGAATACAAGTGAGAAGTTCTGCTGCTCATGACTCTGGAAGTAGCAATCACAAGGGAAAGAAGTTTTGCATCCTAAGAACTTCCCTGGAACCAAGGCAAATGGCAACAGTGGGTCTTGTCTAGATGGTGTAGCAGTGAGAGATGGTCAGTAACTGCTTACTTTGAAGGCCACCATAAGCTGCAGAGGCATTTGTAGTACTACCACAATCACAGTGATAGTTCCAGAAGGGCTCACATCAGCAGGTCACCAACATCCAACCTCCAGGTCAGAGAGACAGCAGAACATCCAACCTCCAGGTCAGAGAGACAGCAGAACAAAAGTTCTAGCTGTTAATTTTTGGGTAATATCTTCTTGCCTTTTTAGATCCTTTTGCTATTCTAATTCTGCTGTAACAAATTTTTTATTAAATAAATGCTTCTGAATTTGAGACATCTACAATGATTTTAGTTTTGTAGTCTAGATAATAACAAATAAGATAATTAGTGCTTAATCAAATGTAGACAATAATGGAAAATATACTTTTTTACCTAAGTGCAGCATTTATAAAAGTTGACCAGATTCTGTCCTATGAAGTACATTTCAGCCAAGTTACGATTTTTACAATATAGATCATATTCTTCCATCACAAAGAAATAGAGATGATTAAAAAGAGGTTAAAATAGCTATATACTTAGCAAATATTCTCTGCAAAGAAACTTTGAAGCAAAGATATAATATTAACTGAAATACTTAACTATAATATAAAACTTTTGCATATTACAAGTCTTGGAGATGTAAGTAAATCAGTACTTAGAGAAAAAATGTATAATCCAGTCATTTTAGAAGAGAAACATTTGAAATTAATAACTATCCATGCTCTTAAAAAAAGAAGCATAAAAGTACAAGAAACTTTCAAGGAGTTGAAGGAGAAAGAACTAAGATTTATACCTAAAAATAGTAGTAAAATCAGTATAGTGTTAGTGAGATTAAGAAACAGAGAGCAAATCCATTTATAGAAAAGATAAGGAGTGAAATAAAGAGCATTACTACAGATATTGCAGCCTTTGAAAGATAACCACATAGGTTAGTCAGCTTTCTGTCACCATGACAAAATGCTTGCAATAAACAACTTATAAAGAAGGAAGGTTCATTTTGCTCACAGTTTCTGAGGTGTCCGTCCCTGGTCCCTTGGCTCTGTTGCCTTTGGGCCCCAGAGACACACTGAATCATGGTGCAACCTGGGTACGTGACTGCTAACCTAGTGGCAGCAGGGAAGCACAGATAGACAGGTGTCCCAATGTCCCTAATGACCTAACTTCTTCCCTCAGTCCTGACCTCTTAAATACTCCATTACCTCCCAACAGTATCACAGGCTGGCAACAAATTCTAGTGTGTGGGTCCTTGGATGACATTTATGATCCAAACTTCAACACTATGGTAATAAAAACTCTTATGAAAGTGAATGTGAAAACTTGAAGTAAAAATTCATGACATATATGACTCACATAATTTGATAAGACTTAGAAGCTTAAGTTACTTTACATCTGATTTTATACAAGGCAGAATTAGTATAATTATAACGTCTTCTTGAAAATAAAACTCTATGCTCAGGTAGTTTGTCTTGTGAATGCATTCAAAACAAACAAAACAAAATAATTCTAATGTTACATAAATTTTTCAGAATATTGAAAAAGAAGGAACCTTTCCCGATTAGTCTTGTTTGTTATTCTAACCTTGAATATAAACTCTGACAAGGATGACAGATGGAAATTTGCAAGCCACTTTCATAATGCTTACAAATACAAAAATCCTTAACAAACTATATTTGCCTCAGGACATAATTACATAAGCATGACACTTCATGAACAAGGGAAATTTAAAGAAGTTAGATTACACTATTAAAATACCAAAAATCAGGCTAGTTATGGTGGCACACTCTTGCAACCTTAGCTATGTGGGAGGTAGAGGCATGAACATCCAAAGTTCGAAGCCACCCTGGGCAATATAGCAAGATCCTGCCTTAAAATTAAAAAAATGGGTGAGGATAGAGCTCAGTGGTGTAGTACTTGCCCAGCATGCTCAAGGCTTTGAGTTCAGTTGCTAGTATCATCAATTATTCAATCAATAAAGATCAATAATCATTTTAAAATTTTAAAAAGTCATAACTATATTTGATGCAAATAAAGTGCTTAGTACAGTGTATCATATCTTGAGTCACGTAAAAACTTAGCAAATTGGGAATAGAATATAATTTACTGAATATGACAATGGAATTTGTAAAGATCTACACACAGAATCTACACACAGAAAATTATGTCTACAATGGTAATATATTGAATGGTCTTGTGATTTAAATGTTCTATGGATTTCCTCCTGATCCATATTGGGGTTGCCAGAGGGATCCTTGTGGGTGGAGAGGGATATATCCCAGGCCAGGTTCCTGAGTGTCTCATAATGTAGGAAAATAGTAAAGTCCTTCTCAAACTGTGTGTCCCAGTGTCTCTGAGTAGGGTTTTGGGGGCCAGGATACTTGCTTTTGGCTGTCAGTTCTACCCACCTGACCTGGTATCTCTAAGTAAAGGAGAGTCTTGAACACACAGGGAACCAGAGACTTTGGTGGGCTATACCGTTTCACATAGTCTCTCTTCCACATCTATGGCATCTCTGGGTCTGTGGTACCTGCTATGAAAGGTGAGTCTTCGGCTCAGTGGAGCAGGACTCTACATCTCTGGCTACTAGTATTCTGTAGGACCTTCAGTACATGCCACTTGCCAATGTCACTGGGCTCTCTGGATAAGGGCACATGGATGCTCATTCACTGTGGAGGGAGGATAAGCCCACCTGAGCTGCCTTCACCTGCTGAATCAGGGGCTGAATATGTTGATTCTGGGTGCCTTTCCTAAACTGGGTGGTGTCCCAAACCACTCCCTCCTTCTCACAACCTCTTGAGTGGGTCCTTTGATTGATTTTGTGTCATTTCCATCATTTTAGTGAAGAGGAACAAGTAAAAACTTTGTCCACTTTGTCTAGATTGGAATTGTCTTTATTATCTTCTAGCCAGCATACATATATGATTTAGATTTCCTCCTATTGTGTAGGCGCTTTCATAATAAAATAGAATTTTAAATAAAAGATGATTAGTTGTCTTAATATTTTTGATTTTCTAAGGCCTTATTAAAACTTACTCGGGTCAACAGAATATGCAAAAAAGCAGTTGTATGTGAGTAAAACTCTTATAACAATGAGATCCCCAAGCTATTTTCAAGAAGCTGTGATCATTCACTATCTAAAACTTGTCTAGTTCATGCCGTTTGTATACAGTATGTATTTTTATGTATTATATAATATTTATATTTTATATTTATATTTTGAATCTTACAACTTGATGGGAAATACAAGTTAACACTTGTCTGAGAACCATACAGTATAAAGTAATCTCCTTAGGTGATAGATTCTTATTGTTGAGCACATTTTATACATAATTATATATACACATATATTACATTTCTATATCTTTTAAAAATGTAATATCAAAATTCTCATCATAACAGATCTACAATCTTAGCAACATTGTACATATTATGTAAATGAGAAAATAGTATTTTTTCCCCATTACGATTATCTCTGATCACATAGCTGTAAAAAATGCCTATACAGATTTCCAAAGATAATAATCTTTGGACAATACAACTTCCTTTGAAGACGTGGTGCTATTTAAAAGTGCTGTAAAATAATTAATGAGCTTATTCTCTCCTCCTAGTTTTCTTAAATGTAAAACAAGAATTTCTACTTTGTACTGAAACAGATGCATGTATGTCAGATGCCACCCAAAAGAAAAAAAATGTACATGTTGAAAATAAACAATCCCACAGAAATCAGAATTTAAGACACCTTATCCTGTTTTCCTTCCTTTATTTCATTTTCATGATTAGAATCCAAAATTCATGGTCAATATTCATAACAGATCCCTGATTGAGGATATTACATATCCCACTAAATTTAAGCATTTTTTCCATTCCTCCCTCCAATCTCAAAATATATAAGTGGATGACAGGAATGGCTACCTTCACTTAAAGTGGATTCTACTACTGTGTCACTTGAACTCAATGCCATTATTTTGGGGAAGATGAGATTAATTGCATTTCTGGTACATTTATAGGAGAAACTGTTTTGCTAATACATTTAAAGAATTGTAGTCTTGAACTGAAATATGGTCTTCATTTTTGAGTTAGGACATTGGAAACAATTTAGTTTTTTGTATTCTTTAAGGTTTCAAATTATGGCATATCTGTGCAAAACGAGTGGGTCCCATTCTGTGCTCAGTTTTCAATTTAATGTCTGAGCTATGGTTTGTAAGAGTTTGCGCACACATTTTACCGGAGTATACAGACACTTAAAATTGGTTGCACATTTAACTGGAAAAGAATCTTAAAAACCATCCTGCATTCTTCAGCATTTATATCTATAAATGTCATCATTTCAGACAAATAAAGAGCACTTAGTGAAAAAATTTTAATAAAAAATTCTGATATCTTTCAGCATATACTTTTAAAAAATGAAAGTAACTTTTTCCAATGTTAATATACTCAAATAAATTAGCTATAGCTGGCACTTTATATCTCTTTGAGTTGAAAATATACATTCAAATTTTGTATAGCATTCACCTTTTTTTCTGGAAATATTTGGGTAATAATGCTTCCTATTAAATCTTTTCTTAAGCTTTATAAATTTGAGGATTTCTCTTTTCTTGTTTTTTTAAGTGTTGCATTCAACTTTATGCTCTGCAGTTGACACTTTTCCATCCCTAGACTTTTGACTCGTTGTATTCCCAGGATTAACTTCAGGATCCACCTCATGGCTTAATATAAATTAAGGTCATTTCAAAGAGAGGGCACAATTAGGTACTGAATTCCAAGTTGTAATTTAAAGTTAAATCTGTTTTCCAAGAAACGAAGACACCTACTTCTGGAGGCTGGTCCTGACGCTCTCTCTCAAGAAGAAACTACAACCACACAAAACATAATTGCTGATGCCCAAATCTTCTTGCTTATGCTAACTCAGAGATTCCAGTTTCTGAACTCTGGATTTTCTGGGCATGATCCACTTCTGGGTTAATGTTTTCTTGTATCTGAACAGCATTTAAAAATGTTAAGGGAACAAATATATTGAAGAAGGGAAATGTAAAGACATTTCAGTTTTCCTGCTGTGTGCCTTTCATAGTCACGGGAATGATGCTGTGCTGTGAATACAGTTGTGTTTAGTTTCTCCTACACACAAGAAGTAAAAATATAATTCTTCTCTGCCATAAATAGCGTTGCTACCTGTGGCTATCACCCTTTATGAATAGCAAGTTTCTCACTGGCTCCTCCAGAAAGTCAGTTGCAATGGGTTGACAGTTTTGGTTTATAGCAAATCTAACATTTTCTGTATATGTATTTTCACTTCAGCCCAACAAACATTTATTAAGCATCTGATATGTACCAGCTCTTCACTGTCAGATTGCTCTCCGATTCCATCCAGTCTCAAGCAAACACAATATAAAAGCCAGAGTCTGAGTTGGTACGAACTCTATTCCTCTTCTTTGCAGCATTTCTCTTCTCTCTGCCTTATACCTAACAAATCTCCAACAGTATATCCACCCAGTGCTTTATAGACTTACAACATCGATTATGTTTTCTTAAATAAGAAATGATTGCTGTCCCCCCTCGCCTCTTTTTCTTTTTCATTCATACATAGTTTTTTGAAGCAAAAAGCAACATAAAATGATTTCTGGAACTTTTCCTTTCTTGGTCCTAACAGCTAGATACTGAATATTTTCTGGTAATAATCATGGATTGATAACAACCAACAAAAAATAACATGTATACACTTGGTATTTATTTTCTGCTGAATTGTTCAAATATATATAATACTCTAAGATTTTCAATTGTTTAGTGTACTACAGTGAAACACATTCATAGTAAAGATGCCCACTGCAATAGTATGAATTTAATATATTAAGCACATTTCAATAATCCTCTGTAAGTCTTTTCTCATTAAACATGTTGCTGACAGATTTACGCATGTTCTAATTAAAAGTCATTATTGATGGGGTCATAACTTGCTTTAAAAAAGGCCTTTTGAATAAATTCCAAAAGTTTAGTTTTGTTTTCACCCAATGACATGATTTTTATGTCATTTCTCATGCAATTAAATGGTCATTGCTTCCAATCCTTCTCCAACACAGTAATATTGTAGTAATCCAGGGTTTAAGTGAATTGTTCACTTGCTGGATTGCAACTCTTATTTTCACTTGGCTGCCAAATCTCCTTCATAATTTAAGTATCTGGTCTTCACATTCAGGAGGTGATACAAGTCCTTATGGAAATATTAGAAAGCAAGGGTTCCATATTTTTTTCTCTAAGGCTTACATCAGTGCCTTAAGTACAGTTAGTGTTCCATAAGTGACTGCTGGATTTGCGAGTGATGAGCATAACCATTAAGAGTATGGACGCTTTCCCACCTTTCAGCTCTCCATTCTGCGTCTCTTCCTCCAAATGCAACCACTAGCCCAACTAGTTGCACTCATTCCGATAAATTCGCAATATTTTCATTCCTTAAATCTGTTTTAATTAATCAATATGAGCATTTAATTTTCAGTGATGCCTCACCAAACATCAGAGCACCCTTTCCTATTATTTAGAAACTCAAATGGTCCTAGGATCACTGCACTTATCCAGTTAGGAAATTAGTACATTCATCAGAAAGGTGTTCCTTAAATAAACAGAATCATCACACCGCCCAGCACTGAGTAGCGTCAGCTACGGTATTAGCGATGATTTATCTGCACAAATTCATTTTCCGGAAACCAGGTGACCCTGTGTTTCCCACAGAGGAAGCTGGAAAAGCCTGCCCAGGCAGACTGGCTCCATTAGCCTTGCAGCAGCCTCCTCGACAGAGTAACTTCATCTGTTTGGAAGAGTGAAAAAAGCCAGAATGCTGAGGGTTTTTAAGCAGCCCGACTGTGGCATGTTTCAGCTCTCACTCGCTGCTCTGTCCATCACCGGAGATAGCTAAATCTCCGTGATGTGGTGGACGGCACGGACTGGATTACCTGTATTACAGATAATCTTATGGTGACCCCACAGGTGGCCGAGCACGGTCATTAAAACCTGTTTTGATTTTTAAAGTAGTTTAGTAAGTTATGAATTAAGCATGACTTAAGCATTAAAATAATGCAAACAGGGTCACTGTTGAGGTATTTTTTTTTTCCTTTTTTCTGTTTTTCTTCTCACAATCCTCTTCTGTTCCAAATACACATCCATATTTTACTGTAAGGCAAACAATGTCATTCTGGAAGAAATTACTAAGCCTAGAGATCTCAGATGGAATGGAATTAGAATTTGAACGTAAAGTGTCTGCTACAACATTTATTCTCTTCTCCGATCTCATACCCTTAAAAACTATTAAGAGATTCTATGTTCAGCTCACCCATCATCAGTTACTATGAGGTAAGGAGAAGTCTGCTTGTAAAGATTACAGAATTTCAATTGAAAGAAATTCAATTAAAAATTATACTTCTATCTAGAAAGCATTTACAAGGAAAAAGAGGGCTCGCGCTTACACTACACACAGAAAATATTCTTGGAGAAGACTTTTCTTTTGCTATACTTAACAGAACTGAAGATTTTTGATGTCAGTTTTAAAAGTATAAATTAGATACAACAAAATTCACCTTTCTTCAGGCGTGCATTTCTCTGAGTTTTATCCGGTGCTTGTAGTCAGGTCACCACCCTCAAAATAAAAATATAAATCATTTTTATAACATCAAAAAGTCCCATCTTGCACCTTTGCAATCATTTTCTCCCCCTCATCCACAGACCCAGGTGGCCAGTGATCTACATTCATCCCTGTCATTTTGTTGTCAGTGCCATACCATAAAGATGGAAACCTATAATATTTAGTTTTGGAAGTTTGGCTATTTTCACCAAGCCTGATGCATTTGAAATTCATTCATTTTTAACCTGGACCATGTCACTTGTTACCCCAAGAGAGGGATCCTGGTGGAATGGCTTAGCTCATAGGATCTCAACGCCTAAGGGTAGAGAGAAGGGTCAACATCGTGTCCAAAAATAGCAGAGCAGTTTATCACTCAGAAAGTGGTCAGCACGAAGGAGTCAGAGGTCAGGGGCATGTGGATGGGGATGGAGTGAGCATGTCCCGAAATATGACTCAGAACACCTGGTCCCTGGTGTTGGGAAATCAGCTAACAAGGGGAAAGAGCAGATACCCAGGTCTGTGGGAGAAGATGTGGGAAATGTGATTCCTAATTCTTATCTTGGAGAAAAGATTCCAGAAGTGCCGTCGGAAAGCTTTGGGTGCATTCAGTCTTGGTGATGAGAACCCAGAGCTGAAGGCACTGTTTCTCCAAATATGATTTCAAGACATCTGTATCAGAGCCAGCCAGGAGGTCACTTAACATGCAGATGCCGGGCCCCAGCTCAGGCTTTCTGAGCCGGAATTTTTTGGAAGAAGGCAAATATATCTCTGGGCTTTTAAGCCTTCAAGGAGACTGCTAAACACTACTGACAAATATTAAACACAGAAGGACTGAGAGGGGGGCATGTATGAAGAGGGGCAGCTGTGAATTTGCATGTAGTTCTGGAGCTCAGGATTATTTCAGGAGTCCAGCTTCCATCTAATTCTGGAGATAAAGTGAATTAGTAGGCAGAAAATGTGAAGGGAGACCTAGCATTTTGAAATAATGTCAATCAGCAGTACACTGTAAGATTCATATTAGAGACAACAAAGGTGGATATAAATACAGATTAACCAAATAACAGATGCTGAAGAATTTGTACCAGTGGAAGATTTAATAAATAGAAACAACATCATCATCAGAACAAGCTTTTAAGTGAAAGATTTTGGATTTGGTTTTGCATAGAATACTTTATCATTTGATGTGGTAGGTTCATCTGGAAAGATACATCAGAATTTTGTTTTTTTTCATGTTTTATTAATGTAGTAAAACCTTGGATTGTGAATAACCTGTTTCGTAAGTGATCCATAAGACAAGAAAATATTTCTAATACTTTTTAACTTGATAAGTGAGCGATGTCTTGCTAGTCAAGTAGTATGTGCTGAGAAGGTCACCAGGTCATAACTGAACCAGCGATTCCTCTCTCTGTCTTTCTCTTTTTCTTTTGGTGAGGGTTATTGGCAGTGTCACATTTCTCTGAACTCCTCAAAAGGAGGAAAGAGTGAACGTCACATGTAGGTTCCTTGTTAAGGTTGGAGGAAAACAAAAAGATTCCACTGAGCCAGTAAATAGCAGTGATTCTGTTAGTGTCAGTTAAAGTCATCCTCTGCAATAACCCTCCTCTCTTGTCTTCCTCACATCAGCCAGGAAGATTTTCAAAGGTAAGTACAACTGTTGTGGTACTTTTATATAATGGAGAATTACTCAGCTATAAAGAAAGACAAACTCAAGGCTTTTATAGGTAAATGGTCACAACTAGAGACCATATGCATAAGTGAAATAAATCAGACCCACATGTGTAAACAACATATTCTCACTAGTGTGAGAACCTGAAAAAGTCAGTAAAATTAGGAGGTGTATGATAGACATTGCGAAAGGAAAGGAAGCTGCTCAAAAGTAAAGAGCAACTGGGGTGAGGGAAAAGAGAAAAGAAAGAAGGGTAAATTATGTATATATGTTTATACAGGATAGCTAAAATAGTTGTACTACTGACTTCTATTGCTTTTTTTGAAAGGAACAGTTAATGATTAATTATTTGATCAATCCCATGTGTCTTTATTTGTTTTCCTGAGTAACCAATACAACAACCACTGTTAATTTCCTGTCACCTTGTCTGAATTTCAGTTTTGCTTGTATTGTTCTTGTGTTGTTTTGTAAATGTATGTGTGTTCGTTAATACATTTTCATTTTTTAATTTTTTAAAATAAAAAAGGTACGTACAGGTAAATTTGTTTATTTTTCCTTTGTATTTGTATTCTGTTTATTATTTTTTATTATATTACAGTATTATAATCATTCTTACATGAATGTTTTGGGTTGTGGAACAAATCATCCTAGTTTCCATTATTTTTTATGGGGAAATTCGATTTGAGGCACAAATGCCATAGATTACAAGGTCCTTTCCCAGAATGAATTGTGCTTAGAAATCAAGGTTTTACATGGTTAATCGCAAAACTAATAACACAATAAAATGATTCCAGTAACTAAAATCTGCTACACAAATTCTAAATATTCCTAAAGGCTACTTCTTTATTTTCTTTCTTACTTTGGATATTGCACAAAATTTAGTTACCATAAAATTGTTCCTAATTTCTTACTTCTACATACTTAAAATGAATTTCTATAATGAAAATGAAAGTTTATTCCGTAAGCACAGATAAAAATATGAACTGAAATAGTGACATAAAATAACAAGGTATTTTAAATTTGAGTATAAAATTTCAACTAAAGTTATCAATTGCAGGCCAATATTTTTTAAATTGAAAAGCAAAAGGGAGTGTAGGCAATTTTTGCTAACGCGCAAACACATAAACCCAGGGGCGCTTGGACTTGTTGAGGACTGTTTGGTTTTGCTATTCCATTCCAGTCCCTCACCTCAAATGAGAAACAGGCCTCGGATCTCCTATAGCATTATTTCAAGCCGCATTGGTTATCCCGTACAAGTGACTTTTATTTGGTTTTGTTTTTGCTGCAGCATAAATTAACAAGGTGTCAAATGAACAGCTCAACCAGGTTTTTGTCTCCGGGGGAATAAATTCAGGACTGAGATCTTCGGCAGCTCAGCTAAGCTGTATGCGGGGAATTTCAGACTCAGCTGGTCGGCAAATCTCCTACATCCTGACTGTCATCTGGTAAGAACATTTGCACACTTTGTGACTCACACGAGCCTCGATCTCAGGGCATTTTCGCTGCCCCGGATCACAGCCACAACCTCTGCTTCCTGAGCTGGGCGTGGAGAATCTGCCCTAAAGAAAGCACCCTTTAAGCGGGCAGTTTTTCTCCATGCGGTGCTGCTCTGATTTTGGAAAGAGCTCAACTTTTCATCTCCCCTGGGCACATAGAAAAGCAAAATGTGCCAAAATGGTAATCATGGAAAGGAAAAAAAAAATAACGACGTCCAGATGGGACAAAATAGACATATTTCATTTATCCTGGGAAACTCTACAGTACATCATTTGCTGCACAATACACTGAGCCTTGGCCCTTTGTAAACAAACACTCCAGAGGCATATGCCTCGAGATTATAAACAGAGCTGGGCATGAACTTGGTGGGGCTGAGCTTGCAAGCGGGATCCTAGGCTACAGTCTGCTGTCTTGGCGTCAGATCAGCCCTGGGAACTCTGCTTACCCAAGATCCCAGGGGGCCCATTCGGCCCAGTGACAGAGGCATCTCACTCTTCCCTGGCCTCTGAAGCTCTGCCCAGTGAAGCCCGGGCGTGTGCTGGGAACAAGCGTATGGTGGCCGGGTTTCTGATGGCCTGAGATGCTGCCAGAGCCTTTTCAAAAGTAGAATCTTCCATGTGATTCTGAGCAACGACTAGGAAAAACACCGACATAGGTACATGTTTAGAAAACTCATTTCACGAGTGTGGAAGTGACACCTTTGGACAGAATACTTAACTTTTAAATGGACATGATAATTCTACAAACTTGTATGCCGAGCAATGTGGTTTGTACATGGAGTATACACTGCAGTATTCAAAGCCAGGTAAGCACATCCATCCCTTCAAATGTACATTATTTCTTTTTTAAATAGAAAAAAGATACAGAATTTCAAAACATGATGATAAGAAATTAATAATTGTTGTTATATTACATATTGTTATCTTCAAAGTAGTTACTCAGATTACCAGATATAGGTATATAAGATTGTTCAAACAATTAAACATTAACTGTTCCTTTCAATAAACCAATAAAAATTAGTAGTATAATTATTTCAGCTGTCTTGTGTGTGTGCCTGTGTGTATATATACATTTGCTTCCTTCTTTGCTCCTTTCCCCTATTCCAATTGTTCCTTCCTTTTTAAAAAAGATAAACATAACAATGAAACTGAGCTGCAAAACAGGTTAGTAGGACAGTTGTAATAGTTGATACCTTGTGTGTTGTCTTCCTACTTGTTATTCAGTTTATTCTTTAAGGTAAAAATATTCAAAATCCTTTCTTCTGGCTTTTCTTTTAAGTTCAGTACATTTTTTTGGTGGTTATGCATGATCACCTTTTTGTGCAGTAGCAACCAGAATTTATTCCTCCCATCTGATTGTTACTTAGTACCCATTTGGAACATATTTCTTACTTATTTCTTCAACTTTATTCATGAAGGAAACTGTCTTCCATGTCAAGAGCAGAGTGCAAATGTAAAGTCATAGGATATAACCTGCCACTTGATTAGAACACTTCAATGATGTATTGCAAAAAGTTTTAATTATATTTATAAACATTATGAAGGAAAGGAGATTTTTAAGAATTAAATTAATCTGATAAATAAAATTAATCTATAATATATTCATAACATGAATTAAATTACCTAATTTAATTTAATTAAGAATGCCGGGTTTCTGGGTACCCATGTCTACATCCATAGGAAATTGCCCCAAGCCTTAGCAAATATAGTAGAATGAACTGAGGGTAGCACAGTGGAATATTATCAACTTCTTTAACTTTTTGTTTTTCTCTTAAAGATTTCTACTGTTATGATGGTTCACCATACTGAAGTCAAAATCTTACTTAGTCTTTCTTTTTTTTTTCTTTCGGTACCAGGAATCAAACTCATGACCTTGTACTTGCCAGGCAGGCGCTTTGCCACTGAGCTAAATCCCCAGCCAAAATCTTGCTGACTCTTCATAGCCTCATATAGATGAGAGTTTGAGGCAGGAATTGGTTAATGTCAATCTCTTAGGGCTTGATTTCAGACTCCCAAAAGCTCTGGGTCTAACAAATAATATTTTCCTGTACTTTAATTCCTACTTTCTGCCTATTTCCTGTGGGTGGAAAGTGCAGACCACAGTTAAATTAATTTCTTTGACCCATTTTCTCTTCTTCATGTCTGTTTTCCAGGAGCTGTCATGGTGCCACACTTGGGAGTTAGGGCATCTGGTTCTTGATGATCATGGCAGCAGGTTGGCATCTACAGAACCATGTTTCTATCTGCTCTGCAGACTTCCACCTTCCCAGGGAACGGGTGATATGTTCCCAGCTTCTGACTATAGGAGCTCTCCAGTCCCAACTCTCCACCTGCTACCATGTACATAGGAGGCATCTGAAACATTTGTTTAATTTTGCTGGACTGGAACTAGGAAGCAGTTCTCAGAGAGCTCCCCCTTTGGGACCATGAAGAGGTCTTTAAAACTTCTTCACTCTCCCAGGGTGCCCCAGAAATCTTCCCCATAATATGCAGAACCTGTCAATTTCCTAGAACATTCTCTGGCTGGATCACACACTTTTTTCTGTGCTTTTAGATTTCCAAGCCAATCTGAGGGCAAGAAGGTAAAGTACAGAGACGTATCTCACAAGTTTTTCTGATTTTCTTCTTCTTCTTAGTCTTTCTTCCAGTCTCCAATCTGACTGTATCTTGAGGGCTGGGATTAAAATCATTGATCTGATTTTGTGTTCTTTCAAATCTATTTTTTCTCAAATTATTAGCATTTTGTTTTTGAAAGCCAAAAATTTGTGTGGCCCTAGGCATACTCCTCTGCTAGGACAAGGCTGAAACAATGTCTGACCTCTGCTTTGCCTGGACAGAGGTGAGGAGAGGAGGAGGAGGACTATCCGTGGACAAGAGGAGGGAACCAGAGCAGCCCATAAGTGAAAGTACGTTCTCACTGTTCCTATTTATGATCTCATCTGAATATATTTTTAGGCTTAATCACAGAGAAGTAGAATTGACAGCACAGGGGTCATGAGTGTGTGAACCACGTTAATGAATTTGATTTTTGAAATGTGCTTTGAATTTAGGCTTTTGTTCAGTTTCCATAAACTAATTATATTTAATTTCACAGAGGCATAAACTACACGGAACAATGAACAGACAAGACAATAACTGCAAGGAAAAGTGCAGATCCAGCTTTTGTTTTGGAAATTTTAAACTTTAAAAGTGTGTAAATGACACTAAAAGATCAGCCAAGACTCTTAATCATAAGCATTTGTTATAAATTGTGGTGCCATAATTCAATTTGGTCCCAGGCTTAATGATTTCTTCTAATGTCCTTTAGACACACTTCTTTGTACAACTTTTGGTTTTTGAGTTGATAATTAGGGTCATTAATTGCCTTTGCCCTGATCCTTATTTAAATCTGAGTCCCCTAAGTCATGGAAGCTTAGCTTTCTCTTCTTGCATGATGAAGCCACTAGGGGAGAGACACAGGTCTGCCCTTGCCATGGTGTGTGAGTGGAAACAAGAACTGAGATCTGGGCTGAGTTTACCCAAATCTCAGAGGATGAGAAAATCAAAGCAATTATATCAGGAAAATAAGTCTTTCCTTCCATGTTGTTTTTTAGCCACATTAGAATGAGGGAAATTTAGTGATTTACTATGTAATTTTGATATGGCTCTTAAAGTTTCAGCTTGTTAAATATCTTTAAATTATTGACTAGTAGGGATTAAAATCAATTTAGATATAATACTTTGTGCTTGAGAAAAGTAGGAAGAAAATAAAAAAGAACTAAGGTATACTGAGTCCTAACAATATGAAAGGAATTTGCATACATTCCTTCAGTACAAATTGATTGATTTTAGTATGGATCAGACGATTTTAGGGGACAATACTGAGTTTAAGTTGGTAGCATAAGTAGAGGCAAGGGCTTGAAAGTAATCTTACAAATTAGAGCAGCATTGCAAGTAGGGGAAGTATATGAAGAAGAATAAATGGGGCTGGATGTGTTACTATAAGGTATTTCAAAAGTAGGTTCAATAGAGAATACTGTAAAAATCTATAGGTAAATTCCATTTCAGCCTAACCACTGGCAGGCAACTGATAGTCAATAATAATGACAATAAAATAATAATAGCCACTTTTACTAGCCATACTGATTCTTTTGTTGTCCCCCACCTCCTGCACTTGGACTAGTCTACCCTCTGCTCAAGTATATTATGGATCATCCCTACCTTGATCCCACTACAAGCCAAAAACTGATGGGCTGTCAATATCAGGTTAGAATCTCTAGGACACTGATCCAGTGACTGTTATGGTTTGTGTCTGTATGTCCTCCCAAAGCCTCATGCAGTCATGGGGGTGGGGTTTTAGAGTTTATGATTGACACATGATCCAGTGCTGGGATTATGGGTGTGAGAGCTACACCTGCCCTGGGGCAGATAGTTTGCATACAATGTAAGGGAGAGAAAGAGGCTGCTTGCTGCTGCTCCTGCCTTTTTGCTCTTGTTCTGCTACCATGATCTGTGCCACCATGAACATGTGTCACTCTGCCTTGGAACCAGTTGAGTATGGACTGAAACTTCAATGAACTGTGAGCTAAATAAACCTTTCCTTCCTTAATTCTGGGCTTTGGGTATTTTGTCTCAGCAATGAGACAAAAGTAACCAAGACAGGGACTGACATGCATATTCATTGATTGCTTCTAATACCATATTTGTTAAATATTTTTAATTTAATATTGACAATATAGAAAAGTCTAAAATAAAATTTTCTGAAGGAAAATCTTCCAAGAAGAAACAAGAATGCCTTTTAAACAAAGGGGCTCTTATTGAAAGTTACATTTGCAAAGTTGGTGTGGTGGGAAAAGTACACTAGACACAAATGTGCATCTAAGCATCCAAGTGCATCTGGGAATAAAAACGTTCATGTGGCTAAAGCACTCAGAACAATATGGGATTTGATAGAACATGGCTTAAAAACAGCAGGGGTTAGATAGCATACCATAAAAATTACACAGAACTGTGCTTCAGCGAAAGAAATGGCAATAAGGGGATTTACATAATATATGATGTGATGGATAATTTTATGTATTTGTGTGACTGGTCTGTGGGTTGCCCAGATATATGATTGTTATACAGGATTTGCTGTATGGGTGTTTTCAATAAGATTAAGATTTGAGTTGGTACAGTGAGTACAATCCATCACAGTTCCTAATATGCACAGGCCATTTGATGTCCTGGGTAGAAGAGAAGCTGTCTTTTATCTGGGAGGAGGAAAATCCTTCTGCTCATCTGTTTTGAGTTGAGACACTGGTCTTCCCTGCCTTCATGTTCACACAGAAACATGTGAATATTCTTGGGTCTAGAGACTGCTTTCAGACTGGAGCTACAGCACAACGTCTTCCTACTCTCCAGCTTGCTGAAGACAGATATTCAGACTTCTTAGCCTACAAAATCACAAAAACAAATCCTTCAGACTAGATCTCTTCATCTATCATCTATCTATCATCTATCTATCATTCTATCTATTTATCTATCTCTCTATTTATCTGTTATCTATCATCTACCTATCATCTATCTATCATCTATCATTCTATCATCTATTTATTTATCCATCATCTATCTATCTATCTATCTAGTGTACTTATGTCTTCCTTCCACTGGTTATTTCTCTGCAACAACCAGATTAACACAGGTGACCCAATCCAATTCTGATTAGGGAATCAGGTCTGATTTAGGTAGAGAAACTTGGGTTAGTTTGAAAGTGATACCGTTGAGGGTGATGTTGCTTGCGGTGTTTACGTCCAGTGTAATGCACCTGTATAGCCTCGCAGCTGTCAGCTTAGCACCAACACTTTGTGGAGGTACACACTTCTGCTCACATTGTTAGGTCTTCTGGTCTAGACCTGACTGACATACATATTTTCAACTATATATTAATCTCATTTAGTTTGTTTTCCATTTAATGTATAATTCAAATTATATTCAACTTTTCAAGTTTTAAAATTCTGTGTAAGTCTGGTTATATTATGTATAAATTTATTTTAGTGTTTTTAAGGAGGTTTTATAAAAGCTTGATATAAATAGAAAGACTTGGTCTGAGATTCTAGTTGGGATTCACAGATTCCCATGTGTAGAGACAGAAAACTGGATGGAGCCCAAAGTTGGACTCTCAGAGGTGAAATGGACAAGGAGTGGCGGGGTAAATGTGTCTAGGTGTGAGGGCGGGTTGAGTTCAGAGAGAAGGAAGAGTCAGTGATGACTCACGGACAGTGGCTGCAGGAATAAGTGGACGGAAGTACCATTTATTAAGTTAAGGGACCTGAGAAGAAAACCTACTTCAGAGAGACAGCATGAATTGCATTCTGGTGCACATAGGACATGTGGGACTGTGGATTTGACAGGAGGTCTGGGCTAGTAATATAAATCTGAGTCATCAGACATGACAAAAATGAGATTGTTAGAATAAAAATGAAATTATTCAGGGACTGTCAGGGGCTGACTTGTGACCTGGATAAATACTCAGAAATTCTTGATAATTAAATAGGATGCTAAATACTGACAGAGAATGTTAGAAGATAATAAAGGTGAGAGAAACAACCGGGAAAGAGGTATGGAAGAGAGATTGGCCTCTGGAGGTGGGCGTCTAATTTTCAATAAAGAGGTCACGTGCTTCACATCAAGAGTGGAGCAAAGACAGAAGGACCTGAACGAGTTGCTTTGTAAATGCAGGAGGGAGGACTGCTGCAAGCTCAGGGAGCAGTCAGTGCAATGCTCTAGAGCCGGAAAAAAGTCCACAAAGAGGAGAGGAATGTGAGGAGAGTCCGGAGAATAGTAGTAGTCACTTCAAAATGGTTCATGCAGGATATCTGAAGACTTGGTTTTAATTCAGAATGGAATGTGGAGTCACTTTTGAGCAGCAGAGTAAAATGACCCTATGTCTGTGTGAGAAGAATCATATTTGCTGCTCTGTTGAGAAGAGAGAAACCATAATAGATGTAGAGACAATTTAGGAGACATTCACACATTATTGTCCAAAGGGATTATTGTATTGTTCACCCACAGATAATTAGCTCAAGATAAAGACAATTCTGCACTTATACAAATTATTAATATTTACTATTACTGGAGTATTTGTTCCCTACCTCCCACTTTGGAGTGCATTTTAAATCTCCTTTTCCCAATGTATGCTAAATTCAGTATCATTAATACCTCATAGCTGTTATCATTTTTTTTTTCTGAATTTTTAGAATATTTCATGCAATCAGCAAATGATAAGACAGTGGAAAATAGGAATGAACAGCTTTGATGGGGGAGGAGATCATGGATTTTCTTTTTAAGCAGCATTTATCAACTGAGTTAGTATGAACTCTTACCAGGTATCATGCCTTTATTAAAACACTAATTACTTTGGAATGCTAATAGACATTAACTCAGCAGCTGCAATAGATGATTGTGAAGGAGGGAATTATTTTAATACAATCCATTCCTTCAAATTTTGCTGACTTAGAGACAATAGGATTTGAATTTCATTTGTGCAAACTGGCACCTGCAATAATTACCAAAATAGATTTTCTACACTATTCCAACCAGGAAACTTCATTATGATGTCTCTGAGGAATCAGAGAAGAAATGATTCTCATCACTGTGGCAGTACTCCAGAAACCTCTAAATAGGTGGCTTTGGGCTCATTTGAACTGGAATTCCACTGCTGTATTACAACAAAGTTTAGCTAGAATAATAATTGCTGTTAAATCAGTGAATATTCTAAATGGAAGTCTCACTTCACCACAGAGACAGAGCAGGTGGGCCACCTCCCAATGCAGAATATTACTAGGAACCAAAGGCAAAATGACCAGTGTGGTGTATGAGTCAAAGAATGGAATTTGGAAAGAGTACACAATTTTCAGTTTACCCAGGCTAGGCAAAAATTCCACACTGAACTGCTGACTAAATGGATTAGCAAATTCAAACATTTCCAGGTTAGGGAGAGGGAAGAATTTGCAAATGAACTGACAATGTATTTAACAGGTTTTAGCCTGAGGTATCTTAAATTTTGAACAGCACTATGCCTGGAAAATGGAGGCAGCAATCTTAAGGCAAACACTAGTACTGGGTCAGCATTGCTATTCCTTATAGACCCCGCAATCTCAAAATTATGCTTGATTATTTCAGCATATTTCTAATTGGGTCACTAAAACAGGCAGACTTACTGTCGGAAAAGACAAGCTCACGCAAATCAAATATTCTGTTTCCTGTCTTCAGTTATTTAAAATACTGAAATATATGAAACTCCTGACACAATGAAAATATTCAAACTGCATGGTGAAACACATTCAAATATCACTTAAAATTTTTATACACTGGAAGTGCATATTTCATTTACGATTATATGTGTTTGAATATTAGTAAAACAAACCTAAAGCTCTTTTGCTGGGTATAAACCATTGACTGAACCCTCATGCAGTAGTCTGTGTTACAGCCAAATATTCTACCATGGGATTTGAGGAGGAGCAATTCAAGTACTGTTCTGTCTTGATCAAACTTGTGAGGAGCACAAAATGTAAATTTTACTTCTTAAGCTAGGGAATCATGTGGTCAGAGCTGCCAGCCATGTGACTGAAACAAATAGGCTCTAACACACAAACTTATATAGATTCTTATTTTGATATGCACGTCATTTTACAGTTAAAACCATTAAGTCCTTTTGATTTCAAACAGAGAATTCTCTTTAGTGAAGAAGAAAGGGTGCCTTGGGTGTGGGTAGGGAACAGGAGGAAAAGTTTACAGTGAAAATCAGCCAGGCAAGGAAAGTGGAAGGGCCAAGGATTCTTCTCAAAAAGGAAGGTCCTCTTTATCTCTCTCTCTGTCTTCTAGGAAGGTCATTTTTTTTTTAATAAAAGAAAAGAACAAAACAAAATAACAAAAACAAAGACATAAACAAAACAACATAAAACAGTAAAAATTATACAGAGTTTCAGAATGAGTTGATAAAAAATTAACAATGGTTGTTTGTATTATATATTGTTATCTTCAAAGTGGTTACTCAGATAACCAGATCTAGGAATGTAAGATTGATCAAATAATTAAACATTAACTCTTCCTTTCAATAAACCAATAGAACTTAGTATAACTACCATAGCTATCTTTTATATATATATATATATATATATATACACACATACACACATATTTTTCCCCCTTCAAAGTAAAGATGAGCGCTCTCTGGATAGGAAGTGGTTGGTTTATGTACTGCACAGGGATTGATGGAAAGTCAAAGAACTTCCTGTCTGAGTGTCTTACTATGTCAGAGAACTGTGAGGCAAAATAATTTGCAGAGAGCGGTCAACAATATCAGTCTTAAAACTTAAGAAAAGAACTGAGGCTTTAGCTGGAGAAAGATAGCATCTTTAAAAAGGGCATATTATAAGATTTCAGAGAAGAATTAACTATCTAAGTGAGTTTATTTATTACTGTACTCATTTTTATGAATGAGTTGGAAGCATAATTTTAGAATAAGCAAGCTTTGCCACCATTCTGAACACAGCATCCATACTTGAAAGAAATATGTATTTTTTTAGGTAATGATTTTAAAGGATAGCCCTGATTTCCATGCATGACCTTTCACACTTAAAAAAAAACCGTGTTTCCATATTTCATAACAATGCAGACCATGTGATTATATAAGTTTGCACATCTGATGGAATGAAACTGCACAATGGCACTGTGACAAACCCTCAAACACTGCCCCACATCACATGCCTGGTTTTGATATTGTGCTAGAATTTTGCAGGAAGAAACCACCAGGTGAAATCGAATGAAGTGTACATTTACCACCTTACAACTTTTTGTGAACTTATGATCATTACAGAATGAAAAGCAAAAGGAAGCAGAGCAGACATACACCCCTCTTTGAAGAGCTGAACACATGTTTTGGTGTGTTCTGCAAGAGAAGATAATCCAAGAGGTATAACTTTAAATTAGCATCTCTGTTTACAAAGTTTCTGTCAGCCATGATAAAAACAAACACTGGAATTAGATTGAAATTGAGAAATCTAAATTAATTACTAAAATGATGGCACCAGACCTTTGGTAAATATCTGTAAA
Organism: Chinchilla lanigera; assembly: GCF_000276665.1. NCBI lineage: Eukaryota > Metazoa > Chordata > Mammalia > Rodentia > Chinchillidae > Chinchilla > Chinchilla lanigera. The sequence continues at coordinate 3,793,343 of NW_004955483.1, read as the reverse complement.
TTATTTTGCTGAGGGAAGTATATTGTCCCACTTTTCTTAGAAGAGGTTCACTTTGCTCGTCACAAATTATAAAGCAAGGTCTGAAACTTCCTTTAATTAATCTGAAAGCAATTTAATATGTTGTTTCAAGTATGTGGAGTACAAAAACAATCAAATTTTTGCCCAAATTTTGAATAGCTATTTATTGCTAATTATAATATATATTTTGAACATGGGCAAAGCCCAGCAGGATATAGCTGAACACAAAGAAATCTCCAGTCACCTTGCTACAGCCAGGTTCCTTTAACTCAACAAGTGAAGCTATGAAAGCAAAAAGAGTGACAGCAATAAGACTTTATCTTTGTGTCATCAGGTATATACCTAGAAACCTAGAATAATATCACTAGTGAGAATTTATGTATAAACATTTTTCAATCCCAGTCTCCTAGACAAACACTGACTTTTTATTGGACGGCTAACTGCACTGAGCTTTCATTGCAGGCATTATATTAGATGTGAATCAGCAAATACACTACTCAATGCATGGGATGTTTTCAAAGTGGTAAAGTGTTCTCCTGGGTATAAGATGGTTAAGTTGCCTTAACAAGTTCAGAGTTAGAAGGAAGCAATGTTGTAATCATCTAAAAATATAATGCATTTAAATCCATTTATCTAATTATTTTTTAAAACCTTTAAAAATTGCAAATTATGGCGATTGAATTTCTCAGGCACATTCTCACCCTGTCAATTTCATGCACATTCCCTGAGTCAGATGCACCCCACTTCTAGATGTGCTGAGCTGGCAAGTTTGTCAGGTGTCATTTTATTCTTGGTTTCTGATTTTCAGATGGAGGAAGATACCATGGGGAACAGCTGGAATGTCAACTGATGTAATTGCTGGTGAATTACTACACAGTGTGCATGTTTCTATCAGTTGGCATGAAAATTGGAGGGGTTCCAAGGTGTAATGTTCAAGAAAAGGAAAAAGAAAAAGAAATAAATTCATCTTGAGCATAGAATAAACCATAAAGTAGTTTTACGGCTTTAAAATGATTATCTATCAGTAGTCCTACTGATTGGAACCTCCACTCCAAACCCTACATCCATAAAAGCAACTCCTGCTTAATATATTCACTTGAATTTCTTATAGACATCTAGAAATGGATCTCATGTTCTTCTCAAATTTGCTGTATGTATGCTCTATGTGCAAATGGGTGTTCAGGGAAAATCTCAAGGCATTCTTGACTCTTCTTTCTCTCATTCTCACCACGCAGTTTCCCTGGGACAATAAGCTAGCTCTATTTTCAGACATATACAAAGTACTGCTGTTTCCCAGCTTCTCTGTGGCCCCGCTTTAGTCTCAGCTAGCATTTTCCTTGACCACGTAACTGCAGTTCCCCCTGTCTGCTCTTCTGTGTGCACTCCACAGAGCATGAAACATCAGACAGGTTACACCTTTTACTCCTTAATTCCTATAACACCAAATGCTTCCACTGTGTAGCTGAAGCCCTCAGAGATCCTAGAATATCCCACCTTGACAGCCCTCATCCCCGTGTTGCCCCAGCAGAGCCTCCTCTCCCCAGCCATACTACATTGCTTCATATGGTCCAGATGTCTTGAGAGGCTGCTTACTTTGCTTGCAAAGCTGTTCCTGTGGACTTTGTCATCTTTGCCAGGATTTTCCTTAAATTTCATTCAACTAGATCTCTCCAGACTACCCCCTCAGATGACTAAAAATGTCAAGTATTCATGAGGAAACAGAGCAGCTTGGTGAGGATAAAATGACCGAATTCTTTAGAGCACAGCTTAGCAGTTTCTTACAAGGTGACCCAAACACTAAGCATAGTTCCCAGGAATTGTACTCAAGATAAACAAAAGGTGCACACAGACATACACACACATGTGTGTGCATACTATGCATGCATGAAAGTTAATCTGACGGGGTATATTTATAATAGCCAAGAGCTGCAAATCATTGCAATGTTTTTTATCAGAGAGAAGGATAAACAAGGTGAATTATATCCATATAACACAATATTATTCAGTGACATAACAAAGAACCTACAATAAACCTGGTAGCATGGATGAATCTCAAGCATATACCAAGCCAAAAATACTTTAGGAAAAGTACAGGTTGGCTTATTTTATGTGCACCATATTCTACAGATGACAAAAGTAGACTTATAATTAAAAAAAAAAGCAAGGTACTCATATATGGTGCTCTGGAACTGAGAGTATTTCCTAAGAAAGAAGATGAGAAAATCTGCAGGAATGAAGGTCATCTATTCTTCTCTTTTCCTCCTTCTTTCCCTCCCCCTCTCTCTCCCTGTCTTCTGCTTTTCCTTCTTTCCTGCTTTTACCCTCCTTCCCTTCCTTTCTCTTCTTTGTCCTCTCTCTCTTCCTTCCTTCCTTCCATCCTTTCTCATTCCCTCCCTCCCTCCCTCCCTTCCTTCTTTCCTTCCTTCCTTTTTTCCTTCCTTTCTTTCTCCATTTCTTTCATTTTTTTTTTTTTTGTGCAAATCTACGAATCAAAACCAGGCCTTTGAGTGTGCAAGGTAAATGTTCTATTGAGCTATATCTCCAGCACAATATTCCATATCTTGATTCAGAGGTAATTACATGGATGTGCAGATCAGACATAACTTGCTGAACTATAACCTTATAATCTTTACAATGTAGTGTAGCCAAATTAAGCCTTAATAAAATTGATTTCTAAAAGGAAAATTGATCTGGAGTCTACTTACCATTTTCTAGAAAATTAAAAAAATCAGTTACTAACACATATATTATCTAAAAAGATTTCACTAATATAAAAATTAAAGAGATTTTGTGAGAATTCAATACAATTAGAACACAAAATTTATTTGCTTGTTTTTTATTATTAGCTTTACATTTATGGTATTATTTCACATGTATTATATTACTATATAATTAATATTTATTGAATGTATGTGGTATGAAAGAAACTGTGAACTGAGCTGGTTATACCTATTGATATTGTAATTATTTGTATATTACAATATTTAGTTATGGACCACACTGAATATTTTATACTTAAAATATGTGAAATGCCACTAGAGATAAATTTATAAGTTTGAATTTGTATTTATTAGATACCAGAAATGTATTAGATATGTATTAGATACCAGAAATAATTGAAATGCTTGCTCATTCCTCAAGTTATATTACTGTATACTGAAAATTTTAAAAAGTAAAAGGAAGAATATAATAAACCTAAGGGCAGAATGAAATAAGCAAAAATATGTAAATGACCAACAAATCTAAAAGTAAATCTTTAAAATTCAGATAGAAAAGACACTTCAGTCAAAACATCAATCAAGAAAAGGAAAGTACAAACATACTGCGTTAGGATAGGCAGTCAATACTATGTTCAAAAGTATACTAACTACTGAAATATAGCGAAGACCAGCTACTAACAATGTAAAAGCATATTTAATTGGATCATCTTAGTATAAAACTTTAAAATGTTATGGAACATGCAATTATTTAAAATAACTAAAATTTCAAGAATAAATGGAGACTTTTAAAAACATGTTGAGAAATGGATAGGGCACCCTGACATGGACAACATCAGGAGGCAGGGATTAGGCACCTTATTTGCATCTCCAACCCTCATAGAAGTCTTCTGGAAGGTTTTCTGATTTTATCGAAGGCTGTCGTTGATGTGGGCCTGCAGCTGTGCTGTACGCTGTACATCTCAGCTACTTCTCCAGCTTAATCTTCAAGGGCTCCCTCCTGGGTTCTGACTCCTGTGCTGCACCACTTTGCTGTTCCTACAAGAAAAAAAAAATTAAGAGGGACAGAATCTGAAGAAAACTACTTCCTACTCCTTCAAAAGAAATAGTTTTATCAAATTATCAAATTTCACATGCCTATTTTTTGAAATCTGTCTAACTGAAAAAAGACGAAATTTTAAATAGACATTCTCATTTAAAATATCATCAATACAAACAACAAACTGAATTCACTAGAGTATTAAAATCATGGTATAGTCTCCAGAACTGCAAAATTAATTGAGTAAGAAATGATGTTGAGTATCGTTACCTGAAGGTAATCAGTTTAAAAAATATAAAAAAACCAAAACACTACTGGTAATAGTGCTAAATCAATACTAAAAAACATAGCAAAATTGAAATAAAATAGATCTTTCATTACTTTATAGAAGGAAAATTCCAAAATCTGTAACAAATATTTTAATCTGACAGAGGTATTCTCATTCAATTTAGATGAGATTGGGCGCATTCAGGGTGGCATGGTCATAGATGTTCATTTAATTTAAAACAAAACAAGGAAGTTTTGTATTTCTGCTAACCCTGAGCATTATAATGGTGATCATAATCAATATACTGAGATGAAAAATAAGAGACATAAACATCTATTCCTGACAAATTCAGAACACATTATTTGTAAGTATATTATTGCCTACATAGAAAATATATTCACAATTTATTAAAAGAAAGAAAATTTCAGTAAACTTACTACATAGAAAAATATTGTATAATAATAAGTAAATTTCCACTGTACCTATAACAAATCATTAGAGGTCATAATAGAAAATATAGTACTAAAAGTAATAACCAAAACAAAAGTTAACAACAGGAGGAACAAAGAATTTTATGTTCCTAAAAAATATTAAAAAGCAGAAATATAGTTTGAAAACTCAAATATAGGAGGAAATTTTAAAATATCATCAAAATCATAAGAGAGAATTATACTTGGAGAAATAGACTATAAATATTCATAAATATCAAATCTCATTATCATATAGATATCAACTCATTACAAAATAAACTATATACTGTTATTTCTAAATAATGTAAGGTATGTCTGCATAGATACATATACACACACATATATCCATAATCAGAATTTAGGTAGCAGGGCATAGTGGTGCACGTCTGTAATCCCAGCACTGGGGAGGCTGAGGCAGTAGGATCATTGTGAGTTCGAGGCCAGCCTGGGCTACAAAGTGAGCTCAAGGCCAGCCTGAACTGCATAGTGAGATCCTATCTCAGAAAGACAAAAATAATTTGAACAGATTCTTTTAATTTTTATAGAATCTAAAAGTAAGAAAATATAAAGTAACCACCTCATCTTATATGTATCAACTGTCAGAGATTTAAATGTTTCATCAGAATAAATATAGTAGAAACATCATGAGTTTACAAAACTTAATGAAAATAACAGGAAAAAAGACTCTGAAGTCATTTGGCAAAAAATAAAAAGTGTGTAGGCAACAACCTAGATATTTTTATTTTACATAAATAAGTGCAAGCAATTCTGTATATAAAAGCCATCTGTACACAGAAATTTTTTTTCTAATGGCTAATTTAGAAATAGACAAATTGAAAGAAAACACAGAGAAACTGTTAATGAGTCCTTGATTGATCAATATTGCACGTCTCTATCTGTTTTCATGAGAAACCACTCTGAAGATATCAATATGTAACGCAACAAGCATTGTTAATTTCCTACCACTTTGTTTGTAACTCTGTACTGTCTGTACTGTTCTTCTGCTATTTTGTAAAAGGTTGTCTGTCTGTTAATGTTTTCCTCCTTTTATTTTTAAAATAAAAAAAAAACTAAACTTGGAAATAGTTTTAGTGTTAAAAAATAATCATAGTAGAATTTTAAAACTGACAAGCAAAAAATGTCTCCAGGGAGACTGGAAGGCAGAAAACAGAGTATAGGAATATGCTTCACCAGGAGGACTACACAAACCACGCAGAATAGATCTTGTAAACAATATATAAAAGAGCAAGTTGCAAAACGATTGAAAGTATGTATGAATGTAATAACATATAAGCTACTGCTATGTTTTGTAAAGAATTACCTCTGTGTCATATATGTACTGACTCAGGAAACAGAATTTGTGACAGCATTTGACTCTGTCTAGAGCAGATAGGAGAGAAAAATGGAAATATACAAGGGAGTATTAGGACCATAAACTCCTTCATTAATACTTGCTGTTACAAAGTGGGACTCAGAATAAAAGATGACAACATAAATACTCATCTCAGACTAGGACACAGAAGAGTATCTCTTGAAGTATTATACTCTGTGTGATTTTTCCTGAGTTTCTAAGCAAACAGTTTATTATTAAGCTAATGCTAATTTATCAGTTAGCTTACTAATTAAGGATCTGTTGACATGCATGAACACCTAATGATTTACTGAGATACCTAAGTAAGGCGGTGGTATTCCTTCTCAACTAAAGAATGAAAGCCCCAACAATCTTCCAGCTAAACCATATTTAATGGTGAAAGACAGATGCATTCCTTCTAAGATCAGGTACAAGACCAGGATGTCCATTCACACCACTTCTATTCAAGGTTTTACTTGAAGATTTAGTCACATCAAATAAGAAGGAAAAGTAAATAAAATACATCTAGTTTGGAAAGAAGTAAAATCATCAGTGTTACCAGATTAGACATTCTTGTATGTATATAGAAAATTCTAAGGAATCTATGAATAAACTAGCAATACAGTAATTCAGCAAGGTTGTACATTATAAGATCAAAACACAAGAATCAATTTTGCTTTCATATACTTGCAGGGGAAAATACAAAGATAAAATTTTTAAAATTCCATTTGCAATAGCATCCAAAAGAAAAAAATCCTTAGTAATAAGTTTAACAGAATAATCTTAATAATCAGAATAATCTTATTAAACTTAGTAATAAGTTTAACAGAATAATCTTAATAATCAGAATAATCTTAATAAACAGTAATAAGTTTAACAGAATGTTAACAGTTTAACAGGATTCTAGTTAAGGTATTCTGTCTCAGGTATTCTGGATCCCTGGCAAATCCATATGAATTTTAGACTCAGCTTGTCAATTTCTACAGAGCAGGCAGCTGGAGTTCTATAGGGATTATATTTAATCTGAAGATAATTTGGGGCAGCATTTCCATCTTAACAATATCAAGTCTTCTTATTTATGAAAACGAATATTTATACATTTATTATGTATTTTTAAATTTCTTTCAAAATAGTTCCTACAAAGGAACTGAATAGATAGCTTTCCTACAATTATATACACATGTTCAATAAGCATAAGGAAAAATGGTTGGCCTTATTAGTGATCTGAGGAATGCAAATTAAAACCACAGCAAGTTATCACTTCATAAAACACCAGGATGGCTAGAATCACAGTCAGATAATAACATGTGTTGGCAGGGATATGTAAAACCCTGCAACTTCACAAGCTTTTGGGAGGAGTTGAAAATCATGCAGCCACTTTGCAACTAATCTGGCAGTTCTTCAAATGGTTAGGCATCAAGTTTCCATATGTCCTGACAATTCCATTCCAAGGGTGTGTACTTAAAAGAAATAAAATATTATATCCACACAAAGACTCATACATGAATATTTATGGTACTGTTGTTCATAGTATCCAAATATAGAATCATCCATCAGTGGATGAATGCATAAAAAGGTGACACACTAAATCCATAATGGGATATTTTTCAAACATGAATGAACACCTGTCACAATATGGGTGAACCTTGAAAACATTATGCTAAGTGAAAACAATCAGTCACCAGGATCATATTATATAAGTATATTAATATGAAATGCCCAGAACACAAATACAAGGTATAATTGAAACATATGATGAATGTTGAAATGAAAAAGTAAGTACAGTAAAAGACACATCGCCACTGCTTCCCCTTCAAAGTACGCTTTGCTTTTAACACACTTACACTATCAATTTTGCCACTTTCTGAAGTGATTCTGGAAGACTTGTTCTGCGTGTATCCTTATCCTTAGTTAAGCTGTCCTGGTTGTTTTAAGGTCCTGGATCCATTCAAAACGTTTTCCTTCCATGATCATTTTGACTTTGGAGAAGATCCAGAAGTCACACCCTGCCAGAGCCTATGAACAAGGTGGATAAAGACACGTAATGTATGAGCCTGCCTTTGTGTTGAATGACATAGGGAAGCAGCATTCACTAAATTTTTGATCATACCTCATAAAAACATGGAAGAGAATTTCTAGGACTGCTACAGAGTAAAGAATGATGGGATAAGAGTGTTTGAAGCCAGCCAACAAGTCAGAGTATTTCGAGGGTGCTAATGGCAATGTTACTTTTACTATAATTTTTTAAAAAAATTAAAAACATGTCATATTTTTCAACGATCCCTTTTGTATAGAAACAGGTAGGGTAGAAGTGGCTGTTAAAGGTTGAGAAATTGGGGAAATGGGAGTTGATAGCTAAAATGCACAGGATGTATGAGGTTATTTAAATGTCATGACATTGTCTGTTGAAAGATCATGCATATCTATGCCTATACTAGATACCAATAACCATGCATTTTAAAATTTCTCTTACTAGTACATGTTAGCACTACATAATGATTACATTCATTGTGCAGAGTTGATATATGCACATACCACGTCTTAATTCATTTTTCTTCTCCTTCTCCTACTCTCCCTCCTCCATCTCTTGGGCATCTTCTCTTCTGTAAAAGATCAATCTCCCTGTTTCCTGTTATCTATCTTTTATTTGCCTTTCTAATTTATTTATAATTTGGGTTACTCTCATAAGAGTAAGCATATGATAGTTAAAGCTTCTGTGTCTGATTTATTTTGTTAAATGAGTGAAAGTGAAGCATGAATCATATCTCAATATAGCCATTATAAAATGAAAAAAATTCCATCAGTCTACTAAAAATAATCACTTAGAAAAATCTATGCCTGAATTGTGTCTAATCACAACTTTAAGGTTTAAAGTGCTTCTCACCATTGTATGAAATTTACATTTTATCCATCAGAATCATCAGCAAATGGCATTACTCCTGCACCTTCAAAATTCTGCCGAATAATAACTCTTGCTATCTGAGCTGCCAACATCACATCTGATGCTTTATTACGCATTCCTCTGCAGTTGCATTTGTCTTCTGTTTGCTTTTCCTTCAATTATCACAGGAGTGTTTCATAGAAATTACAAGACCTATGCACTATAAACAGCCATTCAAAATTTCCAGCCTCAATAAGAAGTTAATTTATGCTTACTCTTTTATTATATTCTCTCACCTACTTGGCTTATAGTTCTATAAATGCATTTATTTCCAGCCCCACATGGACTATTTTATTGACAATATATTATTCCTTATTATATTTGCATTAAACTCAAATTCTCAACTACTGGTCCATTCTCCACCCTCTATATTTTCCAAATTTATAGGTCACCTACGTATCTTTTCCTTCTGTATATTAAGATCAATTATAAAATGCAGAATGATTTTTAAAATATATGGATTAATATTTATACCCGTTCTTTAACTTTCATTAAAATAAGTAGCACCCATCAATGTGTAAAGGTTACTGTATGTCAGTCATTATGGGACTGGTATAACTTTTAACACTATTAAAAGAAGAAAAGAATGAAAAAAAGGAAAGAGAAAACAAAGGAGAATTTTGATGCAAAGAATGACTAGGAGTCAAGCTAGCTTACCATATGTGAAGGATTTGAAAAGGCTTTTCATGTTGGCAAGGTGGCACAGTTTGGTAAAAATGGAGCTGAACTCAGAGTCAGGAGAGTTGAACCTTGGAAAATGTGTATGAACTCTCTTCGTAACAATGTCTGCTGTGCTTCAACTCACACTGAATTTTGGCTGGTTCCCAACTTTAAGATATCTGAGTCTGTTTTCTCCACCAGCCTGTCAAAACTAAAGTCATAGAATTCACAGAATTACATTGCTTTCGATAGCTCATGTGTTGTATCTCCACTTTGAATTGATACATTTTTGTTTTGAAGGTAGTGTATTAGAAAATTATCTACGTCATCAAAGTTTTGTCATTTGTCATCAGCATTATTGGTGTATTCTTCTATATATTCTGGTCTGACATGTCATGAATTGAACTCCTTTGAGTGCGACCAGAGGAACCACTGAGACCACTTCTTAAGCACTGCACCACCTCCAGAAATGTAGGATCAGTCTTTTACCATATGATCCTCCTGGGAGGGGACCTAATATCCCAGCAGCAGTAGATGGTAGGTACAGGCAAACACACATCATTATTCATGACTTCATCTTTTTTTCTATCAGAGATTAGCTCTCTCTCTCCTTCTCAAACCTCATGTTGACAAAGAAAGAGATGTAGCACAGAGAGGAAGGCCTAAGAGAGACAAGGGGAAATATGTGAACAAAACAAGGAAAATGGGTGAAGTCAGCTGAATTGCAAATGAAAAATGAGAATAGCTGAACCTATGGAGAGCTCTGGACCCTCGTGGAGGAAGCAGAGAGGAAGTCAGGTGTCACAGGTGGTGGGGACATGTGTGCTTGCATTCAGCTCTGTGGAGCATTCTGAATGCTGGTCCTACCAATTGCAAAGGATAGCTTTGCCTTTAGCTGTCCTACATCAGCATGGAAACTCGGTTATGTCTTTATGTAAACAAGAGTTGTAGAGGGATTCAAACTGTGGAGTCCCCTCTACATATAGGACCATATATAAAGCATGTTTTTGTGATCAGCAGTGGTCCATCCCCTGTTCATGGCTTTATTTATTATGTGTCCTGTTTGCTATTGTCTAACTGCAAGTGGGGAAACAGGGGGAGGAAATATTGCCTACACTTTCAGCAATGAAAAGGTCCACAAATAAGAATAAAATAAAAGTTTTGCCTCAATGCTAAAATATTTTATTGTTATTATATCATTATAATGTATTACTACCACATTTTTATGTATACAATGTACATATATGCATGCTGTACATGAGAGGTATGGTTAAACTACTAAATGTTTAAATAAAAGAAGTATCACAGTAAAAGATAAACTTCTGGAAGTCCTCTTTTGTGAGTTTCTTTAGCTGTACTCTTGTGGTCATCTGAACATCATGAATGTATTTAAAATATTTACTTCTCAAGGTCATTTTCACATTGGGATGCTGTTGGGAGTCCCACAGTGAGAGATCCTGTGAATAAGGTCGATGAGGACACAGCATAGTATTTTTATCTGACAGGACTGTATGTAAATATAAATTGTAAACTCCAGAAAATGGTAAGAACAGTGGAATAGGGATGTTTGAGGCAAGGGAAGTATTTTGAGGGAGATTAATGGCAATGAGTCTTGTCTTAGTTCCTTTCTTCTCACTGAGATACAGCACCCCACAACCACAACAGAAAGATGGTGAGGATTACTTTGGTTCATGGTTACAGTCCCTGGTTGGCTGGCTCCAAAGAAGAAATGGAATGGTGGGAGAATCTGGTCAGAGAAAGCCAATCACATCATGATAGAGAAGGGAGGAGCCAGGGGGGAGACACAACTTTCCAGGTCCTTTCCCCTGTGACCCACCAACAACTTCCACACACCACTTCCTAACAACAAGTCAATAGTAGCACCCTCACCATCCAGTCACCTTCCACAAGCCCCACTCCGGACCCTTGTGGCTCTTGGAAACATCTAGATCTAAAGCATACCATGTCATCTACTGTAGTAAAATTTGTAAAAACTTCACCATGATATTTGATTATACCTCATATATGAATGCACAATATATGTATGCATATTTGCATATGTGTATATACATAGTATATTGGGTAAATAAGTCAGTGCAACTGCATTAAATTATAATTACAAATAACCATTACACAATTATTTTGTATAACACACCAGACTGCCGCACTATTTTCCGCTTTCTTGTGTATTCTTTCATTGATGTTTTTTCTTCAACACAAATGTCATAAACTAAAACGAAGTGGAAAAGCTGTATCTTTTGTTCTTTTTACATTAATTTTGGGCTTGCACTTAGAAAGGGACCGTTTGATGGTGTTCTATGGAGCACTGCTACAAACTGATCTCCCAAACTTTACAAGTAGAATTTAGTTGTTTATTTTTCCAGTACCAGGAATCAAACTCACGACTTGGCACTTGCCAGGCAGGCACTGTGCCACTGAGCTAAATCCCCAGCCCTACAAGTAGACTTTAAATGCCCAGAGTATGGCTCGGGGTCCGCTTCCTACTCACCTTCACCAGTGTGCAGGTCAGAGGGCTAAAGTGGTAGTCACTGTGTTATGGATGGAGATTCCTTCCAGGTTCCTGATGTGCCAAACAAAGAATTGGACAAGACACTCAGGAAAAAAAAATGAAACTGTACATTTATTAAAGGCAGAAAACAATCTGCTCTGCAGAGGGAGAGTGGGCTTGCAAAAAGGCTCACAGTAGCCCTGTGGGTAAGGGAAAGGATTCTTTCATTTTTGGTCAAGAGTCCAAGGCCCTCTGAGAACAGTGTCTGGGGACAGTTGGGCAAATCCTGAAGAATCGTACCCTCTATGTTAATCGCACATGTCCCTTCCCATAGTTCACTGTTACAGTTGTATCCATGAGATCCAAGCCATGTGGATGAGCAGATAATCAATTCATTTATGGCCAGCATTTACCACTAGACCCTCTGAGGAAATTCTGTGTCCACACATGACTTGAGAGTTTTGCCAAGTACTGGTTTATGACCTACGATTTCAAGTGTGGCTATTGTTTGAAGGTCAGACAGGAGGGATCTTAGGACAAACCAGGACCCTTAAACATTGAAGGACAGGTGTTCCTCCACAAATGATTAGTAGGAAGGCATGTTCTAGCCCATGCTAATTATCAACTGATTGTGGCCATTTTTTTTTTTTTTCAGTTATCAGGATCTACATTTCAGAAGAAGCTGACATTTTGTCATGCCAGGGTTGAGTCTTGAGTATTCTAATAAAATCCCTGTAATTTTCTTTACTAATTTTTGCTGATTGATTTACGGATAGGCATGTAATACAGTCTGGCAAATAACCCAAGCCCTTTGCAAGGGGGCTTTTGCAAGCATCATTTTCTCTCTTAAAAATAGGATAAGGGCACAGGGATAGTAGAGCACTTGCATATCATGCCCAAGGACCTGGCTTGGATCCCCAGTACTAAAAGAAAAGAACCATAAATGAAGGCTTTTTCCTAATGGTAACTGATGCTCAGAGCAGTTGCAGTCAGGTCATGACCATCCAAAGAGAGGCCAGAACACTAAGGCGAAGTGAGAAAAAAGGTGATCGGAGTGTGAGAATGAGCAGTTAACATAACTAATCCTAAAACCACTGCTCCTCTCTGGTTCCTACTCTGTAAACTTGTTAGCTGACTTCCTTCTACAGGCTGTTTTTACACTTTCACTTCATGGATTTTCTCATTTCAATAAGTCAGGCTGGCACAGCCTGACACTGCACAATTCTATGGATGTATACAGGATTTAGAGGCCGAGGACCTGAAGTTGAATCTTGAGTACTACATTCTCATGTGAAGAACTTGAGTCAGTGTTTACCTTCAGACCTTCATCTGTTCTTGCAGTCAATAACTCAGACCTCAGACACACAGTGGCTTCAGATTCCACCCTCACTTGTCTAGGAAAATGGAACAGGTATACAAAGCAACACAAAAAGCAGTCTCTACTCTATGGATTAGGTGTAGCTAATGTATAATATTCCTGTGAGCTGTCACATATAACTCTGGGAGTGTGACTGTCCTTCTTCTCCTTTATAAGATTCTGGGTTTCTGGGTTCTTTTCCCAAAGGTGATGGTAGGCATTTGACACCATACGAAAGTAAAACTAGATGAGGTTGTTTGTAACTGATTTGAATCAAAATTAGTGAAATAAAATTTAATGAAATCGAAAATTTAAGTCAAGGACACAAGTTCAAGCTAAGTTTTTGTGCAAAACGGGATTTCTCCAGCATGTGCTGGAATCATGCACAGGTTCAACAGATCCAATCATAGGTCAATCGGAATATTTTCTTTTCTTGTTGCATTTCCTCCAAATAAACTTCTGTGTTGAATCCTATTCAATATCTGCAGCAATTCTCCTTGCAAATACTCCTCAGACTGTCTCCTATACTGGACACAGCTAGACTTTATGCAATCCACAATAGATCTCTCATTTGCTATTTCTTCCCCCTTAGGTTACAGTCATTAGCAAAAAACAAAACAAAACAAAACAAAGCAACAACAATAAAAAAAGGCCAGGAATCTTAGGATTAAGACAACCAGATCTGAACATGAAGACTCAGTATGCTCTGGTCTCTTCTGTACTCTCATCTTTCCTGATGTTCTTGCGGCCAAAGAGGGCAAAAAAAATTCACATTTTGTTATGTTTTTCTCTGTCAAGTTTATCTCTTTCTCTTAATATGTCTCTGTCTTATATCAGTCACTTATTGACTTGTATGTATTCTACTGCCCCTGCTGTATCTTGTGAGTGGGATGTACAACGGAGTTGGTGTAAAAATAGAGAAAGACTATATAAGAAGATAAATTCATTGAAAGGATAGAAGATAAGAGACAATCAGGGGCTGAAAAGATGGCTCATTTTGTGCAATGAATATAGAATTTTGCTTGGGCTGATGAAAAGCTTTGGAGCTACAACATGGTTGAATGTTGCACAACATTTTGAACGTACTTACTGCCAGGAACTTGAAAACTATGAAGAATTTAAAAGGCAAATATTAGGTTTATTTTACTACAACAATAAAATAACTTTCAAGTAACGTATTGGATGAAATTTTTCACTGAGAAACATTTTATTAAATCTAAGGTCTCATTTGCAAGGTGATCTACACTAGTCTAGCAAGTCACCAGCAAATGACTTTCCTGATTCATGTGAGAGTAAGTCAGGAAATACTCTGACCCTAGAAGTGTAACCATCCTTTTGCCTGCTTTGGGTAAAAGCTAGTGTGGCTGCATTTTTCCTTTTTAAAGGATGGGACCCTTTAGATTGATGAGCCTCAAATCTCACCATAGTTTTTCTGCTTTTAAGCTCATGTCTCTACTCCTCTAATAACAATAGCATTTAGCAGGATAGCAGAAACACTTTAAAATGCATGTTTATTTTACACATGTATCTAAGAATGAGGCAAGCAAGATGCAAAGAGCACAAATGGTTCACGTGACCAGGAATGAGGGCTCCACAGCCCTACACAGAGTATATTCTAATGGTGATCTAACTCATGAAGCTCTAAGAATTTCTCTTTCTCATCGGTAAATTTCCTTGTATGATCATTTTCTTCATTTGAGGTCTGTGTTGAAGTAGGGTGCTTAGATAGCATCCTTTTCTACCTACAAAGAGTAGCCTAGTTTTTATTCATGACTATATCTTTCTCTGCCTGAACCTAATAACCCTCCTCTAGGTAAAAGTCAAGTCAGTTTGGCAGATGAAATAATCATGATGGCAACACTAAGGAGAAACACACAAATGAAAAAAAAAATAACTGTTGGGTTGAATATAAACAGAATAATCCATTAGGGACCCCCAGATTCTTGACTCATGAAGAAAAGGGGAGCGTGACTCGAACTTCACTGTGAACAACTTGATTCTCTATAAGGCATAAGTGAAACTCCCAGTTTTTAGCTCTGGGATGAGGAAAGTGGTTTGGAGAACCAACCGAAGTGGAGGGTGAGGTGGCCCAGGAATGCTCAGTCCTGGTCTTGTTAAGATTCTGCATGCTCCAAACAGCACAAAGGCTTGACTGCAAAATGCCATACAGAAATCATGGCATCAGTAGAGTGGCATTCCCTGCCCTGGTGCTGATATGGGCAGGTAATATCATCAGTATTCAGGGCACATGACACAGGTGCATCTGGTATTTGTAGGAGCCTGAAACAGAAGAATCAATCACATTAGAGTCATCAGAACAAGCACACTTAGGCCCAAGGTAAGAGGGAAGTGAAGTCTGTGAGAATCCAATGCCTTATATGTATTTTCTAGGACTTATGACTTTGTTTTTCTTCACTCTTGGAGCTTCTTACAAGATGACTGACAGAAAATAATTGATATTTTACTTGAGCCTAAAGATAACTGTCTAGATTAGAGCTCACATATTTCTTTCTTATTTAGAAAACAAATGCTGTGTGCTGAGAATAGTAGCAGGAGGAAGACATAGATCCCATATTTAACACTGGGGATTAGGACAACCAAACAAGCAATGCACATATGCCATGATAAATAATATGCAAGGGGGTGATTTAACATACAGGCAAACTTGTATAATTAGCCACTTGTGGTAATTTAAAAAGAGAAGTCAAAAACAGTTTCTTGGTGGAGAGGTTGGGCTCACACTGCTAAATAAAAGAGTATATTCCTCTAGTAAAAGGGAATATAAATAGGGTTAGGAGAAAGGGTACTGAGAACAACTCACAGGCACACAAAAGACCACCTTTACTTTTATGAAGTTCCTCCAGGTAGAGTGTGGAATAGGGATGTTTTTGAGAATTTTTCAACTGTTATCTTATTTTTGACACTATTTTACATAAAAGTCAAAGGAGAAATCACCACAAAGACTCTGAAGAGTATTGTCTTTCACCAAGAAAGAGCTTGATGAAGGTTCATTTTCAGTCATAATTCCAATGCAAAATTAAGTGTCTGCTCCAGTGTGTGTGTGTGTGTGTGTGTGTGTGTATGTGTTTGCACATGGTCCTGGTAATAGAGAGATAGAGAGGTTAACAGTGAATTAAGTGTAATACTTATATGACAAGGGAGAAGGATGATTAGGCACTGCTGGCAGAGCACTGCTAGAATCGGACTCATCTCTCCACAGGTATGGTCTGGTGCCCCTCCATGCTTCCCTGGACACATCACGGGCAGCATGTGGGGAAGAGGTCTTCAGAAGGGTGTCCAGGGACAACATGTGGCTCTTGCAGATCATAACGAGGTGTTTATGAGTCTTCTCCACTTGAAAGGAGTCTGTGCTCCCAACACTCATCTTTGTCACACTGCTGAAGGATATGGCATGATCCCCAGTCTTACAGGCTGGTGTGCTCTTTGATCCCTGGTGGGATCTCACTGAAGGTTGTTTCCTCTTGTGATACTTGATGGATGCTAACGTAGTTCATGCTAATCAGGTTCAAGCCCTCCTAAAACTGAACATTTTAAGCAATTGCTCTTGTTGTTGTTTCTTTCCCTCAGTTTCGGCAACTGTCCAAACTAAGTTTTTTCTGTATAGCCATTTATTTCATGCATTATACATAAACACTGTGTGTACTCCAATCATTCAGCAGAAACACACCCACTGCTTACTTTGTGTCAAATCTCTGCCAGGTGCTGAGGATATAATTTTAGATATCAGATCATGGAGAATGGCTCCTGTTGTGAAGTGACTTATACCATGAGAAGAAATATGAATTTCAAATAAACAATTAACCAACGTTAATCCAAAAAGCAGAATATTTATACACATATAAAAGGGATACGGATTTATCCAATCGTGAGAGCTGGCTAAGAATCTCCAGAAGACTGATGAAACGTAAAGTCTGCAGTGCAGGCAGGTGAAAACTGGAAGGGATGTAAAGTAGGGAAGAGCAAGAACAATTTGGAAGCAGAAACTGAAGGCTGGGTCAGTGTTTGTGGTCTTTGCTGTTACTGTGTGGATGTCCTACATAAGCCATGCACTTCTTCACAGAGCTCAGCACACACACACACACACACACACACACACACACACACACACACACACACACACCCCTGACACAGAATTAGAGACATCTCAGGAGGATGCAAGATAAGCAGAATTGGCTGCAGGACCTGCACCTACTTCCTTGTAAGAAGGCGATCCAGCAGATTGGCAATGTTTGTGAGCCCTAAATAACTGCCACTGCACTTCTGTGCCCCAGATCTCCTGCAAGAATCTTTTTCATGCTTATCTTAAAAGTTGCCATAAAGAAAAGAATTCTGGGAAAGGTAGTTCAGAAAAACTAAGTTTAAAACACAAGGCCACTGCAATAGTGTTAAAAGGATGAAGTTTCTGGCAGATAAGAGATGGCAGATGATACAGGACATACTATTTTTTGAGTCAGATTCAGTCATACAGATGTGTTTACTCTGAGCAATTTTTTTTCTTTTAAGGTATTAGGGACTAATCCCAGGTCATCCTACTGAGCTACATCCCCAGTCTTTTTGATATTGTTTTTGACACATGGTCTCACTAAGTTGCTATGTCGCTCCAGGTTTAAACTTTCTATCCTCCTGCCTCAGTCTCCAAAGTGCTGAGATTACAGGTGTTTACATCAGACCTTATTCCACTAGCATTCTTGAGCTCTACATTGTCCTGGGTAGACTGTATTTCAATCAATGGTAAAACAAAACCCTTAAAAATCGCACATATGATGAGTGTTATAAAGGGGAAGTATAGATATTGTGAGAACTCCTAAATCAATGAAACTCCCTTAACTAGGAGCTCAGGGAAGAATAAACTGAGGTCATTAGCCTTAAAGGTGAAACCAAGGCTAAAGAAACTGCTACCCAAGTGAGGTGTGGGTTCTGTGGAACTGAGAACATGGGGTGATCGGTGAAGTGTGAAGAAGATGGTGGTTGTGAAGGGAGAGCTCTGTGTGTCATGTAAAAACCTTTCAACTCCATTTTAAGTTCATGAAGAGTGTATTGAAGACTTTAATGTGTGGAACTGTTTTCATTATAGGCTTTGAGAGTTGCCTCTGTCTGTCCTAATGGGCTAAGAGGAGTAAAGGCAAAGGGTTTTATTAGGAGAAAGCTATAATGCTTCAACAGGGAACAAAAGGTTTCTAAGGAGGACTGGATCTGTTCATATCCAAATGGATAAGAACAACAAAGACAATTTTGGTTCTACAGTTTGCCAGCTGATGATTAGGGTGGTTTCATGCCTTTTGCTATCTATTATTCACTTATAAAATTGAGATCCTAATAGCTTATTCCACGTACGGTGGCACAGTGTAGGCTTCTGGGAAAGTAGAAACTAAGAAAAGCTCAAGGAAGATTGCTGTTCCTAAGAAAGGAAAGATGCAAGACTGGGTACGAGGCAGGTTGAATTGAATAGCAGTCATGCATATTTCGACTTGTCATTCTTACTTAAGATGGGAAATGGAGGTCTGTTGAAGTGGTCAGTATAAGGCTCTTGAGAAGGAAGGTCACCACGGGCTATATGAATGTACCCAACATGATCATAACAGTTCCTGTAAGAGGGAGACAGGTGATTATACTGGATTGTAGGAAATTTGACAATGGATGTAGAGGTTGGAAAATTATTAGAAAGGGGCCACATGCTAAGGAAAGTAGGTGACTATAAATAGTCAAAAAGGCAAGATACAGATTCTCTCCTAAAACCTTCAGAAAGAATACACACTGGATAACACTTAGTCTAAGATTCTGACCTCCAAAACTGTAAGAGAATAAAGAAACATGTTTTTGTAAAACCACTAAATCTGGGACAGTTACAACAGCATGCAAAATTAGTACATTTAGTGAACAAAAGTCTCCCTTAAACTGGTTCCACAGCAATTTGTTGCCCTTAATCTGTACTGAAATTTGAGCTGCTCATAGACCGGGAGTAGAAGTACATATTAGTCTCCTGCAGAACCACAGAGGACATTCCACAGCCTGTTTCTAAGGGACTTTAAGTCATTTGACAGGGTAACTGTGCTTTGAGAAAAGAGAAATGTAGGAATATTTAAGGCAATACTGAACATAGTGCCTGAGTGGATGTCAGTTCTTGGAATCGAATGAGGCACTGTGGGTTTATGGATATCGGGTGATCAACGGAGCTTTGTCCAGGATCCATCTCCTGAGAGCTCACTTAATACCCAGGAACCTCTATACCACCCCTCTAAATTGAGAAGTGAATTCTTAGAACACACATATTCAGCAATTGGCAAAATTTCCAAGTTGACTACCTGGTTTATATTATTGTGAAAGTGAGTTTTCCATCACAATAAAAAGTATTTGAGGTGAGTAGACTTATAAAGAGAAAAGACTTATTTTGGATCACAATATTGGAGGCTTCTGTCTATGAAGGTTCTGTTGCTTTGGGTCAGGTCTGCGGCAGCACGTCACTGAGAGGAGCAATGCTGTTCACTTTATGACCAGGGAGAAAACGAGGACAAAAAGAAGAGATGGAGGCCACACACTTCCCTCGGGCATCCCCGAGTACCCAAAGACCTCCCATGAGGCCCTCCCTTTTAAATGTTCTACTAGCTCCCAAAAGTGCCATGTTGGGGTACAAACATTTCAAGGCCATTCCAGGCCTGGATTATAGCTGAAAGATCAAATGGAAGCCTCTACTTGATCTCTGTACTTACAAAAAGCAATACTTCACTTCTGCAAGGATTGTAGATAGTAGCTGTGCTACCAAAGTGCAAAAGATTCAGGGGCTGTGGTTCCCAATTCCTCCTACTGAGCTCTCTTATTTGATTTATGCAATGACAGACAGATCTTGGAAAAAGATTGATTATCATAAATTAATCCTATGGTCCTTCTAGCAGCAGTTGTAGCACATCAACATAAGAGAGCTATTTTCTGGCATTTTTTTTCTTTTTACCTATCAGGAATAGGCATTAGAAGTAGTGTTAAGGGTGTGAACTTATCTATCTTGAATTTTTATGGTGTGAACTTACCTACTTGAAATTGCATTTTCCCAAATTCTATTCATATATCTTGTTTTGGACTGACACAGAAGCTACATGTGATCTGAAAGTTGAGTGTAGGGCAGAACAGTTACAGCCCACACACATTGCTGTAGAATTAATATAGGAATCAACGATGTGTTGGAGGAGATAGCAGCCAGTTATGAGCAGTTGCACCTCTTCCTGGTGCATTCCTTATGCTTCTTAATACTGAGGTGGGTAAATATGCAGCTCCACAGTTTGGGGCATGAGAATATCCAGGATCACAGTACTGGTACTAAATGACACCCACAGTTTTGATTTACTTGGGTTTCTACAAGGACGTTTCAGTTACTTTTCTCTTGTTGCTGAGACAAAATACCTGACGCCCAAAGTTAGGGAAGGAAAGATTTACTTAGCTCACAGTTTGTGGAGGTTTCAGCTGGCTGAAAGATTTACTTAGCTCACAGTTTGTGGAGGTTTCAGCTGGCTCCAAGGCAGAGTGGCACATGGTAGAGGGCAACAGTTACTGGCAGTGGAAAACAGCAAAACAACAAGAGCATAAGGGAGGAGCAGTGGTAAGCAGCCTCTTTCTCTCCCTTACATTGTAAGCAATCTATCTGTACCAGAGTGGGTGTAGCACACACATCCATAGTTCCAACATTGGACTATGAATCAATCATAAACTCTAGAAGCTTTTACCCATGACTGCATGAGGCTTTTGGGGGACTTTCAGACACACACCATACCAAGGGAGTTCCCTGGTATTTCTCAGTCTTTTTTATTTCATATTCACCTTCCTTCTCTAAATACAAGTCTTGTTTATGGCTCAGCATTAGATGCTAAAGGAACAGACTTATATAAATTCTCTCAGCATCGTCCATGACTATATAAGCTCTACTTTCTAAAATACATCCTTTACTCTATGTCATGCATAGTTTTCCTTCCTTGATTGACTTCTAACTGCTCATATATCCTACCTCTGTTCACCAAGAATGACTAGAATTAGGCATATGCAAGCATCAGCTAGAATCTCATGAGAAATTGGTTCCTGAATACCATTCTTTAAAACTAAGAACCAGAGTCTCCTGAGAAAAAAATTAAACACATTCTTGTGCCATAAATAAAGTACTTAAATAGTGAAGGTGCTTCCATTGGTTAAAATTGGGATTGTTGGGGCTGGGGATTTAGCTCAGCGGCAAAGCGCCTGCCTGGCAAGCGCAAGGTTGTGAGTTCTGTTCGCGGTACCAGAGAAAAAGCCAAAAAAAATAAAAAAATTAAAAAAAAAATTGGGATTGCTTCAGCACAAAAATGAATCATGATAATAGCAAATTATAGCCCATGA
This sequence comes from Chinchilla lanigera, assembly GCF_000276665.1. Taxonomy (NCBI): domain Eukaryota; kingdom Metazoa; phylum Chordata; class Mammalia; order Rodentia; family Chinchillidae; genus Chinchilla; species Chinchilla lanigera. The sequence goes on along the minus strand of NW_004955483.1, from coordinate 3,771,637 downwards.
AATAGAATTCATGAATCCTTAGTAATATAAGTGAGAAAAAAAGTAACACAATAATCTTTCCCTTATAACAGAATGACAACAAATAAATACAGAAAGAAAAATGATATGAGAAAATTTAGCCATGTATACTTAGGGGATAAAAATTTGAGGAGAAATAAGATATCTGCATAATCTCAGAGCTCCTGCTTCCAAATTGTGTATTAATTGCAAATGGAAAAAGAGCAACTTTACAGTATAGAAATCTGGCACTCAATATGTATATTGACCACTTTCCCATTATTGGGACAAAATGTCCAACACCCATAATGTACAGGAGGAGAGGTTTGTTATGGGTTACATTTCTAGTGGGTTTCATCCATGGTTGGCTGACTCTAAGGGAAAGACAGCATGGTTAAAGGCTATAGAAGAAAACTGTCCACTGCATGGTGGCCAGAAAGCAGAGCAAGAAGGTAGAAGGCTGGGAGGAGAATAAAACCTTCCATTCACAACACCAGTGGCCCAATTCTCCTGACCAGGCCCTACTGCTGAATTTGAGACTTTTGGGGGACATTTTAGATCTCTGCCATAATACCATCCAAAGTACTCAGTCAGTGTCGTCTTTGGGAGAAACCAACATGTTTTTTATGATGTGCTACATAAAGGACACAAGTTCACTTCCATAATTTACATCAGACATGTGCAAATAATTATGATGGAATATCAGATACACCCAACCTCGAGAAAATCCTACAAATAACCGATCTGTATTATTCACAAGTCTTAGGGTCAAGAAAGGGCAAGGAAAAGTTCAGAGACTAAGGTTCGGAGAGAGTTCAGTACATAAAACTCAACATAATATATGATCCATGATCAAGTTTACAGCTGTGAAAAAATAACCAGAAAGGCATTTTGGAGAAAGTTGGCAGTTTGAATATTGACTATGGATTAGATAATCATATTTTAATAATGTTAATCTACTCCTTTAGCTAATTAAACTGCCATGTTGGTGAATGTAATTTTATTGGAAAATACATCATGAATTATTCAGGTGTCAAGTGGCATAATATCCTCAACATATTCAAATGGGTCAAAAAATATTTAAGGGGAAAGTAGCAAAACCATTAAGACAAAATGCAAATGATTTTGGAATCTGAGTAAATGGTATGTGGGACTTCTGTGTTCTCTGATGCTAAATTCTCTATGAATTTGAAATTAGTCAAAATCAAATGCTATTATTATAAAACATTCTAGCTACTTTTTCCAAAACTACCAACCACAATAATTGACTTAAAATGATTCTAACTTAGAATAATTCTTGTTCTACACAAGAATCTGCAACTATTTTTTTATTTTAAAAATAAAGCAGGAAAACATTAACAGACAGACAACATTTTACAACATATCAAAAGAACAGTACAGACAATACGGAGTTACAAACAAAGTGGTAGGGGATTAACAATGGTTGTTGTATTACATATTGATATCTTCAAAGTGGCTTCTCGTGAAAACAGATATAGAAATGCAATACTGATCAACCAGACTCATTGACAGTTTCTTTCAGCATAGAAATAGAAGACGGAAGCACAACCATGTTAACCATCCTGTATATACATACATACAAAATTTCTCCTTCTTTCTCTTCTCTTTTCCCACATCCCAGTTGCCCTTTACTTTTGAGTGGTTTCCTATCATTTCACAGTGTCTATCATACCTCCAAGATTAAATTAACTCTTTCAAGATTTACACTAGTGAAACAATGCAGTGCTTGCACATGTATGTTTGATTAATTTCACTTATGGTCACAACTAGAATCTGCAACTTTTGTAGGGATCACAGAGATATATACCTCCCTTCTAATTTTTTTACTCATTTAGTAAACTTACAGACAATATTGCATGCTTTCATCATGTACAACAAGATGCTTTAAAGTTTTCATATACATTATGGAATGGCTAAGTCTAGGTAATTAACAAATGCCTTGTCTCAAGTACTTGTCATTTTTGTGGAGAAAGAACACTAAATGAGTAACAATTCTCTATACTTCCAAGAAAACAATATACAGTATCATCATTAAGTACAGTCACTTGGCTTTACAGCAGAATTTCTGGAATTTATTCCTCTTAGCTAACTGGAATTATCTTTAACCAAAATTTCCCCATTTTCCCTTTTCATCTTCCATCTCCATATACTGGTAACCACCACTATCCTCTCTAATTCTATGAGATCAAATTTTTTAGAATCTGTATGGAATGAGAACAGAATTAGTGTCTGTTGCTGGACAGCTGGGGACTGAAATAACCAGTAGTTCCTTCAATTGGAGGCCTCAGTGTCAACTGTGACTTCACCTGAGGCTCTGGCAGAAAAACTCCCTGGAGCTTTTCAATATTTGCATGCCTTCCTCAGGGATGGAGGCTGCCTTCCAAGGGTGAACCTTCCTAGAGAGTCAGGTCACAGCTAAATTGTCTTTTATAACTTAGGGAATCACTTTATGTCACTTCTGCTGTTGCAGAGGCTCAGAAGACTCAAGAGAGAAACAATGTAGAGTTTACCTTCCTGGGGAAGAAACATCAATATCAGTGCTCAAAAGGAACATTTGGGAATGGGATATGGTGGTGTGACTATCTTCAGAAAACTCAATTTGCCACAAAAAGCAATGAGTATAAAAAAAAATAAATAAAGAAACTAATGGATCATGTAAAAAAAGAATAGGAGCATAGTGGACAAAAAGGGACATTTTTAAGGAATTTAAGTATAATGGGTAAGTGAAAAATCATGTATGAAAAATGATTGTTACATCATAGAAACCCTAATATCTTAGAGTACATATTATGAATAAATAATTAAGCCAAACTTTTACCTTGATAGTCAGTTGCTAATGAGGTAAGATGTAAGCAATTGCTTTATATCTCCAGTGGGACCTGGAAATGTACAATGACCCCTCTTGATAAAGAAAAATTACTTTGCACAAAAATTGCAACCATAATGTAGCAGAAATGACAGATTTTTTTTAAAAAGTCAGGCTTCTACAAATCCCGGTGGAAAGTTTGGCACAGCCATGATTACTATATAGTATTGAACACTGTTAAGCTTATAGTTACTTTGAACTGAAAATTATAGTGTCAAAGTAACTTTATGCCAGGTTATTTTCCATTTTGGGAAAGTAAAACATGATTGTTAAATGGACGTATATGGATGTCATCATCCTAATGCAGTATTCAAATTTAACCTAATTAACACCAGATCATCCAGATCATAAAGTATATGACATCACCTATGTTGAATTCTAATCTCTTTCATATATACATACACACACACACACACATATATATATATATATGGATGATGACATTAGGATGGCATTAGGATGATGACAAACATATACTTCAATATATGTATTATATATATATGCATGCTTATGGGAAATAGAGGGAGTGAGGAATGAAATCATAGGAAAAAAGATGATAAACACAAAAGCAGGCTATACTACATTATATCACTGGCATGTCCTTCAAGAACCCAGTATCTTGAAAGGGACACACACAGAGAAAGAAAAGTACCAAAACTTTGGTGATGGTTAAAGAGTACAAAATATCAAAGAGAGTTATAAAATATTCAGATTCAAATTCATGGTTTGGGAGTTCATGGTGGTTTGCACAAATGAAATTTAAAGCACATATTTGGTACAATAAGGCGATCATTAAGCTTGCTTCTTAGTCCAAATGCTACTGTCCCTGAACAAGTAGCCACCAAAAAGGTCTGGTTCAGTTTTTCACTTGGTAAGTCTGTGTTTGTCCTCTGAGGATGCCCTGTCTCTAATCTGTAGGTAGGGAACTGAGGAGTGATCCCACATCCAAAGGGGAAGTCTGCTAGTAGATTATCATAGAGATGGAAATTGCCATTCAGATTGCCTACGATATTTTAAAGAGAGGAAATAAAACTGGATACAGACACAAAGCAATACAAATTTTAAAAGATCTGGAAGAAGCATAGTGGCAAAGTCATCAGGAAACACACACACACATGCACACACGCACACACACACACACACACACGCACACCTTGAAAAAGACACAGAATTTTACAGAAGAGAAAATAGTAAGGCAATGATACAGAGACTGAAAAGGTTCATTTGAGTGGTCTACATTCAGATTATTAACGACACAGGGACAGTGTTTCTGCTGGAGCAGTGGGGCAGAAATCATACTGCATTAACACACTTCCATGGCAACTTTTTTTCCTCAAGATAGCATACCTCAGTGAAATTTGTAGACCTCTTTAGATGGATAAATAAAATCTTTATAAGGAGCTTACAAGTAGATCACTTATATAAGAAAATTTTGAGGAAATTTCTATAAAACATAAATTATACTAGGTAATATCATTAATTATATTATCAGAAAAAATGAACAGGAGTACAGAAATAAAACTATAATATCCAGGAATGAGTAAAAACAATTGGGCACAACTGTTCCCTTATCTTAAGACTTTGGAGGTATACAAGAATAAGAGTCTTATAAGCCTGATGGCATGATGTCCAAAATGAAAATAATAGAAACAGGAATTCATTGAAAAATGAATTTATTTTATGTGTTCCAATAAACCATATATATTATATATAAGAACCGTATATATACATTTATATATACATTTATATTGCATATATAAATGTGTGTATATATATAAATGAGAAGAGAAAACGCAGATTAAAATTTCGTAGCGAAGAAAGATAAGGTCATAAACATAAATTCTGTGGGGAAGGGAATATTTGACATTGCTACACAATTTGCCAGATGTTTCCTGAATATATTTTCTCTTCCTATCTCTGTCAAGTTAATAATTTCCAGAGGGCCAAGCTGTGATAAAAGTGAAAATAACGTCTAGAGAAAATTGCTCAGAAACAATAACAGCAAACACTAATAGTAATATTAAGAATAATGAAAATAATAATACTAATTTTGAAGCATATGTCTATTAGAAGCTAGTGAGTGTTTACATAGATTGGATAGGAGAATTAGGCTGAATTTCTTACATACTTCCAAGGTTTAACCTTTGTGCTGTACCATGCATCACATTAGTAGCTGGCCATAGGGAACATATTCAAAGAATAATAACATAGCTGTAATAGCCAAGTAGATAATAGCTATTTGGAAGTTAGGGAAAACATTTCCAGCATTTCTACTATATGCTTATATCCGTGCATCTGTAAAATTAAATCCAGAATGTGGTCTCCTTGCAGTGCCTCTGAACCCGAGAGTGCAAGGTTTCTTCATACTTTCTCTGAAAGCAATAGCAGGGACTTGGCCATGGGGAAGGGATAGTTCAACGGTACATTTTGAGAAAAAGGTGAGTTTCTGGTCAACTTGTTATAGATCTTTCTAAATCACAGAAGGATCTACATCAAAGTTAAATGAAGAAAGATGATCAATGAAATATTTAGGTCCATCTTTATATGGCATTCTGCTCATGGGAGAGCAGGATGGTAGAAGAAAATTAAATGAGTTATTGTAACAGTAAATAAATGTCCTACATTCTGTCATTTTTAATATGAGATAAAACTGAGTTCAGGGTGTATATCTATATAAGTTTCATTTTATCATTTAATGAACCCTAACAGAAAGTATTTAATGCAAGAATTTGTATAGCAGCTAATGAAACTAGAAGAGATCAGATTTAGTACACTGTAGGATTAATGTCTTGCACTGTTTATATGGGATTAAAATGCAAAACAGACACCTACAGAAGCTCCTTGTCCATTTCAAATCAAGAGGCAGAGGCAGGTTGTCTTGTGAAGGGGAACCAGCATTATAGTATAGACTCCTCCAAGTTTAAAAGATCATTTTGAAGTGCAACTCATTTGCTTTTTCCTTTTCCCAGAAACTATAAGCAAAGAATAAAATTCTACAAGGCCAGTTTAATTCAGAGAAAACTCATTCTGTTAAAAATAAGTTTGAAGAAATTATTTCAAAAGTATTTGTGTGATCTAGTCACCAATGCAAATTGTGATTCTTAAGGGGCGATGGCATCTTTATACTGCCGTTTGTAAAGATAGAGAGTTTTCTTGGTAAAGTTCTGTGGAGCCCTTCGATAAAGTGCTGACTAAAGTTCAGTGTCTGATTCTTTATCTTTTCATCTGTCATCATGCTTTCTAAAATGTAACTCTACAGATTGCATACCATATGTTTTCAAGCATAAGGCTATTTTCCAAAAGTATTTGCTTCTTATGTTCAATGAGAGAATTACTTGTCTGCTGGATATGGTGTCTTTTGTTAGACAATTACACTAAATTTCTAGAGCTGACATTTTTCTTTTTTAGAAAGGATCATTTTGTAAATGGAGAAAGAGAATTTGTAAATCCTTTGCTTTAAGACTGGGAACTCTGCCCACACATTTAAAATGATGTAAATCTAGCTGTAGGTTGATAGTTTGGTTTAAACATAGCACTGGATCTAAAAAGGAGATCTGACAACAAGAAGACAATGTAAAAGAATTTTTCAGATTATGAACCTCTTCATTATCATGAGTTAGCAGCTATTACTTGAGGATGCACAGAAATTTAAACTCGTGGAACTGTATATACAAAAGAAAACCATTCAACTATGAAGTGTGAAATAATATCTATGAGGGTACATATTTTCCAAACCATTTGAAGAATAAAAATGTCAATTCATTTGTATGTAAATTACATCTCAATAATTCGACTGATTGAAAATGTCCTCTCCATTTCTTACACATTTGCATATATACACATTCACACACAAAGCTATAACCTATTCATGCCTGCTTCTGTCACACACAGAATGAGTAATTTTTATACACTGTATACAATACAAAAACTTTGAAAAGCATCAAGTACATAATCTTCTTCTTAAAGATATTCAGTAATGTTGAGCAAGACAGACAACTAATTTGTGATAAAATTTAAAATGTAGTTGAAAGTAGTAATTAGTTTTTCTTCTTTTTCTAGAATATAGTTCTTACATGTACTTCGCAGACTTCTTATATGTAGTTCATAGACTTCTTTATTCATATTGCAGATCCCAGAATTATTACTAAAAAACTAGCTTTATATTGGACTCTAGAAAAAGAATTACATTTACACGTGTATTAAGTTGAATACCAAGACATAGCTCAAGCAATGCATACATTGATCTTGGAAATAGGTTGCTAGTTGCCGATAACAATTTCTGTGTTCTTGCTTATATTGTTTGCCTTTAAAGATTTAACTTTATTTTATCACTTTCTTCTCAGAACTACTATAAACTATAATTTGTATATAACATAAAGGTTACAGGATCACTGACATTTTATATCACCCTGTCCTTTTTCTCATTAGACATGACAGTTAAGATTGTCACCTTTTCTCATTGCATGAAAGTACTGGTGTTGAAATATGGAAATCCCAATTTGATACTTAAGAAATGAAAACTCTCATCATTGATGATGTCTGTAATTGCAAACTGTGCAAAAGTCAGGGTATAAGTTCATGAAAAAATTCAAATAAGCACATTTGCAGACAGGAGATGATTGCTGGTTTGGTAAGATGAGCTGTCAATCAAAAAGCAAAGAGGATTACCAAATCAGCAGGCCAAGGAGACATTTGAGGAACAATTTTATCTGTAGAAATTTCTAGCTGAGGAATTATTTCTCCATTGGCAAGGATATTTTTAAGACTGTGTGTCTGTCTTGGTTATGGTAATTATATTTTTCAATTATTAATTAACTTTGATTTTGCTTTTCCATGTTTGTTAAGTTAATCCTCTAATCTGTGAATTTCCTTTAATTTTCATTTGTTTGAATATTAGTGAGGATGAACACTTATTTTTCATGCATTTAGTGGCCACTTGTATTTTTTCATCTGCTAATTCAAATATTGTTTATTGAACACCTAATGTACGGAGTGAAATGTAAACATTTCAGACTTTAGGACTGGGGATTTAGCTCAGTGGCACAGTGCCTACCTGGCAAGCGCGAGGTCGTGAGTTCGATTCCCGTTACGGGAAAAAACCACTTCCCCCCCGAAAAAACATTTCAGACTTTATCAAGCTTACATTCCACAAATGCTTAACTACATCATTTGGTGAATTTCTACTGGTATACTTATCATTACAAACTAATATTTAGCTAAATTAGTATTTTTGTTTTGAGTGTATTTTTACTTTCATTAATTTTATGTAATTTTAAATCCATTAATCTTTTCCTCTGGTCATTTTCAATTAGATACTGATGCTTAGATTTTTTAAATTTCTTTTTTACTGTTTTATATTGTTCTCATGGTTTTTCTTCTTTGTTATCAATTTTGTCACAGATGAAACTGCTGAGTTATATTTCTAACTTTGTTTCCATCTCCTCCAATGTCAAAATAATTGAATCAGTAATTTAATTGAATGATCCTTTCTTCCCCCTTAAAATTATCGTTTTATTACCTATCACATTATTATAATACAAGCACCTGTATTTGAGGTAGCACTTGATTTGAATTAGCTTATATATGTTTCTACTCATTCTCTACTGGCTCTGTAACATTATTATATACTCCAATACCTGATAAAACTACATCATTATCCTTTGAAAAAAGAATCTAAACCTAACTTGATTAGCTTTCAGGTTAAGCACTCATTTATCATTTTTATCCAAAACTTTAACACTGCTTTGCAATATTGTAAGACAAATTATGTTAGGATTTTACTTGGCACTGTATCAAAACTATGTTCAAAATGAGAATGAACTGTCACTGCTTAAGTATTTATCATTCTCACCTAAGGATCTGATGTAGCTCCTTTTAGTTTAGTTTTTTAATGTTAGTAAATTTTATAGCATCTTCATATATATATACCATAGAATATGGAATATATTAATTCCTTGCTGTATTCTGTTTTTGATTGATAGCACTTGGGAAACTATTTCACCATTGTATTTTCTAATCATTATTAGCACTTTTAGTTGTTTTCAATTCACATCAGATGTCCACATTCCAATGGACTGAATACATTGAATTTTGTTACCTAAAAGACTTTCTACACCTAGTACATGTTGGTTTTCTTCCCCATTAACTCCTGACGTGTTTATTGGTTTCCAAATTGGTCTGGTCTACTGGCATTCAAACACAAACTTTTTCAGGTTAAGCACTAAGAAATTTTATTTATTTATTTCATTTAATACTAGGATTTGAAATCATCCCTCACACACCTTAGGCATGTGTTGTATTACTGAGTTTCACTCCAACCACTTGAAATGCTTTACTTTCAATCTGCCAGTTTTAATGTTGCAGGACCTTCACATTCATAAATTTGTGCTAATTTTCAGCTTACAGATATTCAGCCCAAGATACTAGAAACTATTTATAAGTGACAAAGCTCTTGAACCAGTTAGACTGTATGATATACATTACTACAAAAGTTAGGATACAGCTAGTAAGCAAACAAACAAAAGGAAACTTTTCTGAATTTGACATCTCAGGTACCTGGTGCAGCCTAATTAAAGGCGCTGGGCAGGGGGAGTGTTAGGCACTCACACAGCTTTGTTTGTGTTTCCATCTGTCTTCTCATTTTCTTCTCACACACTGTCACAGTCACTCAAAAAGAAGACTTTGAAAGTGATCTTAAATCTGCGCAAAGAATTCCAAACATAATGAGAAATCAGTACAAGCTTGTCATTTTTTTTGGTTCTGCTTCTGATTGAGTTCTCACTCTGTAAAATTTGCTCCTTCAGGGTTTAAAAAAATTAAGATTGCATTTTACTATGAATTCCAACTGAGACAAACTTGGACCTATTTCCAAATTGAGTTCCAATCCAGTCAGTTATTTTTCTCAAGGATAGTTATAAATAGGTTATTGGATAAATTGGCCTTATTGGAATAATTATCTTTCATCACACTCCAGCTCCTGTTCATGGAATCTGGGGACAAAGGTGTAACAACAAAGGAAAATTGAAATGGGATTCAGAAGGCAGCCTTTGGTTTATTTCAGAAAAAATCAGTATATGCTAAGAATTCTGGGCCTTTTGCTAAATGAGAACATAGGATAGTGAGTTCCCCTGGCTATTAGCTCATGAATTTATTTACTTAGCAAACTGAATCATTCAGGGGAAATTTTACTGTATGTTTAGCTCTTTTTTAGTCTTTCATAAATTCAAAGTTGGAAGAAGCGTTTTATCCACTCAGAACTTTTCCCCTTAAATATATGCTCTAAAATAGATCTTTTAAAAGTCTACTTTAGGGGCTGGGGATTTAGCTCAGCGGCAAAAGCGCCTGCCTGGCAAGCGCAAGGTCGTGAGTTCGGTTCCCGGTACCGGAGAAAAACCAAAACAACAACAACAACAAAAAAATAAAAGTCTACTTTACATAATAAGCCAGAATTAATTATTTCATGAGAATGTGTACACAATAATAGATTTTGGAAATAAATGTGTAACTTATGCCATTTGATTTAGCGAAGAGCGCGTGTTAGGGTACATGTGGTGCTTCGTGTGTGAGGCTCTGGGCTGAGAAATAACATGCTTCTGAACTCAAGGATTTAACCATCTCAGGGGAGTCATGTGTAGGGTCTATTTTCCCGAGTGACCACAGGCTGCTTTGGGAGCAGAAGGAAGACATTTTGAAGGCAGCACACCCCTGAAGGTCTGTAAGGCTCCTCACAAATGTAGCAAGCGTACAAAAAACTCACCATACATACTACCACCTCACAATACTACCACAATGAAGAGGTTACTCAGAAAGCTCTGAAGTGGAAAGTTCAGGCTTTGAAAGTTATGTAGTTTGTAAATTAATATCTTATGGGCAACTTTGAACATCTCCCCTGCATTGAACATCTCCCCTGCTATGAACATCTCCCCTGCATTCACACAGATCTCAGGTTATTTTCACACAAGACATTAGGTGTGACTGGGTTTAGGTTTTGATTTCCTGTGCTGTTTTTCAAGTTGTATCAAATATTTCTCATGTCAAATTATAAGATCTTCTACTTGGTCCGCTTGTTAGGTAGAAAGGCAGATATTCATGGTCTGGAGAAGGCAGATGGGGGCTATGTGAAAAGAAAGAAGTTATTTTTCCCCCTTTTCCTAATATTAGCTGTAGGTAAAATTTAAAAAGTCTATAGTTTCTAACTTTAATCTAAGAGAATATAAACTCCTCCAAGCTTGCTGCTTAGGTCCAGGGCCTGTATGAAGTCCAGACCAAGGGTGAAAGGTTGGGAAAATCCTCAAGGTCTCAAAACAAGCGAAACGGAAACACTCCACCTCTGGAGGAAACAAAAATAGCTCATTTTCCTCTTAAAAAGAACTGCTGGTCAAACTGCCCATTTTCCTCTTTAAAGAACAATGACCTTGGAGGAAGGAAAAGATATTCCTTAAAATTCATTTACCCATATAAATATAAAGTTAATTTGGAGCAGCTGCTGTCTTGGCACTGGCCCATATTCATGCTTGAAGCTGTATGAGTTGTCTCACTCTAAAATCTATCAAATGCAGTATATTCTGTGTATACTGTATACAGCTGCCTCTGTGTCTTGTCTGAAATCTTTACTCAAAGATACAACAATCAGGGCAGAGTGCTTGTTTCTTTCCAAGTGACACCCTTCATCAGAGATTACCATGTCCAATCTGAAGTGTATTTTATGACTCTTAAAATTATATCGATGGAGGCAGGAGGACTGTTTCAAGTTTGAGACGAGCCTGGGCTACAAAGTGAGCTCAAGGCCAGCCTGAACTGCATAGCGAGATCCTGTCTCTAAAAAAGAAAAAACAAAACAAAACAAAACAAAAAACACAAACAACAACAACAAAAACACACAAATCCCCAGGGTCAGTAGCCTGTTCCTCTACACCAGAACGCTATCTTGCTCTGCCTTGATTTACAAACCTCAAAACTCTTCCACTTGACTGTTCTTGGCATCTTGTGAATAGCCTACATTTTTCCTGCATGCATAGTTCAGACTAGCCTTCACAGTAGAGCTGGGGAAAGGAAATTTCCAAGTCCTAAAAAGAAAATATGACTCAGGATTGGGGATTTAGCTCAGCGGCAAAAGCGCCTGCCTGGCAAGCGCAAGGTCGTGAGTTCGGTTCCTGTTACCGGAGAAAAACAAAAAAAAAGAAAATATGACTCAACTCCAACCCATTACTTGTCAGTTCAGATAAGTTCCCATATATGGACATTATGACTTCCTTCAAACTTATTAGTTCAAAATGAGCTAATTCAGTAGTAGTTTATCTTTAAAAGTAAATTTTGATAAGCATTTTTAAGAAAGTAATGTTCAGAGATATTGTACACTGCTTGCTTCAAATAACAATTATAGTGGAACACTTTTATTCCTGATTTCATTTCACTTTTCAATCATCATGTTTGATAAGAATGTATTGTTTTAGATATAAGGGAAGTCTGATCATAAAATAATGGCAATGGTTGTTAGGATACTTGACAATATTTTGGTTGTATTTGTAAATTTCATCAAACTAAAATTTCTATATCAGCTTTGAAAAAAACATAAGATTTTTAGAATTATTATAGAAGACGCAACATGAATATTTTAATGAAGAAAAAAACCTTAGAAATATTATACTATGGTTTAAAAAACAGCCTTACCTTAGAAAACCACAAGAACATCTAATACTCAGATGTTGGGTTTTTAATACAGGTACAAGTCCCCAGTACCATCAATCAGAGTGCCTTGGAAAAATGACTGATTCTAGGACTGAGGTTGGAAAGATGTCAGAATCAGCATGGAGTGTCTTTCTCCCACAGAGACCGGGTGGAAAGGAGAAGTAAAAGAGTAATTTTACAGTAAAGAAATCTGACAAACCCTACTGTTATTCAGCTTTCCATATTTTTTCTCTAATGTCTTTTTTCTGTTCCTGCGTTTCACCCGACTTGCATTTATTTTTTCCTACATCCTTAGGCATCTGTTGACTGTGATAGTTCTTTCAGAATTTCCTTGTATTTTGATAATCTAACTCATTTGAGGAGTACTGGTTAGGCTTTTCATTGAATGGCCTTCTCTTGGAATTTGTTTGCTCTTTTTCTCATTAGACTGTCTTCGTGGGTTTTGAGATCGAGATCACAGATGTAAATTACATTTTTTACCACCTTGTGTCAAGGGTATGTGTCCTTGGTAAGTATATCAATGTGACTTACAACTGTTGTTGCTCACTTTGATCACCTGGCTCTGGTGGTGTTTTTCAGGTTTCTCTACCATGAATTGACTCTTTTTTCCCCCTTCCATACTGTCCTCTTTGGGTGAAGGCACCATGTGCAGCCCACCCCACACATGAAGAAAATCTATGGGAATGCTGGACTTCTTTATGCTATGTTTATAATTTTCTATAAATCTAAATAACATTTTTAATTGATAAGGTCTGTCACTTCATATAACAGCCCCCATATAGTGTGGAAACTGAGCAGAGCATAAATTCAATAGACTAGCTTCTGCAGAAGGAATATTATTTATTCTGTCTGTTCAAACGCTCACAAGATTTTGCTAGTGGAAAGTGAATCAGTGGAAATCTTTGATAGCACAGGATTTTCCTCCATCTTACAGTAGCCCCAGGAAAACAAATCCTAAACATGAGAATAGCAAATGAAGACTTGCACTACAAAAATGCTAATAGTGGCCAAAAGATCAGAGAAAAATGGGTAGTTTTGATCTTATATAGGGCAGTGGTTCTTAGCCAGGGTATTAACTGATTTGAAGTTTGGTCTCCCCACCATCTAAACTACTTAACATGATTCCTAGTTTAAGCTTGTTGTGTATGATAGAATTCAATGCATGGAGCTATGCCAATATTCAATGTTCTTGCCCACTAGCCATGCTTTGAATATATCAATTTAACGAGCTTTAACCTCAGCACATATGGAAAATTCATAATTCTAAGAAGTGTTTAAAATGCGATGAAACTTTGCTCTTTCATCCAGAATTTATACATTTTAAAAAGCATATGTAAAATATGCCCTTTCATAGTAATTTCTGCCTGGGTAATATCATCTCATGTGGAATTTGTTTCTAGTCAGATTTTTATTCACAAAGCTAAGCTTCTCTTTCTTTCCAAGGTGATTGCATATCCTGAATGACTATCTGATAGACTAATGATTATGCTTTAAAGGATATAAAATAGTAAATGCTATAAAAACATATAGTTTTAAGAGAAACCATTAATTCAGAAAACATCAGAGAGCAGCAGAGTAAGAATCATAAGATTGGCGTGTTTATTTTGATACTAGAATTATATCTTTTATAATATAGGAATCCATTTTAGTTTGCTTCATTTTAATTGAGCTTTAAAAATAAAGTTTATGTCAACAAAATTTTAAGTTGACTCATTTTTAGTTCTAATAATATTACTATTTAATAATTTAAACTAGTATGGATTTCACTTTCTAAGAACTTTTCATAAAACCTTCAAATTTAAGCAAAGGTCTATTTGTGCAAAACTGGATTCTTAAAAGAGAATAAATGATTAGCTTTTACACAAGGCATACTGGAAGATAGAATGTTATTTTCAAACTTTGAAATTCTTATAAAGTACTGTACATACTGAAATGTTATAATGCGCCATTCACAATGAATGTTTCTTAACTATAGAGTAGCTGGCCAATATGTTAGACCATGGACTATTGGAATATAGGGAAAGTAGTTAGAAAGCAAAATGAAATTTTACTTTTTTAACAGTATAATACATGAAAAAGATAATTATTTGTTTTTATTTAGCTATTTAATCAAAATAATTTTTCCATTCGTGGTAGGAGAATTGGGAACTCTTGTAAAACAAGTATTTATTAAATATTATCTCTATAAAAGATTTCAATAAACCCAGAAGAATTAAAGGCATCATGCCACAGTGATATATGTGCACCCGTGTTTATAGCAGCACAATTTGTCAGAGCTAAATCTTGGAGACAACCCAAATGTCCATGAACTGAAGAATGTATAAAAATGATGTGGTATTTTTTACAATAGAGTATTACTCAACTATAAAAAGATAAATGCAAGGCTTTTATAGGTAAATGGATGCAACTAAAGACTATACTCATAAGTGAAATAAATTGGCCCCACATATGTAAACATTGTGTTGTCTCTGTCGTGTAAGAACCTGAAAGAGTAAATAAAAATCAAAAGGTACAACAGATATTGTGAAAGGGAAAGAACTTGCTCAAAGGAAGGCACAACTGGAATGAGGGAGAGGACCAAATGAAAGAAGGAAGGGGAAAAAATATATATATATATATGCAGAAGGATAGCTGAAACAACTGTACTGATGGTGTTTATTGGTTTGTTGAAAGGAACAGTTAATGCTTAAAGTTTTTGACTACTTTTGCATGCTTGTATCTGGTAATCTGAGCAACTGATTTAAAGACAACAATATGCAATATCACAACCATTGGTAAATTCCTACCCTCTTGTTTAGTGAAGCTGTGCTCGTTTCTAAAGTATTTTATATATTTTTTTATTCCCTTTAATGGTTTGATCAATCTATCATTCTTACATCTGATAATCTGGGCAACCTCGTTGAAGATAACAATATGTAATATAACAACCACTGTTAATTCCTATCATTTTATTTTGAAACCCTGTATCATTTTTATTGTTTTCTGTGTTGTTCTGTTTTTGTCTATGTTGTTATTTTTATATTGATTTTATTGTCTTTAAAATAAAGAAAAACTGAATGAAAAACCTTTCAATTAAAAAATGACCTGTAACTAGTCATAAAATGTGGAACTCTATGTTTATTCCTATGATATATTGGCGTCAAGATGAATGCTTCTTTTGGAATGCATCTAGGAAATGTAATGAATCCCTAATCCTATTTAATATCCACAAATCCAAAGCTAATTTTGCTTTTGTGATCATAAAGTGAGTGTAGCACACAATTGTGACAAACTATAAGCACATATCTATTTTACAAAAAAAAGGGCAATGCTTAAGGGAGCTGGATTTATACATTGTTTATGACTTTAGTTAACATATATATGAGAACTTTATCTCTTTGAATTAAAATCTCACATTAAAAAATTTCTTTTACTACATGAGTAATCCATCAGAACCTGGGCCCAAAACATATAGTATAGGAAAACCTATGAAAATAAATCCAAAGCATCTAACAAAATATATGATCCATTAGACTAAAATTAAATGAAGAAACATAAAATATTTGAACTGACAGATTCAGGAATCCCATAGCACTCTAAACGCCAGTACAAACGACAAGCAGATATTGAAATGTCACTAAAAATCCCATTTTTTGGTACTTCTGTTAAACAAGAAAAGGCATTTGTCATCAAATTATTTAAGAGCGAAGATGCAAGGTAGGAAGGACAATTGACTATAAAAATTTTAATTCAATTGACCACACTGCCTATAAAGAGACAGTTGTGGCAGCTGTTGAAGAGTCCCTCATACAAAGACTTTCCAGCGGGATGCAAAATGGTCACTGGATGATCCGACAAAGTGCATGAAGTCCTATGGAGAAAGTCTCATTGACTGGTTAAATGGGGAAGAGGAAAAAAGTCCTGATAAATTTAATACCACTGTTATCTCACATATACCTTAATAAGTATGGGTTCAGACTTACTGTCATGAAACCTTTTGCTGGGAACAATACCAATTATTTCTTTGGAACATCTATTTTGAATCAGACTCATGAACAAAGCAACTTTGTCATAAATATTCTCCTTGTTTGTTTAAGGAAAATAATCATGCATATCACTGAATTTGGAAGACGGTATAGAGTGTGAGCAGTACTGGCATTAAATCTTCTCAAAATTTCTTGTAGAATTCAGCTGAGAATTCATCAAGACCTGGACTTTTATTTATTGGTAAGTTGTTCATCACACTTTCAATTTGATTGACTGATATTGGGTTATTCCAAATTTTTATATCTTCTTGATTCAGCTTTGGTAATTCATCTATTTCTAGGAATCTGTCCATTTCCTCTGTGTTTTCTATCCTACGCAAGTAAAGATTTTCAAAGTGGGTATTGATGATCTCCTGAATTTCCAGAGAATCTGTAGTTCTTTCACCCTTTTTATTCTTTATTGCATGAATTTGTTTTTTATTTCCTTTTTTTTGGTAAGTGTGGATGGGGGTCTGACAATTTTATTTATTTTTTCAGAGAACCAGTTCTTATATTTGTTGATTCTCTGTATTTTTTAAAATCTCTATTGCATTAATTTCTGCTCTGATATTTATAATTTCCTCCCTTTAGGCTTTGGGCCACTGCTCTCAATTTTCTAGAAGCTTGAGATGCAGCATTAGGTTGTTTATTTGAGCTCCTTGTGTTTTCTAATGTGAGAATTCACTGCAATAAATTTTTCTCTGAGGACTGCTTTCATTGTGTCTCACAAGTTCTGGTAAGTTATATTTGCATTTTCCTTTTATTGTAGATATTGTTTAATTTCTTCTTTGATTTCATCTGTGACCCATTGGTTGTTCAGAAGCATGCTGTTTAATTTCTATGTGTTTATGGAGGTTTGGCAGTTTCTTTTGTCAATAATTTCCAATTTCTGTTTTTCATTTTTGCTACCAGGAATCGAACTCAGGACCTTGCACTTGCCAGGCAGGTGCTGTGATGCTGAGCTATATCTCTGGCCCTTAATTTCCAGTTTCATTGCTCTATGGTCAGACAACATGCCTAGGATAATTTCAATTCTTTTGCATTTAGTTAAGTATTTCCTATGGGCTAGTGTATGGTCTATTTTAGAGAAGGTCTTATGTGCAGCTGAAAAGAACATGTGTTCTGATGTGGTTGGGCGGAATGCTCTGTAAAGGTCTACTAAGTTCATCTGTTCACAATTTGGTTCTGTTCTGCCATTTATTTGCTAATTTTTTGTCTACTTGGTCTATCTCTTTGTAATAATGGGGTATTAAAATCCCCTATTACAATTGTGTTATTGCTTATTTAATCTTTCATGTCTATTAATATTTGTCTTATATAATTGTGTGCTCCTGTATTTGGTGCATATATATTAATGATTGTTACCCTCTTCTTGAAGTTTTGTCCTAGCAAGTGCATAGTGACATTTTTATCTCTTTTGATTATTATTGGTTTGTAGTTCACACTGTCTGCAAACACAATAACTACTCCTGCTGTTTTCTGATTTCCTGTCCCGTGGAGTAATATTTTCCATCCACTGAGTTTCAGTCTATGAATTTTTTTTTGAGTTAAGTGTGTATATTATAGACAGAATATTGTTGGATTTTGTTTTTGATCCATTCTTCCAGTCTGTTTCTTCTGATTGGTGAATTGAGGCCATTTACATTAATGATGGATATGCCTTGGCTTGCCTTTGTCATGTTATTTTCCTACCTTTGATTCCTTGCTTTTCCCCTCTCTTTAACTGCTTGCTCTGCTTGTTGATTTCCCTCTGTTGTTGTCCTTAGAATTGTAGCCGCTTTTTTCTCTTTCTAGTATATCTTTCAGTTCTCTTTGTAGGGTTAGTTTGGTGGTCACGAATTTCTTCAGTTGTTCTTCGTCATGGAAGTATCATATTTCTCATTAATTTTGAAAGATAGCTTGCGGTGTACATCAATCTAGAAGATGTTTTCTTTCAGGACTTGTAATATTTCACTCCAAGCTCTTCTTGATTTGATGGTTTGTGTTGAGAAGAATGTTGTGATTATGATGGTTTTTCTTTTATAGGTGTTCCGTTTCTTTTTCCTAAGAGTTTGTTCTTGTGCTGAATTTCTGGGATGTTGATCATTACATGTCTGGGTGTACAGATGTCAGATTCTTCTCCCATGTTTGGGAAATATCCTGCTTTTATGTCTGCAAATAGTCTTTTTATGTCATTTGTGTTGACTCCTGATATTTCATTGACTCCTATCGGTATTTACTGGGTTTTTTTTTTTTTTTGCATCATCTTGCAGTTTTTGAATTGTTAATTCCTGGTTTCTTATTATTTTCAAGGGATCTTTCCTTTCATAATTGCTAGTTGCAACCCTGTCTTCAAGGTCTGAAAGTCTGTCTTCAGTTTTTTTCAGGTGGTTTTGTCAGTTTTCAATGGAATTTTTAATTTCATGAATATCTCTTTGAATCTGTTTTATACATTCTAATTCCTTCCTATATTGCTCATTCAAGAGTTCCATCATTTTCCTATGCTCCTTTTTTTTTTTCTTTTTTTGGTTTTTCTCTGGTACCGGGAACCGGACTCTCGACCTTGCACTTGCCAGGCAGGCGCTTTCCCGCTGAGCTAAATCCCCAGCCCCGCTCCTTTTTTTTTTTTTTTTTTTTAACTATGTCTCCTTTAGATCTGCTGAGCAATTATTTGACTGTGATTGCCATCATTTTTTGACCTAAGAGATTATTTCTGATCTGATTTCCTCTATAGTCTCCTGGAGTTATTTCTTTATTTCAGTTGCTATCATTTCAGAAATTTCAGGTGTGTGACTTCCAATTTCTTCTATGTGAATGTCTCCTGGACTTGTTCCTTGTGGGCTGGAAGTCTAAGATTTAATTTTTCTCCTTTCTTTTGATATTTTTTATTTTTTTAAAAAAGTTTTATTTTGTTTTCTGTGATGATTCTGGTGAGTTTTGGTAGTAGGTAGCTATATCACTACTATCAGGGCCTATCTCTGAAAAGACCATTCTTTAGGGCTATTTTCTGCCTGTAGGAGTTTCTTGGTTTGTGTCTGTCCCAAGATACTACCTTCCCAATTAATTGACAATGGAATGTTGGTTTCTGTTTGGCTCTTTCCCCAGTCTTTTGGTGTAGGGTATGGTGAGATTATAACCCCAGAACTTCTCGTTGTTGTTACACAAGGGAGAACAACTGACTATGATTGATGTGGCATACTAGCCACAATAGAACAATTAGCAATAATGATAGCATTAAACGCACTTTAGAAATAGACAAACTATGGTAACTATTAATTTTGTACATTAGACCATAGGGGCAAAGTCTATAGTTATATAACAGAACTAGGCATTAATTAAAAGTTTGTATGCAAAGTGTTTCCTTTTTCAAGTGGGTTATCCCAGGATTCCTCTGGACAAGCCAGTAGCTGTGTACCAGGCACTCCCTTCACTGGCTACCCATCCTGTGGTGTAATGAGATGGGCCAGGCACCTAGGTTCTGGACAAAGGCTTCTGTTATTATGGAGGGTGGTGGCCAGGGTCTCTCCACCTACATGGGGCTCAGTGCAACACACCAAGGCTCCTTGGATGGTGGGAGGGCGCAGGGATAGTGAGGTCTGTCCTAACACATTCAGCTAAGTGTGGCTCACCAAGGCTCCTCAAACTCTTCAATGAAATTGAAAGGATAGCAAATCTCTCTAACTCATTCCTGGAAGCAAGAATTACCCTATTACCAAAATGAGAGTAAGACCAGAAAACAAAACTAGAGGACAATCCCCCTAAAGAACATAGATGGAAAACTCCTCAATATAGTACTAGCAAAGAGAATGAAGTTAATCGTCAAGAAGATTATACACCATGACCAAGTGGGATTCATCCAAGGAATGCAGGGAATGTTCATTAAGTGCAAATCAATAAATGCAATACAGCCTATCAACGGAGTCAAAGACAGAAATCACATGATCATCTCAACAGATGCAGAAAAATATTTTGATAAAGTCCTGCATTCATTTGTGATAAAAACCCTACAGAAAATTGGAATAAATTGTCTTCATTTAATTTGATAAAAGTCATCCATGGGAAAACAACAGCAAACATCATACTAAATGGACAAAAACAGAAAGCTTTCACTCTAAAATCAGGAACAAGACAAGGTTGTTCACTGTCACCACTGTTATTCAGTATAGTTCTGGAAACATTTTCCAAAACAATTAGATAAGAGAATTTTTTTAAAAAGGAATGTAGATATGAAAGGAAGAAGTGAAATTATCATTTTTTGCAGATGACATGATACTCTACATATAAGACTCCAAAAATTCCACAAGAAGCCTGCTAGATTTAATAACCAAATTCAGTAGCATAGTGAGATAAATATCAACACTCAGAAATCAATAGCATTCCTGTACATAAACAATAAACTTACTGAGATAGAAATTAGAGAAATTACACCCTTCAGAGCAGCATCCTCAAAAATGAAATATTTAGGAATCTGTCTAACAAAGGAGTAAAAATCTATACAGTAAAAATTACACTACTCTGAAAAAGAGATCAAAGAGGATTTCAGAAAATAGAAAAATATTCTTTGCTCATGGATAGGAAGAACCAACATAGTGAAAATGGCCATAATCCCAAAACTGTTATACAGATTTGATGCAATCCCTATCAAAATACCATTAGCATAACTCACAGATCTTGAGAAAACATTACTAAAATTCATCTGGAAACAAAAGACACCTAAAATAGCAAAGGCAATCCTTGGCAACAAAGGCAAAGCAGGAGGTATCAAAATCCTTGACTTAAAATTATACTATAAAACTACTGTGATAAAATCAGCATGGTACTGGCAAAAAAAAAAAATACCCCAAAAAAACAAAAATCAAAACAACAGTCCTGAGGATCACTGGGACAGATTAGAGGATACAGACACAACTACAACTACATTCAGCCACCTTATCTTTGACAAGGGGCCAAAAATGTTCACTAGAAAAAATATACTCTGTAATAAATAGTTCTCAAAAAACTGGCTTTCCAAATACAGAAGACTAAAACTAGACCTATGTCTATCACCTTGCACTAAATAAAGTCAAAGTGGATCAAAGATCTAAATATTAAAAAAGAAGCACTAAATCTAATGGAAGGGAAAGTAGGTAGAAATCTTGAAGACAAAGGGGTAGGGCAAGAGTTCTTGAACAAAAACCAAACTCTATGAGAAATAGTCCAAGGAATCAACAACTGGAATCTCTTCTTAACAAAAAGTTTTTGCATATAAAAAAATCCCCAATGCAGTGAAAAGGAAAGCCACAAACTAGAAAAAATTTTAGCCAACTATAGCCTCAGATGAAGAATTAAAAAAAAATCAGACCCCTCAAAATTCAAAGACCCAATCAACAAATGGGCATGTGAGATGAATAAATACCTCTCAGATGAAAAATTACAAAGGGCAAATAAATATAAGAAAACATGTTCAACATCTTTAATTATTTGAGAAATGCAGATTAAAACAACGTTGAGATTCCATCTCATCCTGGAAGATATGGTTATCATGAAGAAATCAACCAATAACAAATGCTGATGGGGCTTTTTGGGGAAAAGGAACGCTTCTCCACTATTGGTGGAAGTGTAGACTGGTGTAACCACTGTAAAAATTTCTCAAGAAACTAGGAGTAGAGGTCCCATTTGACCCAGATGTTACCCTTCTGGATATTTTCCCAGAAGAATTTAAAACTTCATACCACGGACATATATGTGCACCCATGTGTATAGCAGCACACTTTGTAATATCTAAATCTTGGAAATAACCCAAATGTCCATCACTCAGGAATGGATGAAAAAGATGTGGTGTTTTTACTAACCTATAAAGAAAGATAAACTTTTATAGGTAAATAGGTGAGGCTTTTATAGGTAAATAGATGCAACTAGAGACTGTACTCATAAGTGCAATAAATCAGACTTGCATGTGTAGACATTGTATTGTCTCCCTAGTGTAAGAAAGTAAAACAGTAAATAAGATCCAAGAGGTATAACAGATATTGTGAAAGGGAAAGAACTGCTAAAAAGGAAAGAACTAGGATGGGGGAAAGTAAAAAAGAAGGAAAGGGAATAGCTGTACTACTAAATTCTATTAGTTCATTGAATAGAACAGTTAATGTTTATATTGTTTTATCAATCTTATATGTCTGTATCTGGTAATCTGAGCAAGTATTTTGAAAATAATAATACAATATAATAACCATTATTAATTTCTTATCTTGTTTTGAAATTCTGTATCATTTTATTGGTTTTTTAAATATCTTTAAAATAGAAAATATGATATAAATGACAACTTGTTTTAAATGATATGTAGCATAATTTGTAGTTACCTGTAGAAATATAGTTTATGATTTAATAATTCTACAGCATATAAGTATTCTTTTAAAATATTGCTTTTAATTTTTAGTTGGTTTGTTGCTTTCATTCAAGTGTTTATCTATATCCATGAAAATACTCTTTTGTAACTTCCTACTTGCTAGAAACTGTGATGTAAAACTATCCTTTATTCATGTAAGAAAAAAATTAAACTTACATAGTCTCTAAATACCCTCTCTTAATTTTAACTGATCTTTGACACTTCCTGACTCTGCAGATTACTGGTGCTTGTACAATCAGCAGAGCTTGTCCTTTTAAAACACTTACATTTATAAATAACGATTTCTTTTTTTACTGAACAATGAAATTTGAACCAAGAACCCTTCTGGCTATTTGAAAGTATTGAACTTTCTATATAACAGTGGGATTTTTAGAACTCAATTTTACTTTCATTAAGAAAGATGCTATGAGTTCATTAGACGATTGTCCTATGAAGCTTAAGCTGAGTGGTGACTGTCAGTAACAAAAAGAAACAACAGAACTACTCAAGATATTATAAAAATACACCAAATGAAGACGGGAGAATTGTTGCAATGATCATTATAAAGTGATTCTATATAGATGTTCCAAAGGAGAGTCAGGCTATTTTGTTCAGCCAGTGGTCTTTTAGACACTTACTCAGATTCACGGCAAGTAAAATTTAGAGATATCTTGATTCTAACCTTGAAAGCCTCACTGTAAAATCAAAATGAATCAGTGTATCACCCACATATTCACATACAGATACACAAATGCAAGACAGCATCTTAGAGATGTGAGAAAAATCAAAGTCCCACTGCATGTGTGAAAAACATGATTGGGAATCTTTTAAAACCTACCAGCTATCTTTTAAAGCCTACTAGCAAATTGTCTGAATGCAGATCTAGCTGCTGCTTGCTAGATTCTAGCATTTCTAGTCCATATTATTACCATGTATTAAATGAGAAGGTAAAACTGTGCATACCATAACTTTTTGCATTATCTAAAACCTTATGCTTCGGGGTGCTAGCTGGGCTCAGCTGGTGATCCTAGCTCAGAGGCAGTGTACAATCAGGTGATGCTTCGATCTGTAGTCGTACCACAGGATTCCTCAGACATATAACATAACTCATAGTTAATACCAACTGGGGCTTCACTCAGATCTGTGGTCTGGAACATTTCCTTATGGTTTGTCTTTATGTTCTGGGTTCCTCAAAGCATAGAACTTTCATTCCAAGAATGAGTATGTTAAAATTCGGATCTTACATGTCCCCCTAAGTTTCATATTCTAAAGACTTTGTCATAAACCTGTGACACACTTCAGAGGTGATAAAATATTGAAAATCTTAGCAAAGTGAAAGGAAGTTAGGTCACTGGAAATGCACCCTTGAAAGAGACATCAGAACTCTAGTCCCTTACTCTCTCTCTGAGTTCTCCATCCACCATGAGATGAACAGCTTTCCTCTACCAACATATGTCTGCCATTTTGTACCACAAGACCCAAAGCAATGAGGCTAAAGAATATGGACTGACACCTCTGAAACTATAATCTAAAATATACCATTTTTCTCTTTAAATTAATTATATCTGGCATTTTGTCACGCACATGAAAATCTGACAATACAGAAACTTGTAACAAAAAAGGCAAAAGTGTCTGCATTTTGGGGACCACATTGATGCTTAAGTAAAATTAGTTTATTTATCTGCTCAATGTACTGAATGGCTTCTCATCTCATTTAGGTAAAGCTAATTTATCCACAGTAGTCTACAGGACTTGCATTAAATCCTGGCTTTCCATCACTACTAATCTATTTCTTTCTTCTGTTTCTTTCTTCCTTGCCTCCTTCAGAGTTTTACTTTAAGAGTCTTATCTTGCTTTTCCTAGTTGAAAATACAACCCTATGCACATTTTTACTTTTCTTCTCTGCTATGTCTTTCTCTGTATCACTGATCTCTTTTATCACCTTATGTGTTTCTATACTTGTTCTCTTAGTGGTGTATAATGCCTTATTTGCTTGTAAACTCACAGGAAAGAGTGGTGTTATCTTGTTTTACATGGGATTGTACACTCAATGACTAGAATAATCCTTGAGATATAGAAATTATTCTAGATGTAGCTCTTTGGTAGAGGGCTTGCCTAGCATGAATGAGGCACTGAATTAGTTCCCTAGTGCAAAATAAAAACAAAACAAACTGCTAGAAATCATGCCATGGATTTTTAATTGGATGCATGTGCACAATCAGAAAAATCAAGATAGATGAATAAATTAATCCCAAATCTACAGAAATAGACACCTATTAAAATATTTTAAATTAGATTAAGAAACAGTTCAGCCCTCTCCCCCTACTATAGTTTACCAGTAGTTTTGAAATTGCTAGCACCTAAGGAGGAAAGTGAACTTGTTTATAATCTTTTCAACATCTGCTAGTTGATTTAAAAAACTAGAGATTCTGTACACCAGAAACTTACATGTAGTTTATTTTTCTTGTCTTCTGGAAGTGTACCATGCAACAGTAGCAAATTTTATCTGGGCCTTTTCCATCAAAGAATCAGCAGGGTCTTCAAAAGACTAAAATTAACAATAATTGAATTCATAGTCCAAAGGGGTATACACATCACAAGGAAAAGGCTGAGCACGAAGTAAAGAATTTGGATAGATGTACATTTTTTGGCTCAAAGAATCAATTTCTATATTCAAAGAAAAGTTAAAACTGGTCAAAATGAAACTGGCAAAAAAATATGGAGAACTATAAGTGTAACAGTATACTACAGTTTTCCCTCTAGCACCTGGAGAATCCTTGTCCTTTCCACATGCAAAATACTATTATCCTTCACTCAAGATCCTCAAAGTGTCACCCAAATACAGCACCAGCCTCAGGCTTTCTGTGTGAAGACAGCACAAAGATCATAGAAAAGGCTTTGTCATAGGTTGGAAGAGCTCTGGAGGTTGTGTTACCAAAATCAGACATGGCCAATACAGAAAAAGGGAAGAGTATTTGAGGTACTGATAAAATGGTTAAATTCCACATTAATTTACTTGGTTGGAAAAAGAATCTTAAAAATTAGATGAATATATTCCAAAGGCTCTTAGAATCAACACATAGGTAGAGCACAATAATAGATGTCTTTAAATTTTCATATTGACTCTTTAGCACTCTGGTCACTGGTCATTTAAATTTGATTAATTAACTTTTATGTGTTATTCCTCCATTGCACTTTCTTGTACCAAAGTTTATTGTGCTTATTTTAAGTATCAAATATGATTTTGTGAAACATTTATAGACTGTAAAATATTGAAGCAAATTACAGTGAAACAAACTGACTTTCATCATTCATCTCACAAAGTTATTCATTTTGTGTGTGCACGTGTGTCCACTTGTCTCTGTGCAGCAAGAGCAACTAAAATGCTTGCATTTTCAAACATTCCAAATATAACACAGTGTATTTGCTGTAATCCTAATGATGTACAATAGATTAATAGATGTATCTGTTATACATATTTGCTGTTTTGTCATTTTGGTTAATTAAACTTAAGGTCATATTTTAAATGAATGCAATCTATTAATTTGTTAGCATGTTTTTTCTCAATCATTTGTGTAGTTTGAGATTCAAGAAATTTGGGTCTTCTTCAAAATTTTCCTATAGCCTCAAAATCATCAAGCTCCTCCATTTTGGGTGGATTGCCTCATTTGTAAAAGTGTTGGTCCTAAAGTCATTTTTATACATAAAATTCTATCATTTTCCTGACCAGCCTTCTTTCTCTTCAATCAATCTGGCCTGAGTTTTAGCTCAGTTCAGATAAAACAATGCTGAAGCAGTTCTGGTATCCATAAATATAGACACAACTAAGCCCTGAATATAGTATGATAGACCAGTTTCCTTTTGCTGCTTAGACCTTCATTTCATTAGTGTGTGTGTGTGTGTGTGTGTGTGTGGTTGGTAGGATGGGCAGTTCTTTTCTTTGTGCATAAGTCTGTGCAAGCTACAGATTTGTGTTCAATCCCCACCATATAGTAGGTAAGAAGAGATCATGAATTAGTGTTTAACAAAGAAGATTACTGAGAGGCATTTGGAAAAGCAGGGAAGTGGGGCAGTAGGGTAGTCTTTCACTAAGCACATCATACTCAGCTTCTCTGAAAATATTTTTTGTATTCTTTGAGAGTATAATAGGAAATATCTAAAACCTGAGATATCTGTAAATTGTATTTGATTCAGAGTAGGAAGCAAATCACAGGAAGTTATGAACAAAATTTTTTCTGTACACATGGTTTCATTTACTTAAACATACATAGGGAGGAGGCTGGTGTAGAATTAAATGCAAGGCAAAAGGAAAAACATTTCTGGTAAACATAGTTGACAACAGTCTAAAATGGATGAATAATTCATTGGGGGCCAAATTGTCACATATTCTTTTTGAACTGCAAATTTCAAAACTTTAAAATTTCCAGCTTGAAATATAATTCCATACCTAGGAAACAGCTCTCAGATAACCAAGGTTATAATTACAGTGGAGGTTAATGAAGCATGATCCATTAATCTTTACTTTAGGTAACACTGACTATTTAAGACACCTAGCTTTCCCTCTTTTTACCTCATTTGTTTTCAAATAGTTATGCTGCATTGCTGATACTACCATATAAAAGAACGTTAATGCCAGGAATGAAGGAAAATGTATCAGGGGACTGGCAGTCTGCAAATCAGTGTGACTGGTGGAAACATTTTTGCTGTTACTAACAAATTGTGTTAAAGGCATCTACAATGACATTCTAATATGCTAATGCCTCAAATTTAATTTGACATCCCAGAGCGGATTCATGCAGGGACCTCAGTACCATCACTGAATTGTCAAGTCTGTATATCTGTCTTCTGAATCATTCACTGGTTTATGATAATTTATTGAAAGTAGGAATCAGAAGGTGAGACTAGGGGAAGTGCGACTCAAATTAAGATGAAGCCAGTTGCCATAGCTATCCAATTTTAGCTGCAAATGTGTTCTAGGTACTTAAAAATTATAATATTTCCATGGCAGAGCTTGATAAATAATTTCAAATGAATAAAAGACTGGCTGCCTACATAGACGCTCTGTCTCCATAATTAATCCCACTTAAAAATAAGAAACAGAGTGCTGAGTTTTCAAATCGGGGATAATTCCTCCTAATTCTTTAAGCTGGGATTATACATAGATGGTTCTGTTTGTCCTAAATGTGGGCTACACATGATGGGACAAAATTATGCAGTGTGTAACCAAATGATACCATAGATATGCAAGGTTATTCACCATATAAAATAATTACTAAAAAATTATTACTTGGAATAAGTGGTAAAATGAGGCAGAAATGGAAATTAATATTTACTAATTTGTAGAATGCAATAATCTTATATATAATATGCCAAATTTAGATTTTCATATCTCATATTCTCATCCAAGTGTTTGAAATACAGTAGTGAAATAAAGCTCCTAATTGCAGCTTGTATTTTATGAAGAGAAGATAGACAGTGAAATGATTGTAAGAAATAACTGCACAGGATATTGGAAAGGAAAGAGGGAATTGGGAAGAGAAATGCAAACTAAATGGGGCTTCAAAACTCACCTATAATCCAAACCCTGCAAACAGCAAGGAAGGCCTACATGGGAGATTGCAAGTTTGAGTCCTGGCTGGGTAACTTAGTGAGATCTTCTCTCAAAAAGTAGAGGAGAAGGCTTGGGTTATAACTCAGTGGTAGAGTGCTTCTGGAGTCAATTTCTAGTATTAGAAAACAACACAAAATAAATGAGCAAGCAGAAAAAAAGGAAAAGAAAGAGCAAAACAAACTTGATTGATCTTATGGAAATAAAGATGGAGAAATTGCTATTTGAAATAAGGTTGTAAGAGTATTTAAATTAAAAAGGCATCATTGGAACAGAGAGATGTGGGAGGTATTCAGCTAGATATGTATGTGCCTGGGGAAAGACTATTCCAGAAGGAACATAGAATAGCAAAGTCCATAGGAAGAACTGTTTCTTGGCATGTTAAAATACTTCAGGGGACTGGAGTGGGCTGGTGGTTGGGAGGAGAGGAGATGAGAAGGAAGTCATAAGCTGGGTCTCATGGCATTTCTGTTGAGCACTGTGAGAATGATTGAATTAATAAAGAAGAGGAACTTTTGCAATTTTAGTAGAGGAGTGGCTAGATGTGACATGTTCAAGGAGTACAGTCAAAGGATAAGAACAGAAGAAGAGTATCAGAACAGGCTCAGGTGAAAGTTTCTGGGAACTTCAGCTGGGTAGTAGAGTTGGTAAGTGGAATACTTGGTCTATTATGAAGATTGATACAACAGAATTTCTGATTGAATGTATTTGGGGTAGCAGATAAAGGAGATAAAATCATGAATGATTCTGAAGTTTATGTTTACTTAGATGGTTAAATTGCTACTTACTGAGATATGAAAACAAAGTTGACAAAATCATGGGTCTAATTTTTTAATATGTCATGTTTGAGATACCTTTTCATAGCTATTTCAAGCAAGGAGTTGGTTAGATAAGCAAGGAATGCAGGAAAAAGGTATAGACTGAAGTTATAAAGAGTCCTAGCAAAGGGTATGTAAAGCTCAAACCTAGGTGAGATAGGCAAAGAGACAGGATAATTTTAAAGGATGAGAAAAACATGGATTAAGCCTTGATTCCCTCTGAAGAGCTGAAGAAGTGGAGAAGAGGCTGAGATTTGAGCAAGTGACTGAAAATTAACTACCAGTAAGGTGAGAGGAAACGATGAAATACAGTCTAGTACACCAAGGTAAGATTTCAAAGTAGATTTACGAGACCAATGACATTAAAAAGTGCTGAGAGTTTAATGAGCTGGAGATGGTGAATTGAAGAATAGGTTAAGTAGAGTGGTAACTTTTGGTGGATAAATTTTTGAAGGGGGAGGGGAATATTTGTTTGAGTAGATGTCAGAAAGAGTATGAAGAGAGGATCTGGTCATAGCATATGATGATAACTATTCTGAAGAGCATTTTTACAAAATGATTCAAAACAGGAGCTACCCAGATGCGAAGAAGGGTCAAAGGAGATGTTTCTAAAATATTTTAAATACAATAGAAAAAGATAAAATCACCCAATTCAAAAAGAAGAAGGCCAAAGGGAAAAAAACACTTCCTAGAAAGACTGACCTTGAGTGGAATGAGATTTAATGAACACATGGAGAAAGGAATTTGGGCAGAATCCACAGACCTCACCTAAGGTATGGAAGTGAACACAATTTATGTGAGTGTAAATGCTGGGAGGTGCTGTGTGGAATTTCTCCAGAAGTCATAATCTGAACGCTTCAGTTCATAGTGAAGAAAGAAGCAAGATCAACAACTGAAAACAAATGGGGTGGGGAATCAGGAAAGAGGAAAAAGTTAAAATAGACATTAAGAAGAGGCCAAGACTAAATAGTCTTATAACCTTGAAATGATCTCCAGGAGTTATGAGGTCCACCTAAAGTCACTACTCATGAATTAAAAGTTCAATCAGTTAACACAGTTTCTCTATAGCCACATTCAGACACAAAATAAATAAAATAGGCAGAAGAAATTATGACCCTTATTTTTTTAATGCTTAATATAGCTTTTTGCCAGAGATGATACTCCCTCCTAAGAAAAAAGGAAAAATGACTTTGTTCCCACCCAGTTTAAATTTTTTTGTCCCTGACAAAATATTTAACAAACCCTATAGATAGTGACTTTTGGGATAAAAATGTCTCTCAAATGTTATGTTTGTATTAGTCAGACTTCTATTACTGTAACAAACACCTGAAATTCACAGCTTATAAAGAGAAAATATTTATTTGGCTCACAGATTTCAAGTTTCTGGTCCATGACCAAGTGGTCCTATTATTCTGAGCAGAGCTTCTTGATAGGGTCACATGACAGAGCAAACTTCTCATACTGCAGGCAAGAAGAAAAAGAGAAAGAAGAGTTCAGGGTACCACAGCATTTTTGGAGTTTCACCAGCAATGACCTAATGACTTCCTGCTGGTACCCACCTTTTACTTGTTTCTCTGAACTTCCCAGAAGCACCACCTTCGGGAGCATTGTCGATGGCTTAATAGACAGTTGACACCCAAACTATAGCACATTCCCTCTATCTCTTCTGAAAATGTTCTGGTGTGGTTAATTTGGTCTGAGAACAGAGAAAAATGTATGATTTTCATTTGGGTTGCTTCTCCCCTCTGTGTTGTTTCTAGTATCCTGGGATATCGAATACCCTGAAGGTAACACCAGCTGTGTCTCATATTTGTGATACAAATGACGAAGGGAGGGCAGTCTACACTTTCTTGCATTGCAGAATTGGGCACCATGTGGGGAGCAGGAGATGCAATGGCCCCTGATTTCCATTTTAAAACTCTGCAGTATTTTCTCCCAATCTATCCCATACCAACATGGTGCTGCACTCCAAAACAATGACCCAGTAGTGAGATGTATAGAGGAATAGCCTTCTAGAGCCACTGTAGCGTTCCTCTTTATATGAGCACCTACTTGGAGGTCAGTGGACTGCTCAGAGGACCTTGTATGAGTGGAAGGGTATCCTATAGTAGAGCTGGGTAAAGGAATGACAGGAGGGTCAGGAAGTAGTCAGTAAGACCCTGTGGGAATTTGATAGGAACTGTCACTGGAGTCTGACCAAGCATGGAGAAAAAGCAGCTTATTTGCTTCTTCAGCTGAAAGTGCCAACACTCACCTGTTATCTGCAAGGAGACTCTACAATTATCATCATGTTTTTAAGGAAGAGAGTGAGAGGGGAGAGATGAAATGCTCAAAGTGTACAAAAGTGATTAATGATAGCATACTTATAACATACATAGAAGTACTGCGTACTCATTTTTCATGGTTTTTTTTCAAATCATACTTCACTTTTCTTCTTTCACCCCACTGTGCATTTTCGTACTGGAGAAATGCAACACGACTTTCATGGAGATTTAATCTATTGGAGCTATTATTAGGATCCAATGAATGTTGAATAAGTCAGTGAATAAATGAAAGCTGCCAGGAATATATAACAGAAAAGTCAGCATTTTGTGGTAGACTGAATAGAAGTACATCTGTGGCACTTCAAAATGACAGGGACTAGAAAGTATGCAGTGCATTTGAGTAACATCTAGTCTGCTATTTGCATAAAGTAAAGGGATAGCTACAGCTTTTTCCCACAGACTTTGGTACAGATCTAGATTCTTTCATTTATTCTCTGTGTGAAACTGCAAGAGATAGTTAACTTGTCCACTCCTTGGGTTTCTGAGTTCAAAATGGAGATAAATTTGCATCCTCTTTGAAGATTCTTTAGAGCGTTAACTGATACAACTTAGATGTGTCATTTAGAACCTACCAAATTTAAAAATGCTGCAAGAGAAATACTAAAGTAAGTTTGATGGAAAGCTCAAGATGAAATCCGGGAGGTTTTCAAAGCTATGATTGATGTATAAATACAAGGTTATGTCACAGAGAATGGTGACTTGGTGAAAGTTATGAGCAGAGAGTGTTATTATTGATCTCAGAGGAAGACCTTCAGGGTCATAGCTTGTCTTATTGCTCTGCACAGCAAGAGTGGGATGTTTTAGTAAAGGAATGTGTAGTAGATTGATAACTGGTGGTCAACTTATAACCCCCAGGTGAACTGAACTGGGTGTGGGAGGCCCACCTCAGGACTGTTGCCAGCAGCATAAGGGGCAGTCCTGGAGAAGAAGATGGAGGCTGTTGGGAGGTGAGACAGGCTGTTGGGAGCTGGTAGAAGCTGTGGGGAGCTTCCTTTCCTGATGAACTTGGCTGTATTCATCCTCTGAGGATCTCTGGACCTTGCTGGCACTGAGAATGGCTTCCGTTCACTTTGGGGGAGCTCTGGTCCTCACTTTGAGCATCGCTTCCTGATTCTGGAGGGGAAGATGGTGCACTGCTGGTCTCCTGGAAAAGCTTGCTGCGTTGGCTTCCCTGATGGGAACTCGGCCATCCTGATCATTGGAGGAGCTCGGGACATCACTGTTGCCGAGGATGGCTGTGGTACCTTTAAGGGAGCTCTGGTTCCTCTGAGCATCACTTCCTGGCTCCAGTGCAGATCCCTCAGCCTGCTAGCACAGGTCCTTCATCCTGCTGGCACAGACTTTGTAGATTGCACCACTGACCTTTGGGCCTTCCCAGAGCAGATGATGAAACAGGCTGCATGAGACTTTGTCATGGGCTCGTAGCCTCCAGTTAGATTTGTGGGAGGCATTGTTATGAGCTCTAGGTATTCAGCTGTACTCGTGTAGGACACTGTTGTGGGATCCAGGGCCTCAGCTGGATTTCTTGGTCTTAGTGTGTGGACAGATATTCTGTACTCTTTTGCATATCGTTCTTTGGGTGACTATTATAAATAATCATATAAAGTATGTGTCCTGTATTATATTGTTCCCGTTGCAAAAATAACCCCCAAACCAACACAGAATTTTAGGATTTAAAGGACTTTACCATGGGTTGTGATTTGAAGGAAAAAGTTGGATTTTTCTCTGGATCAGATGTTGTGAGGAAGTGGGGTTAAAACTGGGTATTTTAAGCTATATTGTAGAAGAAGCAACTAGAGAAGAACAATGTTTAAATAGACAAAGCAGTAGCACACACACAAATTAGACAGTATTTTGAGCTGTTGGTCATTGTTTTGATTGGAAAGTGTTTCTTTTTTCTCTGTATTCAGACTCACTTGCAAAGTGAACTTGATTTTGTTTTGAGTCATTGCAGTTGCAGTGTAGGGAATTTGACACTGAGAAGCTAGGGAGCTGTGCATGGTTCAGAGGAGAACAGCCAGGCTCAGCTGTGAATTCCAGGCCAATACCCAACCCAGAGACATGAGGGAGAATAGCTCCCAGATGGTCTACTTTTTTTCTGTTCAGTGGTAAGGTCAAGGATGTGTGCTTTTAACTTGATGAACAGGAGAGAAACCTGTATCATCTTGTTTTGAAAAAATATAATGATAACTTGAATTAGACCTTTGGAAGGACTGTTAGTCATCCAAACACTTGGACTGCTTATCTCTCAGAAATGGTTCAGATAGGATTCCTATAATGCATGGTTAATTGAGGGGGTGTTCTAAGACATTATTTTCAGTTAAAATTTAATAACTTTATACTGTCCTTTAAGATACCCCATCAATGGTTTTCTATTGGGATGGTGATTTTAAATTTAGAATCATCCAAATTATCAATTTGTAATTGTATTTCATATATTTCAGTTATTTCAAAACCTTAGTGTCCTGAAAAGTTGCCTGAAATACCAAGCGTTGCTGTGTAGGCTGGCAAAATGAGAATAAGATGGTGGAATTTTCCTTCCTCACCTGATACCAATCATGACTATTCGCCTTTTAATAGATTTTGTAAAGTAAGATTTTGTTTTTTAAAGTGTGTCTTGCTTCCTCACACTTTGTTGCATGTGTTTATCTAAAAATTGCCATTCTGGGCAGAGCTAATTGTACACAGCTCTGTCTGTTGCATCCTAGCAGGGTGTTTCAGAATGTAAATGCTAGTCCTCACTCAGTTTTTGTCTATGTTTATAGAGAGAACTTCCTGAAAAAGAACAATTATTCAATCTCAGTATTCATAGCAACCATCACTGTGATGGCTTTTGCCTTACTATGCTCCTAGAATTCTCCATTATTAAACAGGATGGATTAAATGAAGAAATGATTAAAGCAGGGGAAATGGCATTCAGTAGTATTTGCTTTGTAACTTTGTTGGTCCTCTAGCTCAATATTTGTATAAACAGAATTTTTGAACTGTTTAAAATGAGACTACTATGTCGTGTTTCATGATTTCACATCGCCAGTATTTATCACAAGAAATGCACTCATAAATTTTGTGCAAAAGCAAGGCAGTTATCCTATCAATGGTCCAAAGTGCTACCTCTGTGGAAATGGATTGTGCATACGCTGTTAGTGGTACATTCTAAGTAGCATGGTGCTTTAGAATATTTATTCTTGTTCTTTATCTTCAACAGATAGGAAATTATATACAGAAACTGATAACTGGACCACATTCTTCTTACATCAAACATTAGTTTTTCTTGTTTGAATATGCTAGAAGATATTTTCATGTGCTTCTGGAAACATACAGGTCTCCTTCACTAACTCCAGGAATTTGCTCTCTGCGGATACCAACACCCAGAGATACTGCAGCTCTTTAGATAAAAAAGGGATAATGTTTAATATAACCTATGACATCCTCCTGCAGGCTGTAAATCACCTCTGGATTACAGAAACTAATACAGTGGAAGTGCTGTGTAAATTGTTATTATTCTATATAATCATCATATTGTTTTAGAGAATAATGATAAAATGGTCTGTACATTTTGTGTACAGATACCATATTTTTCTGAATATTTTCAATCTGCAGTTGGTTAAATTGAAAGGTGTAGAATGCATGGAACAAGAGGGGCTACCATTTTATATAGAGAAAAAGCACTCATCCTCAGGTAAATTCTTGCAAGAATTTGATAGAGTCCCTAAAATAAAAATTAAATTACTGATGCACATGAGTTGGTCGGTGATCATCAGATTTGCATTCCTAATAAAACTGGTCACCAATAAAAAGGTAAAATCAATACTGGGCCACCAATGTCTTCTTGTTTTCTGGTTGGCTATGGTTCCTTAATCATTGTGCCCTCTGATGTTACATTACAGTGTATCTTTTCTTCCTGATTTTTTCCTAAAAATTATATTTCTTCATAAATTACCATTTTATTAATCTACTCAGAATGTGTATCTCATACTTCCTAACTTAAATGGACACATGATTGTGGACAGTAATTTTTTTTCCTGAGTTGTTGATAGATACTTATGTCCATAAGCACTTGATTACCCAAGAGATTGGCATTTCTGTCTTGATCATATGACCCCGTTTAGATCTTTACTGATCTTACTTAAACACCAGCCAATGTCTGCCAGTCCCCAAACTCTGCCTCAAAAGATCATAGTTCTTGCACTATGTCAGTGAAGGAGTGACATTATTTGCAATCCAGAGTCTGCTGTTTCACATCTCATTAAGTTAGGGGCACACTGGCTATCTTGGAGATCTAAAGCAGTTTATGTTCCAGAATCAGCAATGCAAAAAACTGTATGAGAACTAGAGTAACAATGTCTTCTAATCAAGACAGTATACTTGTGTGTGTGTTTGTATGTGTGTGTGTGCATACATGTATGCCTGTGGGTGGTGGCTACTTGCTGCAAGAAAACATTATTAGTTGATCAGAGACCAAAGAGAGACAGTTCAACCAAATTTCCTCTCTGAATGATTTGAATAACTCAGAGAAGTTACTCAAATGTGGTTCTTAAAAATGGTGGAGTGCTGAGTGTTAGCTACTCAGCTTCTCCAGAACAAAGCACTGAGTGTCTGGAAACAACAGGTTTGAGAGAAACTGAAGGGATTCTGAGCCACACAACACCTACAAGGGAACTGACAGAGGAGAAGAAGAAAACAAGATTCATTGCTACAAGAGAAATTCCTCACCACTGCAGACCAGAGACTACTCAGTGTAGCTGGAGCAGCTGTGTAGCTGACCGAGCAGGTGAAAAGCCAGTAAAAGCAACTTTGTTCCTCACTGGGAGGCTGAGACCTGACCTGGACTGGGAGAGTGTTGTGCAGTCAGAGGTAACAGTGTGAACACAAGACACCTTCCCGAGCAGCCCTCCCCACAGTCATTGGTTGGTGAGTGAACTAGAGCAGTGGTACCCTGCACCCACTTACAGAGTAGCATCTGGTGGAATCACCATTTTATCTCAAAGGGCTCTGGGGTTTGAACCAGAGAAGTAGAACAGCCTCAAGGTTACTTCAGTGCCAACGTCTGGGAGTAGATGTAAATGAAGGAAGGGCAGTCCAGTCACAATAGCCAGCTAACAGTTAGATAGCAGAATGGGGAGAACTTGGTTGAGAAGTAGGAGCTGGAACCCAGGCTCCATCCCAGTGAATACCAAAAGCCAGTCTTAACCCTAGCTACACAGGAGTAGAAACAGCCTTCTGCTGTACTACTGGGGTGCAAGCAGGCAATCAGGTTTGGCTTACTGGGGACAAGGGCAACACAATCCTTCACTGTTGGTCCAGAGGTACAGCAGGCAAAAGGCCTTGTTTGGTAATGAGACAAAGGCACTTCCCAATCTGTGGCCAGCAGCACAAGTAGGCAAGCAGCCTTGGGCAGGACAAGGGCACCACCACCTGCTCTCCAACCAGCAGGAAAACAGCCTCAGCTTGCTTTAAATAAGGGTACTTTCCTCACCCAACCACTAACTTGTGTAAGAGGAGTCAGTGGTGCATCCAAGATCAGTCCCACACTCAGCCGTAATCCTACTGCAGAACTGATGGAGTTATTCAGTATATATTTCAACTCAGACTAGGAAACTAACACTGAAATGAGGACACCAAAGTAATTTTTAAATTTATTTTTTAATTGGAGATTGTTGCATAGATTTCGACTTTTGTTGTTTGGCTTATTTTCTCTGTCCTGCCTCTCTCTCTTTTCTCACTGGTCTTTTATATTTTCTGATATTTACAGGTGAATGAACACAATCTCTAGTCTTTCTGTTTTGCCTGGAAATTCTTCAGCTTTCTTCTTCATTCTTTCTTGTCCTGTTTTCCAGCTTCACAAAGTTTGAGTGGTCATCCTTAGTCATTCAGCCCTGCTTTTATTATATTTCCCTTCAGCTATCACTCTGTTTTGTCCCCAGTCCAGCTTAAATTCCCCATCCCCACATAGAAGTCACCCCACCCAGGGGAAACCCACTGTATCCAAATTCTTGGTCTATGTTGGCTATTGTTATATAACTATAGATCTTGCCCCTATGCTGAGAGATACAAAATTAACAGTTACTACAAATCATCAGTTTCTAGTCTGTATGTGATGATATTGTTACTGCTAATTGTACTATATTAGCCAAGATGCCATACTTGTTGTCACAAGTTTTTCACCCTTGTATGATAACATTGTGGTAACCTAGAATCATAATCATCCCCATAGCCCAGTACCAAAGGGCTGGGTGATGAGCAAAATAGATAGCAACACATGATCCCTAAATAAAGTGGGAAGATAGGATCTTGGGACTTACACAAAGACCAAGAACCAGCTACACCTGGAAGATGTCTGAGGAATACACATTTCCTATGGAAGCTTTGATACCAGTGATAAACTTACCTAAGAAAAATATACAACAATGCAGAAAATAAATTAAAATTAAAAATAGAAAATGAAAAGACACAGAAGTAAAAGGCAGTCCCTGACTTCCAGCCCACCAAGGACAAATTCGTAGGTTGAGAAGAGAAAGAAATTCAGAAATCAGCCACCTGAATTTACTGGAATAACAGTAGAATAAATAAAAAATATATAAATGAAGCTGTGGAGAGTATCAAAGCAGAAATAATATCATATATAAAAAAAAAGAAGACTATAATGAAGGACTTACTCAGAAAATCTAGAGTAGACATAGATAAAAAATAGAGGAGCATAGAAAAATAATGGAAACCATGAATGCTCAACGTAGAAAAGAAATGGAATCTATCAAACAAATTCAAATAGATATTCAAGAAATTAAAAGCTGTACTGAAGGTTTTCAAAACCATATGAAAGAAGGTGAACATAGAATATCAGATCTACAAGACAGGATGAAGATCATAGTTAATGAATATGAAAAGAAAGACCTCTGTCATACAGTTTGCAAGGGAAAACATATAATACAGGACACATAATTTATAGGATTATTTCATAATAGTTATCCAAAGAGTCAAATACAAAAGAGTTTAGGAAATCTGTCCACACACTAGGGACTCAAAGAATCCAGCTGAGGGGCTGGGGATTTAGCTCAGCGGCAAAAGCGCCTGCCTGGCAAGCGCAAGGTCGTGAGTTCGGTTCCCGGTACCGGAGAAAAAAAAAAAAAAAGAATCCAGCTGAGAGCTTGGATCCCATGCAATGTTCAGCTGAAGATCTAGAGCTCATGGCAATGTCCTCCATGAGTCCAGCTGGAGGCCTAGAACCCATGACAATGTCTCATGCAAGTCTGCATCAAGGATATGCTCTGGGAAGGTCCAAAGGTCAGTGGTGGAAGCCAGAAAGTCTGTGCCAGTGGGATGAAGGATCTGTGCGAGCAGGCTGGGGGATCTGTACTGGAGTTAGGAAACAACACTCAAAGTAAAGACCAGAGCTCTCCCCAAAGGAAGCACAGCAGTCCTTACAGTGAGATCCTGAGCTCCTCTGATAATAGCAGATGAGTTCACGTCAGGAAACATGACAAACTTCTCCAGGAGAATCAACAGCACTACATCTTCCATTCCTGTTCTCCTTTTATGTTATTGGCAACAATCTTCAGGTTGACCTTCCACACGCAGGACCACGTTGATTCAGTTCAGCTGGGTGTTACAAGTGGACAACAGTTGTCTGTCCACCACAACATTTTAAAAATAGCAAAGAACCATGAATAAACAATCCAACAACTAAAGATGATGCAAAGAACAACATAAAACTGATGGGAGTCAATAAAAATGCAGAAGTCAACACAAATAACATAAAAACCCTGTTCAGAGAAGTAATAACAGAAAACTTTGCAAGCATGAGAATAGAAGTAAACAAGGCATACAGAACTATTAAAAGCAGTTAGAGAAAAGAAACAAGTCACCTATGAAGGAAAGCCCACCATCATTTCTGCAGACTCTTCAACACAAACCCTTAAGTCATAGAGATCTTGGAGTGAAGTATTGCAAGGCCTAAAAGAAAACAACTTCCAACACAGATTGATGCACCTTGCAAAATTATCTTTCAGAATTGATGGAGAGATAAAATACTTCCATGACAAGGAACAAATGAAGAAACTCATGACAACCAAACCAGCTCTGCAAAGAGTTCTAAAAAATATTCTACAAAGGGAAATCAAAGACCACAAGCCCAAAATATAGCAATAGAAAGAAGCTAGCAGGCAAAGGAAGCAATGAAACAGAGAGGAAAGACAGGAAACTATCAACAGGAAAATTGTATGACAAGACAAGCCAATATATATCATGTATAACCACCAATATAAATGATATGAATTTGCTAATCAAAAGAAATAGATTGGCAGAGTGGATCAAGAAACAAGATCCAAACATATGCTGCATTTCAGAAACACATTTAACTCAAAAAGAAATTCATAGACTGAAAGCTGAAGGATGGAAAACAATGCTCCATGTAAGAAGAACCCAGAAAAAAGCAGGGGTAGCTGTTCTATTCACAATGTGAACTTCAAACCAAGACTGATCAAAAGAGATAAACAAGGTCACTACATAATTTTTAAGGGAAAACTACTAGAAGAAGAGATAAAATTCATAAATACACATGCACCAAAAACAGGTGTGCCCTTCTATTTAAAAGAAATATTAACAGACCTGAAAAATGAAATAATCACTAATGTAATTGGGATGGGGGAATTCAATAACCTATTGTCACAAAAAGATAGATCAACTGGACAAAAGAAATATCAGAAATCAATCCAACCTGTGAACAGATGGACTTAGAAGCTGGCTACAGAGTGTTCCACCCACAACATCAGAATACACATTCTTCTCAGCAACACATCGGACCTTCTACAAAATAGACCACATACTAGCCAGATACAACATGCTTAAATAAGTGCAAAAGAATTGAAATTATCCCATGCATATTATCAGACTACAGCCCAATGAAACTGGAAATCAGTGGCAAAAGAAATCACAAAACCTCCATAAACTCATGGAAACTAAATACCCTATTGAACAACCAAAAGGTCACAGGTAAAGTTAAACAGTATCTATAATTAGGAAATGTCTATTCCTCAGAGATGTCTTCTAGATGTAGCTGGTTTTAGATCTTTGTGTCTATCCCAAGATCCTATATTCCCACATTAAAAGTAAACAGTATCTACAATTAAATGATAATGCTGATACATCATAGCAAAACTTATGGGATGCAATGAAAACAAGCATAAGAGGAAAATTAATAATGGTGAACTCTCACATCAGGAAAATAAAACAAGCACAAATATATAACCTCGAACTTCTAGAAAAAAAGAAAGAGAACAAATCAAGCCCAAATCTCATTCAAGGAAGGAAACTTTAAAAATTAAAGCAAAAATCAATGCAACTAGAACTAATAAAACAATGCAAAATGCAAATGAATTGGGTTGGTTCTTTGAGAGATTAAATAAG
The DNA here is from genome assembly GCF_000276665.1 of Chinchilla lanigera. Taxonomy (NCBI): domain Eukaryota; kingdom Metazoa; phylum Chordata; class Mammalia; order Rodentia; family Chinchillidae; genus Chinchilla; species Chinchilla lanigera. The sequence goes on along the minus strand of NW_004955483.1, from coordinate 3,730,567 downwards.
TTGACATCCCTCAGCCAACCTTATAGAAAAAGTAAAGACTCAAGTTCATATAATTAGGAATGAAAAGTGTCAAATCACAACTGGTTCTTCAGAAACTCAAAAGGTCATCAATACCAACTTTGAGAAACTTTACTGTAATAAGACAGAAAATGTAGAAGAAATGGACAGATTTCTAGATACCTATCAATTACCAAAGTTGAATCAACAAGATATAAAAATTCTAAATAACCCAATATCAGTAAATGAAATTGAAAATGTAATTAAAAACTTACCAACAAAAAAGTCCAGATCTTGATGGATACACTGCTGAATTCTGCAAGAAATTTTGAGAAGATATCATGCTATTATTTGTCAAACTCTTTTATGGAATTGAATGGGAAACAATTCTCTCAGAGTCTTTCCTGGAAGCAAGTATTACCTTGATAACAAAACTAGAGAAAGATGCAACTAAAAAAGAGAACTACACTCCAATTTCCATAATGAGCATAGATGCAAAATTCTTCAACAAGATACTAGCAAACAATTCAACAAACTATCAAGAAATATACACCATGACCAAAGATTCATCCCAGGGATTTAGATATGGTTCAACATACACAAATCAGTAAACATAATAGACCATATTAACAGAGCCAAGGGCAAAAACAATATTATTATCTCAATAGATGCAGAGAAAGCATGTGACAAAGTCCAAATTCATGAGAAAAACCACACAGAAAATTGGAATAAATGGTCTTTATGTCGAGCTGAAAAAAAGCATGTATGACAATCTAAAATCCAGTATAATACTAAATGGAGAAAAACTGAAAGCTTTCACTCTAAAATCAGCAACAAGGTAAGGATGTTGACTATCACTACTCCTATTCAATACAGTTCTGGAAACATTAACTCAACCAATTAGACAACATAAAAAAATAAAAAGAATAAAGATAGGAAAGAAGTTAAATTATCTTTATTTGCAAATGACATTATAAGTTACATAGAAGACCCCAAAAACTCCACCAGAAGACTTCTGAATTTAATAATAACATTCAATCACATAGCTGGATACAATGTCAACACTTAAAAATTAATAACATTTCTGTGCACACATAACAAATGCACTGAAAGAGAAATGGATAAAACCACACTTACAATTATAACACCAAAAAATAAGTGCTTAGTAATTAATCTAATAAAGGAAGTAAAAGATTTCTACATTGAAAATTATAGTACTCTGGAAAGGAAATCAAAGAGGATATCAGAAAATGGAAAGCTACCCCTTGCTCATGGGTAAGAAGAACTAATGTAGTAAAAATGGCCATTGTCCCACAATTGTTGTATGGATTTACTGCAGTCCAAATCAAAATACTATTGGTATACCTCACAGAACTAGAGAAAACTTCCCTAAAATTCATTTGAAACCAGAAGAGATCTAGAATAGCAAAACCAATTTTGCACAATAAAGACAAAGCAGCGGGGCCTCATATTGCCTAACTTGGAATTATACTACAGAGCTACTGCAATAAAAACAGCATGGTACTGGCAAAAAAAAAAAACCTGACTGAGGATCAATGGAACAGATTAGAAGAGTGAGAAACAACTTCAAACACTCAGCCATTTTATCTTTGACAAAGGGCTAAAGGTGTTTACTGGAAGAAAGATAGCCTCTTTAATAAATGGTACTGGAAATACTGGCTTCCTTCATGCTGACAACTATTACTAGATCCATGTCTATCACTGTGCACTAAACTAAAATCAAAATGAATCTGAGATCTAAATATTAGAACAGAAGCACTAAATATGCCTGAAGAGAGAACAGGTAGAACTCTTGAAGAGAGAAGTGTAGGCAAAGGCCTCATGAACAAAACTCCAATGGAACAGGAAATACTCCAAAGGATCAACATCTGGGATTTTATCTTATTTAAAACTTTTGCACAGCAAAAGAAATAACCAACAGAGTTAAAAGACAACTCACAGAGTTGAAAAAATCTTATCCAGTTGTTCTTCAGAAAAAGGACTAATTTCTAGAACATATAAAGAAATATAAAAATCAGACCCCCAAAATTTAAAGATCCAGTCTAAAAACAGGCATTTGAAATGAATAGACACCTCTCAGATGAAGTACAAATACCAAATAAGTACATGAAAAAAATGTTCCACATCATTGATAATTCAAGAGATTCAAATTAAAGCAATGCTAAGATTGCATCTTACTCCAGAAAGAATGGCCATTCTCAACAAGTCAACCAATAACAAATTCTGGCAGGGCTGTGGGGAAAAAGGAACACTTTTCCACTATTGGTGGGAGTGTAAACCGGTGCAACCACTATGGAAATCAGTGTGGTAATTCCTAAATAACTAAGATTAGAGCTTCCATTTTATCCAGCTGTTTGTTCTTAGTACCTCCCCAAAAGAATTAAAAGCATCATACCACAGTGATGTATGCGTGCCCATGTTTATAGAACCATATTTATAGAAGTTTGTGATAGCTTAATTTTGGAAATGCCCATCAGCTGATAACTGATAAATGGAAAAGAAGGTGAAGAGATATATATATTCCTCAACCAAAATGAAAGGTAAACTTAAGACATTTATAGATACATGGATGGACTTTGAGACCATACTCTTAATTGAAATAAATCAGACACACATGTGTAAATATCACATTGTTTCTCTGGCATGAGAAATGGAAAGTGTAAATAAAAATCAAATTGTCAAATAGGTATTATGAAAAAGGGAGTAATTATTCAAAAGGAAAGGGAATTGTGGGAGAGGGTGGAAGGGAAAAGAAAAATATGAGAACAAAAGACCCCCCGTCTTAATGGCTTTCCATAAAATGGAAATAAAGCTTTGTAAATGAGGAAGGGAAGTGTGGCTGAGGAGAGTGGAGAGGAGGGTGGAAAGAAATGGAGGAAAAGGAGGAACTAAAATATATCATGTACAAGTATGAACTCCCTGTGATAAATATGATCATTATGTATATCTATTTTTTGTTGGTTTTTTTTTTTTTTGGTTTTTTTCCGGTACCGGGAACCGAACTCATGACCTCGCGCTTGCCAGGCAGGCGCTTTTGCCACTGAGCTAAATCCCCAGCCCCTGTATATCTAAATTGTACCATCAAACTTAATTTTAAAAAGAAATTACTCAAGTGCAATGGCTCAGAAAGCAATTCAGAATGCCTATTTACGGTCCTTCCTACATTTAAAATTAAGAAAATAAAAAATAAATGGGTAAAATTTGAATAATTATGCTTTTATCTTATTATCTGCAAAAGGAGCAATGGAAAAATAACGAAAAATAAAGTCATACAGGCTGACTACCCTGGATAAAGAGGTATGTCTGTAGAAAAGTAGTTTGAGATTTTGGTATGTTTTCAGGACAGATACGTAGAAAACAGTGAGACATCAAAGGAGTAGTGGGATGGAAACAAAAACAGAACAAGTCACCTGCAGGTCTAGTTACACTTGATCAAAGTATTAGGAAGAGGTGGATTTAGTTGTTATTAAATTAGGAATTGAGACTGAGACCTAAAGGAAATGTATCAGAACACAGAGAGACAAAAGCTTCTATTAATAACCTGGAATGGTTCCTCAGTGGGAACCTAAATACAGGAAACAATGGCTAGCCATCCTCTCCGGGCAAGCCAAAGTAAGAGTTTTCAAGAAATCAGCACTTTAAGACTTGGGATTTCTTCCAAGTGATTTCATAATATTTTGGATGGTTTGAAAGGTAAGTACTGGAAATAATACTATAGTTTATTAAAGCATTAAATTGAGAGTTTTAAATATTGTATGTGGTAGTGTGACTACTGCCCAAGTTTGATATATCCTAGAAATATATGTAATCAGAGTTATAAAGGCTTAGGGAATACTAGATATTGTTTTTGAAGGTAAGGAGGATGATGAATGTTAGATCAAATCTAACTCTAGCTGAAGGTCTTTTTTACTATGGAATGTAGATCCTTGTGTGTTAACATGATTAAATTATTGATCAAAGTGACTACTGCATGTTTAGGTACTGAATTTCTATCCCAAGAGAGGAAATGGGACTGACTAGAGGTGAGCAAATTAAAAATAGGATAAACTTGCTCAATTTGTCTTCTTTCAAAACTTCTGTGAATTTCTCTTCTATAAAATGCATATACATCTCTTTGGCCATATGAGGTCTAATGACCAGTCTCTATGAGATAGTCTGATAAGGAGTTTAGTAAAAGTGAGACCCTGTTACTAAGTTAGACAAGAATAATAAATGCTGTCCTAGAGAAAACATTGTATAAATAATAAATACATTTAGCAAAATTAAAATTGATTCATTCCGCATCTCTCACTATGAAGGATCACACAAAACAATTAACTACACAAGACAAAGTTTAGGAGAAGTAAATTAACATTAACAAAAAATAATGTGTCAGCAACAAAAGATAAAGAGGAAGAGATAAGGAGATACTCAGATCTAGTAAAAATCCACTAGCACAACACAAGTTAAATAAATAGTTTTAACTGTTTAAAATCCAGCAGAGTATAACTCAGAGGGGTAAGTAAATTATGGTGTAAGTAGACCATGGGAGACATTTCTCCTTCTTTCATAAAAGTAGAAGCAAAAAGATGATCCACACAACTTTCAACATAAAACAAATTAGGTAAAAGCAACGTCCTATAGGGCAGAGAGCAGGGTGGTCTATGATTATTCTGTCTCTAAGGATGGAGGTTTGATAAACACCATCATCAGCTTCCTTAAGTAATGCACTAATGGTGATTCTCCAGCTTCAGAACTGGAGGGTGCTGCCATGATGGCCCAAATTAATTACACAGCAACACTCAGTGGCTACAAGTAGCTGTGACAGAATTGGCAAAAAAATACCTTCTCATTAACGCAGTGGTTGGGGGGGGGTAGGGATTGTCACCCAATATGTTCCTTACTAATGCAAACCCAGTACTTTGACTGCTCTTTGTCCAAAGACAAACTAAAAATTAGACCTTGTCAAAGATGCTAGATGAAAATTCACCCTTATGAATGAATGTACTATCGTTACAAATTGTGACATCTTAAGATAGTAGGAATATTCTGTTATGATACACGGAGAGAGAAGCCTTTTTTCCTATAAGGCAGTGAATTTAAATCATGCCATAGTTAATTTTATGGTGAGTTATTTCTCCATGCTGAATATTAATTTATAGGTCTTGAAGGTTAGACCCCTGGGATATAATAACTGGAAACCTGATGTGCTTCACACGCAATTTTTCATGATGCCACCTGTCCTCTTTTGCTCAGATATCAATGAGTATTAGATGACAGCATTGTAGGTATAGTTCAATTGTGTGTTTTAGGGTAACTGCTATTAAGTGTGGAGACTGGCTTTTTATCTTTGCTCTGTGAATATTTAACTTAATACTAAGCATTCTTTTTCTTTTTACTTATCAGTGAATATTAATTATACAGAATAGTGTGGTTTATTTTGCCATATTTGTACATGCATGTAACATAGTCTGATCATTTTCATCCTTTCATTACATCCCTTGATCTTTCTTCTCCACCTCAGCCTCCTTCCTCCACTTCAGTGGTCTCCCTTCTATTTTCATGGCATCTCCATTTTTAAAAATTCTGAAATAAAATATACAATATGTTTTTCTGAGTCTAGATTATTTTGCTTAATTTGGTGCCCTTTTATTCCATTCAGTTTTCTTTCAATTGCTATGATTTCATTGTTCTTTAAAGCTGATTGGTTTGAAGGCACTAAATACCTAGACAATTTTCATAGCCAGTCTGTAGTGAATTATGCTGCAATATGTTTGGATACACATGTACCCCTATAGTATACTGGCTTTAATTATTTTTGGAGTATGTTAGGAAATAGTATGTCTAGAACAATGGGAGCTCTACTTTTAGTCCCATGTTTGCTAGGATTTGTTTTTCTCTTTTTGATCATATCGTGACTGAGGTGAAATGGAATCCCAATATAGTTTTGATTTGCATGGCCCTGTTGGCTAAAAATGTTGTACACTTTTCATATAAATCATTAATTCCCAGCATATTCTTTGGATGATTTACAAATGGGGGAACCTGAGTGACTTGACAGGTGGAATCCAATGGCATAGGTGTCAAAAGAACGCCATTCTTGCCAAGAAGAGATAGATTGAAGCAATAAACTCTTCTCAGACATTGCATTTAGAGTCCCTTCTTTGCTTTTGTCATTTAGGAAATCAACAATACGCAGTGACAATTTCTAGGATTCAAGTTGAAGGATTTTAGGTGTTTCTAGACATTATTGAAAGCAAAGACAATTTTATCTTTTATATTTGGATACTAACCAAAGAGACTTGGTATTTGATTATTGTGAGCTTAGATTTCCAATGATTTTAGACATGTTTCTCTCTCAAGAGCATGATAATGACAGGTATTAACATTTAAACGTGAGATATTTGTACATCACTGACATCTCATTACTAAAATGATTTTATATTACACTTTAATAGGATATCACACCTTATAGTAAATTTCTTATACATTGTATCTGGACATACTTTGAATAAGTAAAAAGATAGGAATACATTTTTTCTCTGCAAAATAGCAGGATATTTGCATCATATATGGTACCAATTCATTCAGAGCCCTGTGGAAGCCAAAACTGCACACTTTCTAGTAGCAAAAGGAAACTGCAAAGAGCAGTAGTTGTTGTTTGGGGAACAGTCTAATCAAGAATAAGTAATTCTGTCTCATAGAATGCCACATGTTTTCTCTGAGAGGGACAGCCCCATAGCCAGGAGAATGCAGACTGCAGGGTTAATTACAGTGTACTGAGCAAAATAAGCTGAAATTTAATTGGCTCAACTACTAGTTTTCTGATCTCTTTTTTCTTATTTGGAAAAGAGTCCACTACAGTGACACACCTGGTGCTTCTCTCCACTCCCCACTCATTATTTCCTCACTGGAGATATGAATTTTCTCCTTATGGAGTTTAGAAGAAATATTTCGGCATGGGTAGCTCAGCTAGTTGTGAGTGGTATAGTGACCCCTAAACTCATGTGTGTCTGACACTTCAGAATATGACCTCACTTAGAAATGGAGTTGTTAGGAATACAATCAAGTAAGATTATATCATATTGGATTGTGCGGGGCTAAAGACAAAGAAGAACAATTACAGAGAGATGGCTATGAAGCTTCTGTGGTGACAGAGGCAGAGGTTAGCCAGATGCAGTTAGAACCCAAGCAATGTCAAAGACTGGTGCAAGCGGACAGGAGAAGCCAAGGAGATGCCAGGAAGGATTCTTGCCTCCAGCCCTCAGAAAGAGCATGGTTCCTTCAACACTTTGATTTCAGGCTTCTAATCTCCAGAAGAAAATAGTTTTCTATTCATTTGAGACACTACGGTTTTGGTTATTTATTTTAGGAACCTTACAAAAGTTTCATTTTTCTTTATTTCTTTTTTTTTTTTTTTGCTGTCTTTCTTTCTGGAGGCAGATTAATTTGCAAGAAGCATACACTCTATTCTGGGGTCTGTCTTGTCCTCATCTCCCCGTATCTATGATGAGCCAAGAGAAGAATATAATGCTAAAGAATCTAACGTTAATGAACTCCAAATCATCATAATGGCCTTCAATTAACTTAGTGACAAAGTTCATACTTGGATCTTCATCTATATGATCCACATTTTTCTCCAAGCTTATTCTTAACACAAGAGGGATAGAAGAAACTTACTTGCTGCCCTCTAAAATACTAACACCTCACTACATATGGGAAAGCTTTCAACATTATGCACACTCTGATCTCTATTATATTCTTCTAAATTGATTAAACATGGTCTGCTTTTGTCACCTCGGCTGCTATGACAAGATACCACAGACTGAGGGGTTTAAGCAGTAAACATTTTATTTTCTCACAGTTCTAGAGTGTAGAATTTCAAAATCAAAGTGCAGGCAGAAGCAATTTCTGGCACAGAGTCTTTTTGGGGCTTGTAGATGACAGATTTCTCTCTAGTCCTCAACTGTCTATTTCTGTTTGTCCACAAAAAGAGAGGAAGACTGGAGTCTCTTTGTCTTTTTACTGGGCATCAGTCCCATTAGATTAAGGTCCCACAGTATGACCTCATTTAAACTTAGTTATATTTTCAAAGACCTGATCTCCAAACACAGTCACAGGTAGAGTTAGAACTTCTTTAACATGTAAATTTAGGGGGAAGACAATTCAGTCCATATCAACCTCCTTAATTCTGATTTTATACATTCATGCTCAAACATAGCAAGATCTTAGGGACACAATTTTGTCATGTTTTCCTTTGTTTTGTTTTGTTTTATTTTGTTTTGTTTTGTTTTCACATACCCTTGCCTCTCTTCAAAGCTCTTAATGGCCTTCTTTTCAATCCTCCCCTGAAATCTTCTTCAGCAGCTCATGGGAAACAAACACAATTTTCTTTTCTTTCTTTTAAGAGATTTAACTCATTATTTGTATCTCAACAACCTACCACCTGTTTAAAATTTTCCCCATCTCTACAGCTTAAATTCTTGACTTTACCTGCTTTGTAGTATACATCAGGAACCACAAAATATCTGCTAGTTTTTAATATATTTTGCAGTTTTTCATGCTCCTAGGAATTTTCACAGCTGCTTTCTTTATTCGAATCGCTTTCACTTCTCCATAGCTGTGTGTACCTCCATCCAGTACAATGTTTTAGAAAAAAATAAAAAATTCTACAGCATAACCTTGCAAGATTTCATTAGCATTCAACCTAACTAAATTTACTTTAATAGGGTTCAGTAATTAATTCCCAAAAATAGAATTAATAGTGAGCATCTAACATCTAACAATATTTAACAAGCAACAACAAGGGTTCCAAAATAAACTTACTATATTCATAATGCTGTGGATATATCTTCCAACACAACAGAACAGAAAAGTATCCCTCAAAAAAAAAGCTGTGGGGGCTGGGGATTTAGCTCAGCGGCAAAAGCGCCTGCCTGGCAGGTGCAAGGTCGTGAGTTCGGTTCCTGGTACCGGAGAAAAACCAAAAACAAACAAACAAAACAAAACAAAAAAGCTGTGTTAGGAAATTAGAGAGACTATCTTTAAAAGCAAATGGCAAGCTGAAACAGCTGGAGGTTTCTTTTACATAAGAAACTCAAAGTATAAATATATTAAATGCAAACCATTTTTTAAAAAGATAAAAGATACCAGGAGATGGAGCTAGATTGTTTGCAAAAGGGAAGGGAAATAAGAGATGGAAGGAAGGAAAAAGGGAAGGGGGGGAAGGTAAGAAGAATTACGATGTGTTTGGTTCCCGGTACCAGAGAAAAACCAAAAAAAAAAAAAGAAAGAATTACTATGTGTTATCTTCACGGACCAACTCCTTATGGAGAATGTAATAATTATGTACTATAAACGTGTACTAATGCAAAGTGTACACAAACCATGCTTTATCAAAGAAAAGTATAAAGACACATATAAATATATCTATTTATCTATATAGAATGTTTTAAAATATATTTAAACATGAAAAGTGGTTTATGTACATTTTCCAGTGAATATTTACCAAATATTTTATTATTTGGATCAAGTGTTAAATTTTGTGTTTTCTTTTGTTGGAATCCGTTGAAACTATAGCCCCAGTATGACCTTCTTATTAATACAATTATGAATAAAAGGTCCCTGAGTGAAAAATAGCTCACTAAGAAGAATTCTACCACTATCACACCATCACACTATTCTACAATAATTTGTTATGAAAATTATTTATCTGATTTCATCCTATGAAGAGAAAGAAGGGATAGTGTGTTGTATTCATAATATAATATTGTGCACCAAAGCCTTATACAGAGTAGGTGTTGAATAAATATTTTTGTAAATTACAGGAAAAAATTGAGTGAACTGATGTTCTCAGCTACTACTGAGAACTACTACTATTTGGAAGATTCCACTTCCAAATCTACTGATTGCTTGTAGACCTGGTGATTGTAAACCAGCTTTAAATTTTCAAATACAACTTATATTTTCCTCCACTAAGTCTCCACGATTTAACTCTTTCCCCCCAAAATGAGATCTATCAAGAGAATAATCAGGCTTGAAACTTAAAGGTCAAAAATGCCAGCTGCACCCAGTCTATTCTGCCAGACCTGCCTTACAGGGTAGCCACTGAGCCAGAGAATATTGAGAGACGAGGCAAGGACAGGCTGATTGTAGCTGACATTTTTTTTTTTTTTTTTTTTTTTGTTTTTTTCTCCGGTGCTGGGAACCGAACTCACGACCTTGCGCTTGCCAGGCAGGCGCTTTGCCGCTGAGCTAAATCCCCAGCCCCTGTAGCTGCCATTTGTGATCTGTAGTTTTCCAGGCTGATGATTCTGCAGCAAGGTCTTACTTTAGGGGAAGCATAGTAAATACTAGCTAGAGACGAGTAAGACTTAGACCACTTTAGAGATTCACAGATACAACTGCGATTTAAACAGCTAAAAATTCTACCCCATCTTTACTAACAGTACACTGGAACTGAGTCACTTTCTCATGACTGAGCACTAGGAAAATGTTATTATCCCACTTATGGTATCGGTACCTACTTGCTTTGGTCTAAAATGTTTTTGTATATGAAGGACGGATAAAAAAATAAAATTAAAATATTTCCTAAAGATATGCTCCAACTAAAACTAAGGGTTTAAAAACTGCGTAGGTTACCATGAAAGAAAAATTATCTCGGTAAAGAGAAGCCATTTTCAAAGCAGATGTACATTCAAATATGAGTATTATCTGCAAAGAGAGGTGTAGCCATGACCCTGTCCCTGGATTATTGCTCCTAATATTTCTAACAAACAAGGGTTGATTGCCATCCAGATGACCTCCCAGGGACTGAACGTTCAATGTCTTCTAATTGAAGGCCAAAAATCATACAAGTGTGAAATGACAGGGGAATGAAATGGCCAAACTGCGTGGAGATCTACAAGCAAGGTGATGTCATGAAGGCTGGAAAAATTGCACTGACCATCAAAATGAGGAACATTACCAGAGCAGGGCACATCACCTGGGAGCAACACGGGGGAAGTGAACTTCGGCACTGCTGAAAAGAAACCACACACAAAGGACTGAAGAGGATTTCTGTCTAAAGTCAGAAGAAAAGGACATATAATATTGGGTAAATTATAAAAGTGGGAAGGCAGTGGCGGAGTCTATAAATTGTGGGATTTAACAAATGAAGCAAGTTAAATATAACTTAGGTTTTTCATCTCTACAGTGGACAAGACAGATAATTTTATTAAGATTAAATGAAATATTATGAGTAATACACTGAGCATTGCATCTGACACTTATAAATGATAGATCAATATTACAAAAATCTATATCCATCACTATTACTATTATCATATAGAGTTTTAAATAAGCCTTCTACTTGGATAGCAGGTTATATACACAAAAATGTATACATATGTATATGAAATAAAGGAGAGGAACACAGTAGGACTTCAGAAGATATCAAGAGAGAGAAGGCACAAAGAAAGTCAAGAATTTAGAAGTGATATGAATGTATCCTGCACCCCTGTGACTCTCACATACAACCAATTGTGCACTCTAAGTCACAGATAACATACTGCTCAGAGGGTTTGAAAAATAAATGGAAGAGACAAAATCTTAATAGCTAAACATTGGTATGAAAACCTCTAAACTATTATAACTTCATTGTAAGAGAGCATTACCTTCTAGTCCAATCATCCTTTTATCCCATCTGTCAGACCTGCGGTTATTTCCAAGATAAATATTACCTACTTCTGGTGTTTTTTGTTGCTAGAGAAATACAATACAATTTTATCTGCGATAATGTGGGCAGGGGTTATTGTAATCAGACTTAAATCATGTGTTGAGATTCTTTGGTTTTGTTTTTTTTGCGATACCAGGAATCAAACTCATGACGTTGCACTTGCCAGGCAGGGACTGTGCCACTGAGCTAAATCTCCAGCCCCTGTGTGTTGAGATTCTTATGGATACGTCCTCTACTCCCAGTTCTAGAGAGAAGTGTTATGATTACCTGATTTTGCCGCAGTCCTATGGCAAACTGACCGTCGTGATGGTGCCCTGTGGAAAGTGGCTATTGCTTCTCTCCCTGGATTCACACTTCTCATTGGAATTTTCACACTTACCCACCTCTCTTCAGCCTTCAGATTGGCTCACAATGTTCTTGAATTCTGAGCTTGTGATGCATTTTCTAGTTATAACTATTTCACTCCCATATTTAACTTCAGCATCTCTGCCAATAGTGAGTTTTTTTGTTTTAGCTGCCATGAGTTACTCTCTATAAGGAACCTAATTTATCCATGCAGGAGTTGAAAGCTTATACCTCAGAAATATTTATACGTGAAAACCACACTTATCTAGTGAAGAGGATTGTAGACTTTAACAGGGTAAATTTGCCTCGAAACATTTTTTCTTTTATTCAGAAAGAATTTTACATTTCTCTTCTCATGAACAGATCTAGATCACATTTAATTACATTTAGCACTGTTAAGGACTTTAAACACATTATTTATTTAATCTTAGCAATATCAATAACATCATAATCCATAACCACAATACCCATTATATTTAAGGTATAATCTAACACTACTTTCTCTACTGTGTCTAGTGCAAAAGATAGTTAGTGGATAAATAAAGGTGTTTCTGGTTGTTTGTCTTCTTCTATATCATAAGATAGAGTGGTATTTCATTATCTTTCAATTATTTCCTGGTGTCCTTATTAGTAACTGGGTCCTTACAAAGGTTAATAACTTTCAAGCTTCCTAGACTTTTTCCTGGGACTATGGGGTGAGAAGTAGCAGTTTATTGTGTCGAGATAAAGTCATATTTCAGGCCAAGTGGTAGCATAAATACCATTAACTTCTAGTAAAGTCATTGTTTTGTTCCACATTCCTGCCAGCCAATCACCCTAGCCTCTACTTGTTTGCTCATTTCTCTTCTAATTTAAAATTATTCCTTGACATTCACAGTGAAACACATGACAGATAAAAGGGGGAGAAAATGGCCACAGTACTTGATATCTAAGACACTGTCACTTGCAAGAGTGTGAGAAAAAATACTGGCAATATTATGAAGGGGAAATGAACTTACAGGACACGTGTGGCACAGAAGTTTTACGTGTAAAAATACAGTACCTTAGAATGGATGAAAAGTTATAGTACTTATGGATGGTTTCCTATGTTTTGCACTGTGCACAGGCCGTGCACCATGGTAGGCATATATTGCATACATTAATTCATTTGTTCTTTATTAGCCTGAGTTATATTCAATTTTGCTCATTTTGCAAATGAGAAAAGTGCCTATATTTATTGAGCTTTCTCTTAGTTACAAAACTAGTAAAGAAAAGAAAGGCCAATGTTTTTTAATTAAGCTGGTAAGCTCATATTTCTCTCTTGGGACCACGATAGATGAGTAACCTGAAGAACACTTGGTAGAACATGAGCATAGATAACCTACATTTCCACCATCTCCTCCACCTGCCTCTCCGAAACTCACTTTCTGAATTATACATTACAAGTTCTAGGATCATTTATGTCGCTCAGATTTAAATCTAAAATTCCACTCAAACATAGCAGTGTCATTGTTTACTTCTCACATTCTAGATACCTCCTTCTGCCTGGGAACACTTTTCTTTTCCTCTGTGGGTCTCCTGTGTGTCTCCACTCCCTTCCTACTATACTTGAATCTCCTGATCCATCTCTACATGTGATTTCACTCCAACAAGCTCTGCTCCTTCATTCTCTTATTTCTTTCACTTTGTAGCTCCGTATTCTGAATCAATCCAATCACTCCTTGCTCTTCCAAGCACCATGTTCAGAGTACAATGCAGTCTTCCAACTGCTTCCAATACAAATGCTTAGTGTACAACATAACTCATCCCCCACCACTGCTGAGAGCTTGATTTTTCCTTTTCCTCCTTATCTTCCTGACTCTTGTCTCACAGTGACTCTTTCAAATTCTTAATATTGTTATCACATTTCTTACGCTATGTCTGCAAGATTCTTAGTACATTTAGCCCCCACTTTTCTGGAAAAAAAGACTTCTAAAACTCATCCTCCCTTGTGTACATATGTCTTCCTCTGCAGATATCTGTGGGAACCATGCCATCAACTACTTCAAGACTTGGATCAACCTGCAATTTGTTTCCAATTCCAAGTGCCATTTTTAATTAAAACCATGTCTCCTCTGCTGACATGGTCCTTCTGATTCTGATTTAATCACTTTCTACTGTGCTTCTTTTAAAACATACTCTAATTTATTTATAATGTTTATTTTTATTTTGAATCTCCCCCATGTGGAACGGAAGCTCCACTAGGAGCTTTTTCTATTTTATATGCTGATGTTTTATAAGGACGTAAAAGAGTGCTTGACTCCTGGTAGGTACAAATGAACACTTATGAATAAATATATAAATAAGCACAAGTGTTTGCATTGTTTGTTTTCTTCCTTGTCCAGAAAAATACCTGCCTTAACTCACATCTGTCTAGGTAAGACTGACCATGACAGTAGTTTCCCCAGCACAAATCAACATAAGGATGTAATTTGTTTGATCTCCAGTTTAAGAATGCTGTCTTTCTCATGCCTGGTACTATCTCACTAGTTCTAGGACAGGGAATGCAGTGGACTGACCTCATCACCTCCTGTTGTCTCTCAATATATCTGGACAGAACACATATCAGTGCTTTGTCATTAAACACACTTTCCAGTCACTGCCGTCCAGGTTGACCCAAAGGGATTGAGTTCTGCTGTATTTCATTTTCTTTGATAGTTTTGGCCAAAGTTCTTTTTGTCACACAGACTACATTTTGTGCAGATTATAGACTCCCAGAGACTTCATTGAAAACAGCAAGTGTATTTCTTTTGAGGATGCTTTTGAACTTGAGTCATAGTCTCCAGCAAATAAGAAGGGTCAAGTGAAGAGTGGTAATAGATTCGAATACATCCTTCTGCTAAAACCCACCTCCCAGAAAATGTAAAGTAAACACCATCACTTACTAATTTTCTGGAGTAAAACACAAGTGCAAGAAACTATTCATGAAATAGATAATGTATCCTAATCCTCCATTTCCAGGATTTATCAAAGTCCTTCCGATAAGATCCATGGGCATTGTGCTGAGTGCCTACGGTCCACAGAAGGAATTCATCTTTTCTTAATGTTCAAAAATATTCTGTCTGGCTTCACATTCGCCTTTGAATGGAGAAGAGCAGTTCTTCTTAAAAAGTCACAATAATGTTTTTCCATTTACTTTGGTGATTATCTTTAATTCTTGCTTTTTCCTTTTTACCCGCACTTGAGTTAGCCTTCATTTTGTCTGCCAAAAACCCTTTTTGATTCTCACATAAAATATTGCATGAAATAGAAAGTTGATTATTCTTTTCTATAATATTATTCTACTTTATTTTGATAAATGAGGGATGGCTCCATTTTTGCAATTTTTATGCATGTTTGAAAGGAACAACTGTCACTGGTGTGTTTTCTGTGTGATAGGGAATTGGGGTGATGTGAGATTAAGTAAATTCATGGTGGGTTTGCTTTATTCATTATATTCACAGACAGAGTTCTCTTTTTTTCTTTAAATAAACTATTGATTTAGAGATTCCACATAGACTCTCATGGCACTGAACAACCTCAGTCTCCAGATTACAAAAAGGTTGTGTCACTAAAACGCATTTGTCATCTGCTTTTGGTTGGTGAGTCCCTAATAACTTTTTTTATCCTGAAATGATATGTCTATGCCAGTTAATACAAATTCCCCATTTGTACAAGAGAAATGACTAGTGAGGAGTGTGTTAGCTTTCTGTTCTTTCACATTTCTTACTCTCTCAGTTATTTGCTTCTGTTCTCAGCACACTTCTTTTTTTATCTTGGTGAGACTTGTCCTCTGACTTCTCCAGTTACTCTTAGTCTGAACTCTCTTGCAGGGCTTCACCACCTTCTGGCAAGTTTACACCTAACAGCACCTGTAATGCCTCTGCCTTTTGCCAAAGATATCTATCAAGTCATGATTTAGTGTCATGTACTGTGACATCTTCATGGTTTAGATTTTCATGCAGTATGGAACACTACTTGGCAAACCTCTTCCAAGTTGTCACAAAATTCTTTAGTTTTGTGGTTCACTCTCATTCTCATTGTTCCACTCAGCAGGAAATTTCTACTTTTTCCTTATAGAGAAATTAGAAATTACTAAGCATGCAGTCCCTAAATTTGCCACATATATAAGCATTTGTTCTTATTTTAGTCCAACTTCTTTAAAAGGCAAAGTTATTCTTCTAACCAAGTTTAATGCTGCCATCTAGTCTTTTACATTTTCCCCAACTTTCTTAAATGTCTTTCTCCACCACAAATGTTGTCTCAGAGTTTTCAATCCACTTATTTATATATATAT